>NC_071121.1:13029464-13336071 GCF_024256425.1 Clarias gariepinus
AATCATGACGTGAAAGTGTTACAACAACAACAACAAAAAAAAAACCCCATCAGGTTCCTCTCTACGTTCAGTAGCCAAGAACAGACATGATGGCTATCATAGGAAGCGGATCACCCAAACTAGACATCTGAAAATCACCTGGTCTATTTCCAATGTTCATCTGTCCAACCTGTGCCTATGATGGCCTCAGCATTTGATTCAGCCCATCCGGCACCAACAATAAAACCACAATTAAACAAAGGTAGAAGGTAACTAAGTATATTTACTAGGGATGCACCGAAATGAAAATTCTGAGCCGAGAAACGAAACTGAAATTTTTGGATGCACTTGGCCGAAAACCGATACCGAAACCGAAAATGGCTTCATTAAAAAACATGTTTCAAATCAAATTCAAATTCAAATTTTATTTGTCACATACACAAACATACACAGTACGAAATGTAGTGAAATGTATGTTTAAAATATTTTCTTTTTGTTTGTATTAAAAAAACTACAAATTAATTAAAATTATTGCAACTTTGCTGTCCTCATTTGAAACTTTGAAGTGCTCCCAAACCGCCGACATACTCCGTGTTTAATGCGTAATGACAGCGCGAACGAGACGGGAGGATGGGAGAGGCGTGGCGACAATTTCGGCTTTTATTTTCGGCGCTTTCTTATGTTTCGGCCGAAACCGATAATGCTATTTCGGCCGAAAATTTTCGGCGGCCGAAATTTCGGTGCATCCCTAATATTTACTGTTTGATGTATCTGTACTTCAAGTAGTTTTGTCAGAATATACTTCTTACATTTGTTCTACGACATCCTAATAAATCCACTCCTGAACAAAATCTTAAGACCAGGGAAAATATTACAAGTATTCACTGGTGGATGGCAACTAGGTTGTAAGTACTTCTTTAAAATAAAAACTGCTTTTAAATTCAAACAGGCTGGTCATTAGCTGATCAAAACCTTTAAAATTAAAAATCTGTGCAGAAATATGGATTTAATGTCATTGTCCTTCAGCCAGTCACACTGTCATGATCTTCTGATGCAAGGCTTTCTGTTTTTGAACTTGACAGGATTGCTGAGCTGCACAATCAAGGGCTCTTGCAACGCGCCATTGCTCCCAGTTTTGGACGCAGTAAGAGATTTTTAATTTTTTTAAAGATCCTGAGAGTTATGGGACAAAAAAAATCAAGTGGTAGATCCAAAACAATTTCACCTGCACTAAGCCTGAGGATCCGATGGGCTGTCCATTAAGACATAGGCCGATCCTTGACGCAAATTAAGGCCCTTACTGATGCGACTGCAGCCCAATAACCATAAGACGGCATCTGCGAGAGAAGAGCTCAAAGAACAAAAAATGTCTTCAAAAGCCATGTCTATTCCCACACCAGAAAACTGGCCCATTTAGAATTTGCAAGGGAGCACCAAACATGGCACCAAAGAGGAAAGAAAGTTTATTCTCGGACTTATTTAATCTGGATGGCTTCCTGATGGCTTCCAACGATACTGGCAAGAGAAGGAGATCCCACTGGAGATGTTTTCTAAGCGGCACAGTGGAGGAGGGGTGGGTTTTCTTTCAATGGGAAGTATGGAGCTTTAGGCTGTGCAGGGGCATCAAATGGCGGCTGGCTATGAGGACATGTTGCAGAAGGCATCCTTCTTGACTGAGGGCCCTCGTCTGTGTGGTAATGACTTGGTCTTTCAGCAGGACAATGCTGTAGTTCACAATGCCCGACTGATGAAGGACTTCTTCCAGGACAATTATGTTGCACTTCTGGACCATCCTGCACAATCCCCTGATCTAAATTCCCTTAAGAATTTTTGGGCTTGGATGGCAAGGGAAGTTTACAGAAACGGACGTCAGGTCCAGACTGTGGATGCCATTCGTGAAGACATCTTCACTTATGGAGCAACGTTCCCACCAGACACCTGGAAACAGTTGCATCAAGCGTGCCGAAACGAGTGTTTGAACCTATCGACAAACCTTTGACGATATTCACTACTGAGTCCTTTTTTGTTGTGGGTATTTTTGGGCTATGATCTTAAACCTGTAATCAGCTGATAAACAGCCTGTTTAAGTTTAAATGTAGTTTTCAATAAATTGCCAATATCTGTTTTTTGTCTTTTTTGACATTTTGAAGCATTTCTGATCCATCAACCCGGTAATTGTTCTGGAGTTTATCTGTACTTTCTACTTCACTACATTTATGCATGGTTATATTACCTAACCAGAGTAGTGTGAAGTAATCGAAGGGCTAATAACGCATAACTGCTTGTTTTGCCTTTTCTCCGGGAAATGCTTCATTATGTAGCACAATCCTGGAGAGCCAGTGTCCAGCACAGTTTGTAATTCCACACCTAAACCCCCCCACTGAACTTAGTACAGATTAGTAACAGATTCAGCTGTGTTAGACCAGAAGGAACACCAAACTGTTGGACAGCGTACTCTCTTGACAGGAGATCCCGGATGTAGCACGTGTGCGATATTAGAAATGCAGACAGTTGTAGATAGCAACGAAACGGCACATCCACATTCGGGAAGCACACACACAAACACAAACACACACACACAGAGAGAGAGAGAGAGAGAGAGAGAGGGAGACTTCTTTTTTTGCAATTACTTAAAGGCTACTTTAAGCTAATAGAAGCTTAATTAAATTTGAAGATAAGTACTTCTGTATTTTACTCAATTAGAATTATAAATGGAGGACTTCTATTTTTACTTAAGGAATATTTTCCCTAGGGGTTCGTTACTTTCCTCAAGTAAAGGATTTGTGTACCTTGCCCACCTCGGCAATTAAAGTCACAGGGATCAACATGTTTCTTCATTCTGATGTCTGGGGTGAATTGTAACTGAAACTTTTTCCCTACACCTGCATGATTTATGCATTGTGCTGCTAACAAATGATTGACTCACTGTATAACTAAATACATGTACAGATGTTTTTAGTCTTGAGAAAATCTGTACATTTATTTAGTTACCCAATGAAGCAATCCTTATAACTGACAGCCACAAGCAAATAGGTCACATAACACATTATTGAATCATTACACCACACACGACTTAGCGATAGATAAATCTACATTTGATCACATCTCTATAACCAGCTTTACAAACATGACCCATTTTTATACCAAGCAGAAAATATTTAGTTTTGTTTAATATTTGCTGGAGCAATATATTTAATTCTGTGTAATAACTGTAATATTATTATATTGTAATATTAATAGTATAGTCAATACACAGAAATGATATATGTGAGTGTATTTCCGTTGATTAGAAATCGCAAAAACAAAAAGATTTATGCAAGATTCCCTAAGGAGTGTTGATATCACGGACAGAAAAAGAGCTTTAACCTAAGCTTTAACTTTTTTTGTGAACATCTCCTAGTGTGCACTGAAATTAGTGAAATGTGCAGTCTGTTTTAAGAGCACTTGACACGGATGAAAACAAACACCGGGAACGCAACCAAGCTATTTATTACGGGCCATGGCCTGTAACATGAGGCCATGGCCTGTAATAACATGAAGCCACATAACATGTAACATGAGGCCACATGAGTAAAGTGCTGAAGAAAGCAGTTGACGCAAGGAACAAACACACCTCTGCTGTTGTCCGTAACTGGGAGAGTGCAGGTGTTATCATGTAATGCGTTTGATTCACAGAAACAAGATCTTCTTTCTAACCTTGGTCTGGAGGGTTTGGATCCCAGGCTGCCCACAGCTGGACGATGAAAAAAGGAGACCAGCAGACAGTGTAGACCAACACTATGACCAAAGTCATCCTCACAGTCTTTGACATGGCTTTAGAAATGCCAGGAGGAGGCGACAGGGGAAGATCGGGTAACACATCTGGCCAGAGTTCAGAAGTTCCTGAAAGCTGGCCAACCACTGAGGATGACCCTCTAGACTGAGCACTACTGGCTGTCACACCATGTGCATTAGAAGTATCAGGAGTGAATTTATCTGAGGGAGGACTGGTTGATGTGGAGATTTCTGTGGATGCGAGAGGGACAGAGCAGGGATCACAGGAATCACAGGGGTTATAAGTGGAGTTTCCGAATGGCTCAGAGCTTGATAGGCCCTCATATGAATTCCGAAGGTCCGTAAGGGCAGAGTTACTGCAGCAACGTCCATGGATGTCAGTCTGATGATTGTGGGTGCCTTGTGAGTCTCTGTCTCTCTCAGAAATCCCATGATGACCTTCCTTCTGAGGAAAATGGAAAACCACAGAGTTCCTCTTAAACTCCGCTGTCACCATTCTCTCCGACTTCAGGTAGATATTGTCATGGATCTCTCTGAATATACGCACCTGAGATGGAGGGATGAAACAGTTATTCCATGATTGAAATTTAGGATTATAATGAAATACTGCTATAATGACCAGGATAACTCTTTGTTGTATTTACTTTAAGTGGAAATTATGGAAGTAATGCAATTTTTTTTGTTCACCCAGTGCTCATCTCATTATTTACTGTGCTATACAATCGGCTGTAATAGTTGCTATAATAACATCAATAATTTTGAGAGTCTTATAATGTAACAAGATCCAGAACGAATCTCTGTGGGAATGTTTTTGTATCTAATTAGTTGAAATGATTTAAAAACAGCATTGCCATAGAGCGATGGAAACAGCTTCTGCTACAAAATGTAACTGCTGACACAGATAATGTAGACTGATCTGATAAGGGTTAGGAGGCACATTACTGTGACTTGGCAAATAGTTGATTTTAACTTGATGCTATCAATACATGCTGTAGATTTACACACAAGCCATGGGAGAAAAGTCCTACATTAATCCAGTCAATCTGGAGGATACAGACATGGGGACTAGCTCCAGATAATGCACAGTGAAGATAAAAATAGAAAATATGTTGTTAGCCAACAGACCCCAGAAAAAAAAGTGTTATGCTGCCAAAGAAGAACAAAAGGAAAACAAAAAACTTTAAAATAAAAGGAAGATTGGCCAAATATCTGTACCTGACAGACTGTAATGATGATTGCTGGTAGAATGAAGACGACTATAGTCATCCAGGTCACATAGGTTTTGAGGCCCCATGGCTCAATAAAGTGGCCCCAGCACTCAAACTCTCCAGGGGACACTTCAGTCCGGGAGAAGATGAAGACCTATGAAAAAAGAGTTGTGGTATGCACGATATCTCAAATGATCTTTTTTACACCTCAAATAAAATGAGTTTTAATCACTTATTTAGAGCAAAATATAACCCTTTATCACCCATCATTTACACTGCCTTGCCAAAAAAAGTCACCATTTCTGAAAAGCCTATATCCTGCAAAGGGACCAACTGTGGAATTTGGTTGAGACCTGTCCAACATATAAATAATAACATGGAAGGAGAGTGCAACTTCGCATAGGAGATGTGTTTGAAAAAATAAAGAATCGCAGGATTGAAATTATACACCTGTGTGTCCATATAATAATCATCTGTTAATCAGGCTAATCCGAAAATTTGCTAGGGAATATAACAAGTGGACTTTAGAGCGGTGAAAAAAGGTCATGTGGTCTGATGCGTTCAGACAGACCTTATTCCAGAGTGATGACCCGTGTTGGGGGACGTTACTTTTTAAAGACAAAATTACTGTCTTTAAAAATTAATCAGTTACATTACAGCGTTACTTTCTGATAAAAGTAACTAGTTAGAGTAGTTTTCCATTGCAGAAAATAAAAACTCCTTTGTGATTCCTCATGCATGTTGTTTTAGTCCAGACCTTTATAATTATCCTACCATCATCACTCAGCGAAGTTTGGCCCAGAATCTGTTAACTATTAATACCCCTATCTCACCTACGCAGTTTCAGCAGGAATAACAAAGGGGGGGGGGTCTTTAACACACACACAATAACGGACTGGGAATGCTGCTGTCTGGCTCACAGATTACATAAATTGTCTAAATTACAATTTTGGATTACATTTTTGAAAAAATAAATAAATGACTGAGTACTTAAATGGCGCATCTAACACGTTAGATTACTTGTAACATCAACTCACTTTGTAAAGCGTTACACCCAATACTGGTGGTGAGCATGTCAGGATAAGAATGAACACACTGAGCTGGTGGTTAAGGCATTGGACTATGGTTCGGAAGGTCCCAGGTCCAAACCATCAAGTTTCCACTGTTAGGCCCTTGATGTACAATGAAATAAAATTGTAAGTCGCTCTGGATACAGGTGTCTGCTAAATGCCCAAATGTGATAGACCAGGCATACAGTACATAGTGTTCAGTGCAAAAAGCCTCTGGAAGCTGGTCAGGTCTAGGCTCAGCAACATTATGTGGTAATTAAATGATGTATAAAATAAGTCAGCTGACGACCCGAATGTACTGAATGACCAGGTTATCACATCAATGTTTTTTTCAGAATGTTTTATCCTGATGGCATGGCATATTCCACTCAAAAGTGTGAAAAAATGCTCCTGGAAGCAGGAATCATTTTCACACATGACCTGGCCATGACAGTGCATGCTGTAATCAAAGCTAAAGTTCAAAGGATATATTAAAATGTGTGACTTTTTTAGGGCCAGACAGTTTATAATAACCCCCATGACGGCAAATAGTATATTCCAGATATAACTTGCCGGCAGTATTTCAACCAAGGACGGACTTCAAAGACAAATATGCTCATCATATCCTGTCCTTCACACCTGTGGTAAACTGAGAACAAGGGCCAGACCCCAGGCCACCATGATGGGCGTGTTCCAGCACGAAGTTTTGCCTCCACGATACGCTTGAAGAGGGCAGCAAATGGCATAATGGCGGTCCACTGTCATGGCGACAATCATGTACGAGGAAGCAAACATGCCCACAATCTGCAAGTACTTGATAAGGCGGCACAGAGCATCGGGGCCCTGGAAGCGCTCTGTGATATCCCACAGCAGCTGTGGCAGCACCTGTGGGAGTAACAGAGATGGAACCAAGTAGATGAATGGCACACTCTGAAGCTCGCTGCCAATTTATTGTCCAAGGCTTCCAACTGTGACTCTGAGAAATGGAGGAAACAATGGCAAGATCTCCAATATGTTCAGGATAGTGGTAATTACTCCCTGTATAGTGCATAGGTTCTCCAAACTTGCAGGAACATTGTTCCTTAGTAACCTTTCTGCGTTATTCCAAAATGTACTGACACTGATTAATAAAAAAATGGTGGCTGTAATGTATTTTTTTTTATTCGTTAATTTTACTAATCCATTTTTTATTGGTTGAAAAAAACATTTCTATACTTATCAAACCTTTCATTTCTAAAATTGACATTTCATCACATGATATGCTGCAATATATATACAGTGTTATATATACTGTATATACTGTTGCTGTGATAAAAAAAATTATATGGGACAGAATGAATACATAATGTATATATGTATATGTATACTGTTGTGAAAGGTGGTTATTAGAAATGTAGCCTCCAAGTGAATCTTTATGACTGCATGCTTTATGCTACTGCATATTACTGTTGATTGGCATAATTGATGACATGAGTGTTCCTATTAAAGTGACTAGTTAGTCAATATTTACTTGGGAAGTGACAAAATTAACATTATTGAAACACAAAAAAACATTTTGCATCATCAAAGTCTCATCAATATTCAATCAATAAATGTAATCAATAAATGTAACAGCATTATACATTTTCTTTGAAGAAAACAACTGATTCCAGTTCAGGGTAATTCAGCCAGGACGCATTTAAATAAATTAGTTTCAGTCATAAATTCTACGGTTAAATTATTTTAGTTTTTACAATCATAGTCCTGTATCTCACAGCACACAAAAAACTCCCGTCAGACTGCGACGGTTCTCACGGCATCCTAAAAATATCGCAGAACGCAATGGGAATGGGGTCAAAAGAGAAAAATGTGCGTTTATCAAGTTCATACTACTTCCTATCCACGACCCTGTCAGGTTCTCAATGTGTCTATCATGTTGTCATTCATTTCCTATCACAGACACGATCAAGCGCTCACCAGGTCAATTAAGAACAATGTAACAATGTAATTACTATAGACACAATGATAACCCGCTGCATGAGTGCAATAAACGTGGTAAGCACTAGAAGAACATATTATGAACTTAATGTGTACTTCTAAAAAAATTAAAATGAACCCACCTTGGTCATAGCACAGGCTTTTTTTCTTTTTGCGCCCAATTTTTCCCATCCTCACCGTGCTTGTAGTGAGTTAATGAAGTCCTTTGGAGATGTTAGTTATGCTGTTAACTGGGCAAGGCTATTGTTACTATGACTTTACATCCTTACTTATGTTCTTACCAGATTTTACAGTACTGCTTTTCTGCCAAATTGTACTAAAAAGTTCTTGCATTCTACGTTCACACGATTTTTGCGGATGTATTGGGAACGTTGCGTAAGTTTAAAAAATATTCCGCTGGACTGTTAGCTGAGAAAAAGCCCAAACTTACTTAACTAAAAGGATAAAACAGAAACAAACACCAACAGATGCTTAGACTGATTTATAATTATTTTTCTTTAAATGTTTCCCCCTTCTTTATATGCACTATCCATTTCTTCATTTACAAAGAAGTACCTGGAAGAAGGCCACAACAAGGTCAGCCAAGCACAGGTTGATCATGAACAGGTGCATGGGCGCATGGTGCTTTCTTCTGCGCAGTAGCACCCACAGGACAAAGCTGTTGCCCAGGGTGGTAAGTGCCAGCACCAGGCTCAGCACTCCGATCTTAGCCTGGGCCAAAGCTGGGTCCCGTACCCTGGCTGCCCCCGGGTGTGGGGTGGGGCTCCATGTCACCCCGGTGCTGTTCAGGGAAGGCAACAACCACAGGAAGGTCTCAGTGCTGCTGAAGCTACTGCTCAGGTTAAACAGAGACTGATTGGCCCGCGCTGAATCCCCTTCCCAAGAGGCTGCTGTCATGTCTGTGGCCTAGAAACAAACATCAAGAAGGTTAGGGGGAAAAAGAACGGGGTGCGTACCTGCACCAATTAAGACAAACTGTTCACAAAAAACAAGCTTAAATCTTCCACAGCAAAGCCTAAGTCCAATGAGATTTCAGTTGTCAGATTGCTATTCTCTTGAATCGGTCCTCATTTGGCAGGGTATATACAGAGGCAACAATGAAGAAAAACAGATTGCATATATCAAATAAGCTCATTAAAAAATACATCTCCATCATGCTCAGCAGATTAACTGTGCAGCCTCAGCTATTGTTTTAGCACTGTTACACAGAAAGTGCTTAAGGCTCTTTTCAAATCCAATCTGTCTTTCAACCAAAACATGAATGCAATTAAATCTCCATCATGTCCTGTGGATCGGTTCTGAGGCATTTTTTCCCTCACACGTCAAAGTCAACATGAAAGATGGAGGGAATAATTAAAATAGACTTGCTAAAAATGTGGCTTTCAAAAACTGCAAACTTAGTTTTTTTCCCTTGTGACTTTTGAACCTGTCCTGTCTACATTGTCTTCCTTATTTTGGAGTAAATTCCTGTTACAGGTAAGCAACCTTTTACTGCTTAATCATTAATTGATTAGTTTGTGGATACAAACAGAAATATAAACCTTGCTGCTATGGCCTTTCCTAATTAAACACTCTTACCATCTAAGGTAGTTTAACTACCATATAAAACATGGATACCAATTCAGTGCATTTGAAGTTCTCTAGCTCAGTCAATTCTGCTAATTAATATTTACAGACCCCCAGGGCTAAACTTCTGAGAATCCAGAAGACTGTCTAAGAATAGCATTTATATCCATTCTGGACTCAGAAGGAGTAAATCAGTGTGTAGCAGGACCCACTCGTAAAGGTGTTCAAAATCTAATACTTTAATGTAATTTTATACTAACCTACGAATTAAATACAGGAATTATAGAGACATTTCCACAGTCCGAAATTATCTCAGATCATTATCATATCTCATTTAAAGAGTGTCTTAGTAAAAACTTATGTATTCAGGCGCATACCACACTCACATCAACCACTGCACTAAGCTCTAGCAGTAATTTCCCAGAGTTATCAACTATAATTGAAACACTGTCTGACCTTACAGAACTTGATCAGATGACTGAATGTTTTGAGTCAGTGTTACACTCTACCTTAGATAATGTCACTCAAGTTAAAATAAAAACGAATTATAGGGAAATAACTAGCACCCTGGTATAATAATCACATACAGACCTTAAAACAGACTACTCGATAGACTCTAGATTCTTATTTAGAACTGTAGCACAATTAGCCAGGAATATGACTAACACAGAAACATTAATTTTTCAGGTAACATCAAAAAAACAAAATATCAAGCAAAAATTTCTGACTTTAAAATCAGACAATTTTATAATTTGGTGCAGGTGAAAAACTGATGGGTTAGGTTTATGGTTAGTAAATACTTTACTTCCCTTCATTAGACTTAACTAATTATTGTTAGCAAAATCAACAACCTGTGTACTTGATTCTGTACCTATAAATTTATTTAAACAAATAATACCAGAAATAACTGACCCCCTTTTACTCAACTCTTCATTCGTATCTAAATCTTTTAATTTAGCAGTAATTAAATCTGACCTTGAACACTGTCAACTGTCCAAGTATCTTGTAGGCCAATATAAAATTTCGCCTTTGTATCCAAGTTCCTAGAAAAGGTTGTCCAGTAGCACAGCAGCTATGCTAATATCTACACAGAAACCGAGACACTGAGGTGAAGAGACAGGGATGGTTAAAGTGGTAAATGACCTGTTTCCTTGCTTGTGTTGCTTAACCTCAGTGCAGCTTTCAACACCACTGGTCATACTGTTTTCCTAAATAGATTAGAAAATGTAGAAGTTAGGGGCAGGGCACTTTCCTGGATCTGGTCTTATTTGACTGATCATTGTCAGTTTGTAGATGTAATTGGTGACTATTCTTTAAGTAATAAAGTGATGTTTGGTATTCCACAGAGTCCTGTTTTGGGCCCACTGCTATTTCCTCTCTATAAACATAATTTTTAAAGCCAGATGAAAGACACCAGCTTAATAGTTGAAAAGTTGAGAAATGTGTGAAAGACATTAGCGACTGAATGCTTTTCAACTTTCTTTTAAAGACAAAAGTACTGGTACTATGTAGAAGTAATCTTCCTGATCACATAACAGTAACTCTGGATGAACTGTCTGTTTCATCTTGTGCAGCAGTAAAAGACCCGGGTGTGATTATTGATTCCAGTCTTACATTTAAAGCCCATGTCGATAATATTACTACAATATCCTTTTTTGATCTCATAAATCTTGAATGAACAAGATACTAAATATAATGTCATGCAGGACAACTTGCTGTCGTTACCTCTAGGTTGCACTACTGTAACAGCTGTACAGCCAGAGTTCTTACTATAACCAGAAGATATACTGTATGCACATCTTCCCTATCTTATCCACACTGCATTGGCTTCCGGTGAAATTTTGCATTGATTTTAAAATACCACTATAGTACTATGCAACTCAATAACCACGAAAATTGTCTTTGTGTAGTCTGATGTGGGCAGTTTTTCTGTGATGGCTTGTGACTAAAGTCACTAAACTGTATAGGACTGAAGATCCCACGAACATTTTTGTACCTGAGTCTTATAGCACACAGAAAAAACAGTCACTGATTGATATCACCTGATGTTCCCTGTTGAGTCTGTTTCCTTTCAAGATTGCTTCCTATTTTCACCACGGGGAGTTTTTTGCCAGTGTCGCCACGTATTTCCCTAGATCTTTATAAATTATTTCTATATTTTTTTCATTCTGTAAAGCTGCTTCATAATAATTACCAGTTTTAAAAACCATATATAAATAAAATTTACATTTATTTAATTAGAAAAATGTTCATTGACCCAATGTTCGCAGCCTTGTAGTTTATTTTTGGCATTCCTTCCTTTTAGCAAATTTATATACATGCATTTGACTGGTTAAGCTAAACAAATCTTCCACAGATGCCAAGCTGGTGCTTATAAAGCATTTTTTTTCATATGTTTAACGGCTTTGCATCAGTACTATTTCAAGTTTGGTACCTGAACCATGGTTCACTACTGGATGACACTTGGTGAAGAGTAACAACAGTTATTGTCATTATGCTCATGTAAAAAGAAAAAAAAACAATGCCTTCAAAATAATCTTTCTTAAGTGTTCTGTAAAGCTATTAAGAAAGCTCTCAAGAGATATTGATGAGAACAAGCAATGATGTAGGATCAACTGCAGTGGATTAAGTGAGAAATTCAAAGAAACAATCAATAAGTGCTGACAAACACTGCAGCTGTTCAGAATTTACTAACCAAGGATACGGTAAATGCATGTGTGTATCAGCGTAGTGTGTGGTCCTATTATTGTTAATGTTATTCCTCTTCCAGTGCTAAAAGTGGCTTGCTGACTGCGGATTAACAGTATGGCCATTAAGAAATCTGTAGCAATTTCACAACACAGATAAGGCAAATGTACATCACTGAATACACAGCGCCATGATCCAAAAGCACACGTTGTGTTTGTATTTATCAGTCTTTATTTATTCCTGTTTATTAGTCTTTACTAGTCTAGTCTATTACCCTTGTACTGTATGTTTGTGTTGCATGTTTGAAATTGTGGAAGCAGGAAAAAATTTGTGTCAGAACAATTTGAATTGTTATTTGCTAAACGCAATTGCCACATTTCAATAAACACCTATGAATGGCCTATATCATGGTGGGTAGTTTGGGTAATATTCACATCAAATATTAGAAAAATCTCATTGACCAGGGCATATTTGTTTATGTCAGATAGGACGATGTGAGTATTATAAAAATGTAAAAAATTTCACCTATTCATAGAATATTCGCAGAAACAAAAACAAAAAAGTTAGGTGCAGACAACAAAAACAAAAAATGTCTGGTGAGTGATGTTTGTCACCCTTTTTTCAGTTGTAATCTTTGTAAAGATTATTGTTCTTTATTAACAGATGTTTGACATGTATGAAGTTCCTGGCACAATCAAAAACGATTTTGGCCTCACATAGCTTTTACATATAATTTTGTCTACAATAAATTTAAAGTTTGTTAATATACCTAGGTCTCTGTAATGAGTCTAATTTAAACATACCATACTTTACCATTTACAATCAGTTAGTGCATGAATTGCTAGACGACTAAGCGGGGACACATGTGTTCTTATTAAAGTGGCCAGTAAGTATACACTCAACCTTGACCTTGATTGTGTATTAAGCGAGTGATGTGAGTGACTGTTCTTTTTTCTTTTACAAAACATTAGATATAAGTTGCATAATTCATTCATATTAAATGCAGTTAAATGTTAAATGCAGTTAAATGCATTTAAAAATACACAACCCCAATCTCTCATAAGGCACTTTCAAGCATCATACGTTCCTTCATGCCCGCACGCACATTCCCACCATGCCACTAGCCAAAGGCTTCCCGAAAAACAGATGCCTCTATTCGATCAATTTCCTGAATGTAAGCTCCGCAGGTGCTAAGACTGAGTCCACTGGGAATCTCAAGAGGTGTCTGCAGGAACTAGCTCCATGCAGTTTGCTAGAAATTTAAGCAGCCTTTAACTGAGTTCCGAAATAAAAAAATCTTTAACATGTCTGTTTTTTTTCCTCCTATATCTGTCCCATTAAAAACTACCTTACCATTTTATATTAGAGCCGCTTTTCTCTGCCTTAGCGTTCTCTCTATTTCTCTCTTCAGCCTGCTCAAGAACAGCGGCAGCCAGTGATAGGTTTCTAAATATACTTTAAAATCCCTGTTGTGCTCCTCTTTGGGGTCAAAGAGGTGAAAGATAAAAAGGACAGAGCGAGTAGGAAGGTCTGGGCCAACCGCTGAGACCAGAAGCATTTTCACCTGCTGCTCATCTGTTTATCTTCTGCTGCCGATCTGCTCTGTCTCTCTCCATCTTGTTTTCCCACTGCGTTTTTGTGCTATGTTCTTTCAAAAATGCCCAAGGGGGGAAAAAAACAGCAATATATTATAAAGTGGGTTATATTTTTGTTTCTCTTAAAACAGAAGTTAATAATGAAAGGAATGGATTGGAGATGATTAAAAGGTGTGGATGAAGATTAAGCTGTTTTTTTATACACTCTATGCTATAATACGCTTTTAATTATTACAATTCCGTCAGTTAAAAAGCAGAGGAGAGGAGATTCCTCACTTTGCCAAAGAAATCTCATTTCACACTTCCTAGCTCTATTGCTAAAGTAAAACCACCCCTGGGTTGCACGAGTCTCACAACTCATAGAACCCCCAGCCCTCTAGTCATGTTTTGTGCATCGCTTGAGAACGAAAAATCTTAATAGCACATAAAAAAACTAGGACATGTGTTTTACCTCTCAGCATCTGGTTGCCTCTTATGTTTGACTAACCCGCTTCCACCCATTTCCTCCTTTAATGTTCAACCTCATGTGGTCGGTGACCCTCAGGCCCTGTTCGGCTCCCTCCTATAGTTCTATAGGCAACCACACCTTTATTTCTTTCCCGGTGTTACAGGATTGTATTTAGTGACCTGGAAAGTTTGTTTTTCTTACATGCAACTTAATGTGTAAATATTTTTTTTTTTGCAATTGCAATTTAAGCATTTTAAGAAAAGATGAAGAAGGCCAAACAACAACATAAGTATGTGCCAATAAAGCAAGCATAAAGCTGGAAGGTAATTGCACATGATGGAAGATGGAAGGAGAGAGTGTAGTGACCAAGCACAAACATACAGTTGCTTTCATCTTGAAAAACGACCCTAATATGCACTAATGACCAAAGCATACACATATTAACCTATCTTAAACTGCTGCACTGTTGCATAATGTGTTACACTACACATAAAACCAATTCTTAATGACTTTCCCTTTGACATGGATGACAGATTTCTATTTCCCTGTTGCCAAAACCAAACCTTGTACCTTCTTATGTGGTTTGTAGTTCATCCCCACACATGAATGCAGCAGCGTTCACTAATGCAACTTAGAAACCACTTGTCTCACATATCCTTGTCTCAAAGTTCTCCAAAATGTTTTATATAAAAAAAAAAAATCTTTTTTATAAAGATATATCAAGACTCCAAATAATGCATGGATGCACATTAAAGATATTAAATATGTTTTGTTATAAGGTAAATGAGTCAGCATTGGTTTATCTTACATGTATATGTTACATTGCATGAGTTGCACACGCTGAATTTGCCCACTAGACTTCAGTCTAATTTACAAGCTTAAACCCAGTTGTATTCATGGTTTAAAAAAGGGGGGAAAAAACAGTTATAAGATTTTTTCCCCCCTTTTTTTACAGCAACATGCTGGCACAGCAGGTAATGTTTCTGCTTTACAGCTCCAGGGGCCCAGTTTAATCCTGAGCTCTCGTTACTGTCTGTATGGAGTTTCTGTGCATTTTATCCTCATGACCGTGTAGCTCTCCGGTTTCGTGCCTTCTCGCAAAAAAAAAAAAAATACAGTAGTCAGGTATATGAAATTGGCCCAGTGTGTGAGTGAGTGTTTGTGTGTGTGCGTGTGTGTGTGTGTGTGTGTCATGTTCGCTGGCGTCCAATCAAGTGTGTATTCCTGCCTCACACCCAGTGTAACCTGATTAGGTTTCGGACTCTCCCTGCCACTGATCAGGATAAATCAGTTTCTGATGATAAATGAATACTTTTTGTTATTTTTCTTAAACAACATACTTTTTAACACATTAAAAGGAGACAGAAACACCATTGGTTATTTTGAACATTTGTATTCACCTAGTGCACAACAGTAAGAAATGTTTGTATAGTAGTGGTGGCCTGAAAAACAAACACATGTACCCACAGCCATGTGCATGTAGGTCAAGATCTCTGCATTCAGCCAAAGAAAGACTAGAAAACATCTGTACCGTTGCCTAATTTATTAGAAGCATCGACATCCTGTGTCTGAAACCACTGAGGCATCAATGCACTACACATCACTTAATGAACAACTTCAGAGTACCTTCAAAACCCTTTTAAACATTTATCACTTTTTTACCACCGGCAAACGTTTATTTTTTTACGTTTACAAACTGTGCCAGCTTAACTCCTATGCCAATACAAGGCTGACAAAAACAGGCAAATATGCTATAAATGACTACAGAGTCTGTTTATTACAAATGACATAACCAACACATACAGAAGGTCAGTTGCTAATGCACAACAACACCTAATTAAATCAGTTAATTAGGCTTGATTCAAAGTTCATTTCACTGATGTCACCCGTACAGGACTTTAGGGCAGAAATACGAGAAAGCAGGCACTGTGCATGGAAATACAGCCCTGCGGCAATGACTGTTTAAACAATACAGCAACCTAAAGGCTTGTACAATTTTTTATTTTACTATTTTTTTAAATCAGGGTGTCTGCCAAAAGGAAACACCGTTTTCTTAAAATTATGGAAAACTTCCCGGCTGTAGTGTGAATAGCTTATTGTTGATTTATTTCCACTTGGGATTTGTTTACTCGAGAGCTGCCAATAAATCAAGAGCTGCCACGATTTTTTATTGCTCCTTTCGGGATTGTAAAAAAAAAACAAAAAAAATTAAAGAACTTGCCAGGGCGATCAAGTAATGTGGATCAAATTACTTGTTTTAGTAAACATAATCATCATCAACAACAAAATAACAAAAACATTATTATTATTATTATTATTGTTATTATTATTATTTTAATATAATGGTACAGTATATACTGTATGTGTATAGTTGCTATCCTACTACTTTGTTATTATCATTATTATCATTATTATTAATCTTGTTGTTTACTACTACTTAATTTAGAAGTGACTTCTTGGAGCCAGTTTTTACATGTAAAAGCATCCTGAACTGGATAAACAGAGAGCGTGGGAATATCTGGGCTACGCGACCAAAACATCTGCAGAACATCAAAATACAAACTACACCATCACAAGTTCTTGTAAGAACACTTCTTATACATAAACACATCTCTAAATGAAAGTCTTCAACATAAGATATTCCACTATCACTAAAATCCCGTTAGTGTAAGACAGATAGTGTGACTTACTGAAGCCTGATCAGGGTGATCTTCTGGAATCTTCGCTACATTCACGTGTCTGCTGGAGCTTCAACTGCTGCCCTGAGCCGTCTTCCCCACTGACCTCCTCCGTCACTGTCCCAGCGCTCAGTGCCGCTGTTTCATCCACACTGCACACTGTCCTAATGAACACCGAGTCCGTGTCCGTCATGGCTATCACCACCAGAGGTGCGTTTACATCCCATTTCTGCCATCAGTCGGTTACCCGCCGAAGTTTCATTCACAATTTCGTCGGAAGTCGAACAAAACCGCCGCCGAGCTGCCAATTCATTCTAGTGCTGCTCGGACCTTGAGGTAAACTTCTCTACGGGGTTATTACTGCACTATGGTTTTACACCGTTGCTGAA
Organism: Clarias gariepinus; assembly: GCF_024256425.1. Taxonomy (NCBI): domain Eukaryota; kingdom Metazoa; phylum Chordata; class Actinopteri; order Siluriformes; family Clariidae; genus Clarias; species Clarias gariepinus. Next base: position 13,046,816 of record NC_071121.1, read on the forward strand.
GCTTAGCAAGATTTTATAAAATGTGAAAAAGAAAGGAGGCAAGAAGGAATAATACCACCACGTTTGCATGAGCCATCGATTGTTGGCGTTCCCCTTCTCTATTTATGTGTCTTACCTAAACGCCAACGGCTCCAATAAACTACTGACTCCTCCCTCTGTCTCTCTCTCTCTCTCTCTCTCTCTATGAAGTGGAAGAATACAGTTTTTCGGAAAAGAATAAATATTTCCTAATTTATCTGATTGAACGAAGCCAACCTTAAGTTATCAGTTTAATAAGAATATATATTTATCAGTGATTTTTGTACTCATTATCAGAATTAGGTCGGTAGTTTAATTCATTTACATAATCTATTATCAGTCATATGAAGAATCAGTATCAATATTAAGTCAGTAGTTTAATTAGAATCAATATCATGTCAGTGATTAATCAGCATCAGTTTAAGTATGTTGTTTATTTAGAATCAATATCATGTCGGTGATTAATCAGTATCAGTATTAAGTCAATAGTTTAATCAAAATTAACACCATGTCAGTGATTAATCAGTATTAGTATTAAGTTAGTAGTTTAATCAGAATCAACATCATGTCAGTGATTAATCAGTATTAGTATTAAGTCAGTAGTTTAATCAGAATCAATATCATGTCAGTGATTAATCAGTATCAGTATTAAGTCAGTAGTTTAATCAGAATCAACATCATGTCAGTGATTAATCAGTATTAGTATTAAGTCAGTAGTTTAATCAGAATAAATATCACATCAGTGATTAATCAGTATTAGTATTAAGTCAGTAGTTTAATCAGAATCAATATCACGTCAGTGATTAATCAGTATTAGTATTAAGTCAGTAGTTTAATCAGAATCAACATCATGTCAGTGATTAATCAGTATTAGTATTAATTCAATAATTTCATTAAAATCAATATCATGTCAGTGATTAATCAGTATCAGTATTAGATTTAAGATTCAAGAATTTTTTTTGTCACATACATGGTTGTACAAGTACAACTTGCAATGCAATTGCAATAAACTCCAGACTATGAAAATGACTAAAGAATAAGTATGTACAAAAACAATAAATCATATACAATATAATATAAATATAATTTATACATAATTATATTGTAATTTGTGATACATGTGCAATGATATGTGATTAAGTGACTGTGTTAAAGTGACTGTGTGTCTGTGCAACTGTGCAACAGTGTGAGGTTATGTGTTTAATACCTTTATAGCCTGGTGGAAAAAGCATCGGTCATATTAAGTATTAAGTCAGTAGTTTAATTAGAATCAATATAATGTCAGTAATTAATCAGTATTAGTATTACATCCATAGTTTAGTCAGAATCAACATCCTTTCAGTGATTAGTATTAAGTTCAATCAAGTACAAATTAGTTAATTTCAAAGGAATCTAAACTCAGTACTTGCTAGAAGAGTGTACGTAACAAATCAGAAGTTTATTTAAAATAAAAAACAGCCTTAGTATAAAGTAAGTAGTTTAATTAGAATCAATATTACATCATTACTTAATCAGTAATGGAGCCTATGTCACTATTTTGATTAATGTGTATTGATCTTAAGTCAGTAATTTATTGGAATCAGTGATTTGTTTATTCAGCATTAGGTTGGTAAAGTAAGCAATCAGAATGATTATTAGCTGTGATTTGATCAATAAAAATTTATATTGAATTACTAATTACACTTTATTTAACTAATAGTTTTAATAGTTTTAACCAAAGCAATATTTAGGCTTAATTAAGAACATATCTTACCTGCTGCACCACTATGATGGAGTGGTCTGCATGCAAGCTAGATTGTGTTGAAAGTTATTGTAACTTTTAAGAAATACAAATATACAGTAGATGCAGTAATAGCCTTAATTAATGTTTGGTTCCCTTTTTGACTGAAATTTAAAAATACAAATTACTGTTGTTACTGGAAGATCTCTGATCTGTAAATGTCAAGTGTGACTTTTTTTGTCACCATACTGTATAGCTTTGCTTTTAGTACACTGATAATATATGACAACAGTTGATGGTTTACTTACATGTAGAATCATTGGCAGTGCCTTCTCAGTTAAATTTAGCCTTCTGTGGCAGAAATAGACTCTGAAAAAAAAAGGCTGAGGAACATTACCTGATTCTCACAAGTAACCTGCCAATATTATGAGGCTTGATCAGCCCACAGAAGAGATGCCAAGTTTAGCATTTAAAAAGATTTAGAGACAAAATAAGTACGTTAGTTTAGACAGTTTCATCTGGCAATAGAATTAATCATATTTCATAGAATGGTGAGCATATGGCAATATTAAGTCATGTAACTTAAATATCCGAACACATTTCATATTATGTTTCTGAACACAATTCAAACACCTGCTCTTCTGACAGGAACCATACAGGAAAAAAAGTGAAACAAATTTACCAGCTGTATTTTTTCTGTAGTTTGCATGAGCTTAAAACACTTTTGCATTAGCCAACAAAAACAATTTTTTTATCCCCCCCACCCTATCCCACCGCTCAGGTCCTCATAATCTCATAAATGGAAACAAATGGGGAAAGAGCATTATTGTTTCAGATGTTGAAATTGTGTTGCACTGGAGCGGGAGGGCTGGAGTGAATAAGTGGGAGATCTGTGATGTTTGGCTAAGTACTGACCCTTAGTGGTGGATTTATGTGAACTTTGTACCCCCTTACTCTAACCACAGGACACTGGGCTGGTTTGGCTGACCTGGTGCATGTGGCCTGCCTTCGCTTGTCGGCCTGTTACAGACTTCTTTCACACTTCAAAGACTGAGTGTGTGTACATTATGTGTTATGCATGCTCCAGTGTATGTGTGCTCTATCAACATGAGCTTTGACATTTCCTCCCAGTCTGTTCTTCTCTTTTCACTCAGCTCTTTTTCATGAACAGTGATTTACTCAGTATTTTAGGAAAAATCCACCCTAAATGACTTTATCATGAATCCTTACAAGAAACACACGACCTTTGATTTATTACATAAAAAAAAATTCTAAAATGCTGATTTAAAAAATTTAAACTCTGTTCATTGGCATGGACTTCTTAGACTGGACTAATAACACTTCCCTACCTGATGATTGTAGCAGCAGTAACATTTAGTCCTTTCTTTATTTGTACGTAAAAATTTGCCCACCTCTTCATCCGCATACTCTGCTCAAACTGATCGTACTGAACACTATATTTTCATCTTACAAGCTAGTACCATTATTAACACCATGTTGCTTTTTATTTCCTAGACTGCTAATTAACTGAACTAAGTCTCTTTTGTAAATTGGTGCAGTTATGTCATATGACTGCATTGGATTCTGGAACTTTGAATCTGATTTAAAAAATAAGCAAAAATTAGTAAAATATAATTGAACACCAAAAGCAAAAACAAAAACAAAAATGTAAGTCTATATATATAATGTAAATATATTTTCTATTTTTTTGACTCATTTGCTATGTAAACCCATTGAGCTTAAGAGACTTAAATTTGTTTTACTCACTTTTTCTATTGTTTCCCCTTTCAGTACATTATGATTAATAGATAAACAGTGAGCTGAGACGTTACTGTGTTATGTGTTAACATAACATGTGTTAACATTAACAGCAAATTGCTTACATCAGCAGAACTACCTTTTTTTTTTAGTCTTTATGCATGTCTTGATATATGTCTATCTTTTACAAGCTTTCTTTATACATTAAGGCTTGGCCATCTTTTTTAAAAATACACTTTTAATCAGCTCTCAAAAGGCTGAGTGAAAGTGCGTTTATATGTCAGCAGTGCTGGTAGGAAAGTTGTTTTAGAGATGTGCACTGCTGCCTAAAACAGGAAAAAAAAATATAAACGTTCGTAAAAAATAAAATATAATAATAATAATAATAATAATAAAAAAGCGTTGTGTTTTTTCTCATTAGTTCTGCTTTTTATTATTTATCCAAAACAAAGTTTGTCCTCTCCTAGTTGGCGCAGTGTTACTGTTATCATTGTTATTCTAATCAGCTCTCCCTCCATCCTCTCCAAATATTACTTGACGTTTAAGCGAGCTATACACCATGGACTTGTTGTGCAAACACACATTTGGTGCACACATGGTTGAAACTTATGTAAATCAAATGACAAATGTGCAACACTTCTTTGTTTACTCAAACTGTTGGCAGCGGTTATGAGTCTTCCCTAGGAGGGGGTCACGTTTGTCTTCAGCCTCTCCAAAAATTCTCAGCATGAGCCATTCCCCTAAATCTCGACTGACATTATCTCTCTCTGTGTGAGAGTGTTTTCTGGAAACAGACATGATTTGCACTATCTTTCCTGTTCCTCTCTAGTTATGTTATGTTTTTTTGTAATGTTCTGTTAGTGAGGTAATGCCTTCATACGTGTCTTCACACATCCAACATACATCCACTACAGTATATGCAGATGCTCTGACCCTCCCCGAAGTAAGTACATATAGGATTTGAAGCATGATTAAGAATGCAGAGACTGCATGGGGATTTGTCTGCTAAGTGGAAAGTTCCACCTGGGGCTTGGTTTTAAACTTACACAAGAAGATTTCTTATATTGTCTCATTTATCCTTACTCTTATTTCCTTTCCCTGCCATCAAAAATAGCCTCTCGGCTATTGAATTCTGTCATTTACATTTTATTAAACTCAGCTTAGATTTCTCCTGGAAGGAGAAGAAAAGATTGAAATGAGTAAACTGAGTAAATGATGGGCCGGTTAAACATGTTTTTTTAATTTGTATTTAAAAAAAAAAAATGAGTGGGTTTTCTCACATTCCTCAATCTTAAGATCATAAAAATATATAGTTTGCTGTAGAGTATTGATGTGTGGGACAAATCCTAGATGTCAACGATTTCGACTGTGCTTGGAAAGAATTTGAATTGTGATCACCGACATTAAAAACATTATTGCAGATTTTAATTATTCAAAGGTGAATTGTGGCAGTTTTTAAGCATATTGCAGACTTTGGATGTGGTTCGTAAATCTTTATAATAGAGTGCAGAATGTCTTGTTTGATGCTAACATGGCAATTTCCAATACCGGGGCACTTGTATAAAAATAAAAATAAAAACACTCTTACACAGGAGGGTGGAGGAAATCTTTTAAACCTATTAAATAGCATGCTTTTATAACTACTACACTATGTACGACATTTATTAATGAGGTACACAAGACTTGACAATTCAAGCAAATCACAGGGTGTTTTAGGTACTTCAAAGGTACAGTACGTAGAGTTTGGGATACTTTGGGGTTTCGGATATGCACAAGTCTCTATATAAAATGATACAACAGTCAGACAAACAAAAGGAAAAATACATAAACAATAACACCCATTTACATTTTGTATGTGTGTGAGGGTTTTCTTACGGGTCTTTTTTTAAGCAGTTTGGAATGTGAGAATGTCTGTAATGGTGGAGTGTTGTAATCGCTGGTGGTCATGTTTGTAGACTCTGAGAAGTGGAATTTGACACCAATTCCAGCGTAGATGATACATTAGGGAGTTCATGGCTATTAAATAGTGAGATGTTTTGGAAGAGCCACAAGCCGTACATGGCTGGTTTTTCTAAAATATACGAATGAATAGAATGAATGACTGATATCTACATTGCAGTTCTTAGGGGAAAACAAAGGCATGGAATTCTGGAAGCAAGACTAATAGCTCAGTTCCAAGTATTGTAAAATGTCATTCCCAAGTTGGGCCCCGGGCTATGATTACACTGACATTCTATTAGAGATCTCATTTTAAGCAAACAAAAAGCTGTTGTCCATATTAATGTGAGCCAAAAAAAAAAATACAAGGATCCAAGAATACAAGTATCCTAGGATAGGGATTAATTTTTTATTTTTTATTTTACACAACATAAAAACAATGTGTACACACATTCAGATTAATCGAACAAGCTCCTGAAGGCATGCACACTCCTTGTTTATGCAGTGACAAAGTAGCTTTTCTATTTGTTTATACTGCGTTGCTGTTCTCTGTGTCCTCCTCTATCACTGCCTCCTCATCCACTTCCACACAAAGCTAAGTTTCATTAGTCATTTTTCGATTAATATATTGTGGGTTAATTAAAAGAGGTAGCATCTTTATCATCATCTCTCCACTTCAATGATGCTTTATTATGTCTATTTTAAATTGGTGCCTTAGTGACTAATTCTCTCCTTATTCTATGAGTGGTCCAATATTTGCAGCCGGTGTCTACCTAGGCTTATCTAAACGAGTAGTATAATGCAGCTCTACATATCAGATCAATAAAGCGTGTTGTATAAGTATTCACCCCCTTTAACGTTTTTCTACAGAGTCACAGAGGTTGCTGAATGTAGTGCACCTGTGTACGAGCGAAATCATCTCAATACTCCAGAAAGGTCTCGTATGTTGAGCATAAAGGGCATACCCATACAACCAGCATCCTTAAGATCATAGAGCAATTAAAACATGTCTGGGATCAGGACTCGGGCTGTCTGAGTTTATTCAGAAAATCAGGACTTCAGTATTGAAATTTGCTCTCTTTTTTCACATTTATTTTGCAAAAATATATCTGTGTTAAAATATTAGGAATGGGTACCTTTTTATTGTTTATTTTTCACAAATGGCACATTCACACAAAGACATACAGTATAGAAACTTTCAGCTCAGCCCATTTACGAAGGCAACTTATAGGGCACTTTATTACATTTTCTTCATGTACCTTAGATCACATTAGCCGTTCTGTACTTGTGTGTGTGTTTAGTCATTCAATAAGAGTAAAGTTGTCCTACACCCTACCTGCAGTGAAGCAGTTATAAATGTATGTATAAATGGTGCGAGATGTGTTGTGTTGTGTTGTGTTGAGATGCTTTCCAGCAGCAGGGACTGCCAAATGCAAGGCAGTCCTAGAAGTAATGGTATTAAAGATTTACCCAGGGGGGTTGTTTGTTGGTACAACAGCTTGTAAAATTTCCAATGAACTCAGTGACATGAATTATTTATATTGGATTAAAGAGTGTAACACAGTAAAATATTGAAAGTCAAAGGGGACGAATACTTATGCAAGGCATTGTAGAAGCCAGTCCTCCACTAGCAACTAACATTATATTTTTCCCTGCAACACTGTTTATTCTTAGACTTGCTTGGCCCTCTGTAAACCATTCATTCACAGGAACACATGCTCCTTCTAGGGAATGCACCTTGATGCATCCGTAATCATAACCAGCATAAAATAGAGGGGGAAAAAATCTGACTAATACTACAGCATGTGAAGTGAGTTAGACAGAAGGCAGGCATCTGTATAATGACTCTACTGGGAAGTGTGTCAAATGTTCGTTTTACATTGCACTGGCTAAATGGATTTGGCCTTAGGCAGCAGTGCCACTGTGGGCTTCAAGGAGGCACATTGTCATTCAATGTCAGCTACCGTGACTGTAACAGACAATGTGGGGAGGATTGAGAAAGGTGATTCTGTGATTGAAGTTCCATTGCAACTTTTATTAACTTTATAACAGTAAATAGTATAAAGTAAAGTACTGCACTAGCTCACATAGTATAAAACAACACATGATCCAGAATGAGCCATTTTATTAATGGCTGATTTAATAAAATCAAATATTGCTTCTTAATACGTATATCATTTAGGTATCATTTGATCGTTTGATCGAGTGTTAAAGATATTACCTTTGAGTAGGTCAACTGTCATTCTAGATTGGACTGTAAACATTCTTGTTTAATTAAGACAGTGGTACAGTAGAGGAGGCAGATGGTTCACACTGCAGGTGTATAAATCCGTAGAGGCATAAAGGCAGCTGAGCAGGAAGTCAAAGAGATTAATGAATCTGACGAAGATTAATAGATTATCAGTGAAGGGGAGAAGTGTGAACTCTGATCATAATATAATGCAATCTAAGCATTCTGTCTGAAAAAACAAAGCTGCTATAGAGGCTGCATACCACACCAAGCTATAGATAGACCACTTGCAAGAGTAATACAGCCACTTGTCCCTTGAGTCCTATGAGTAGTCTGTGGCCCTCATATCAGCTGATTTAATTTTAATTAATGGGCCTTCAGTTATGGTCATTAGCAGCGATCACTATGGGTGGCAATCCATTCTAATCACTCAGTTCCCTGGAAGCCTTTGGAGGTTTAACTGAATGACCCAGGCTGTGTGCGCTGTTGTTTTTGTTGGAGCCCGTCTGCCGGGTGTGATTGGGTTGAGTGGAGCATTGGACGTGCTTCATTAGGAGAGTCCTCTGTTTGCATCTGCCGCATTCATTGAAAGATGATTTCCTTCATTTCCTTCACTTTGTCTTGCTGTGTCATGTCCTGATTATTGTCAGTTACTTGGGCCTTCGCAGTTCACGGCCCAAAGTGAAGATTTACATCAAAATATGCGAGACGCTACGCTGTATAGCCTTTTCAGCCACCAGGTTGCAAAGGCGGTGTCAATTAATCAGTTCCAGATTCACCACTCTATTATGTCCAGCCAGGTTGTCCTGACAACATATGAAATGCAAGCTGGGTTACAAGAGAAAACATGTAAATTGGTAATGTTGAGACTGGATAACAGTTTTCTCTTTAACAGGGAGAGCCTGCTCCTCTACGGGTTTAGTTATGAGATTTTTTTTTTATTGAGAAATTAATAGAGCAGGACTTGGTTGGTAAAAAATGTATTGCATTTATATTATGAAAAAATGTGAATATGTCCTCTATTCGGTTTGTCACAGGATTCAGTGCTTAAAGTTGGTGAATATGTGTATTTTGTAGATTGTGGTACGTACTTATCGTATCTGGCTTGATCCATATGCTGTGGTTGTGTTAAGGTTGTGCACTGAAGAGCTATTTATCAAACATACATGAATTCCTTCTTAGACGAATGCCTCATTTTTCAACCCTGCCCTATTCAGCTGCGACCCACTAGAGAAAATTGACCGGTTCCCCTTGGTCAAGGTTGGAGCTAATTTTACATAGGTGTTTTTATAAGTACTGCATTTATTCAGTCAATATCACATGGAATAAAAAAAAAGATGGAAGCTGATATATCTTTATTTTTTTGCTCCTAATTGGGAAAAGATGTGGATGCTAGAACTCTTTGGGAGGGTTAAAAGCATTTTTATATGCATCTCTTCTCTGATAAATATTCATCTAATAGAAAGCCTTTTCAGTACCCCAAGTAATTAGACTGAGGAATAAACTCTCTCTCTCTGAAAGCATCAAAAAAGGAAAAGTAGACGCAAGCATCAACACCACACTCACTGTTTGTTTCCTTCTTGTAATTGGTTTAGGTCGATCAGATCGCACATGTCCTGGTTTTAGAAACCATGTTTTAGCAAAAATAATAAACCCTTCAAACATTCACTGATTGCATTGCCTCCTACCCTGCAACTGTGCAGTGTACATACATCATTTCTAATAATATACACTCGCTATAGTGTTATTATAGGAGCACTTATTAGAAGTACTTGCTCATACCTGTTCATTCATGCAATTATCCCCCAACAAGCGGAAGGAGGGTTGTGCATAAAAGCATGCACTACATCTCTAGGGCTTTGGTTAACATTCATAGTGTGTGGGAAAAGTGATCTCAGTGTCTTTGTCGATGCCATGGTTACTGGTGGCATATGGGCTTATTTAAGTACTTCATGAACTGCTGATTTCCTGGAATTTTCACACATAACAGTATACAAAGTATAAAAAGTACATACAGTAAAAAGAAAGGAAAAACATGCAGTGTGGGCCAGTTTTTCTAGGCCAAACACCTCGTTGATGAGAGAGGTCAGAAACTTTATTGAGTTGATATGGAGGCTATGGTAAGTCCAATAAGCACTCCTTTCAACTTGGTCATTTAAGAACAAGAATCTGAGGTTACAACATCAACGTCGTGACAACATCAACCGCACCACCATAAAAAATGATCCCATTTTTCCCAACCTGAGCATTAACTGAAACAGTACATCACTTTTTAGCCAGAGCATTTTCAAACATTATGTAGCATTTTGTAACTGATCTTACATCCTGGTCAGGCTCAGTAGTTATGGCATTGGACTATGGTCTAGAAAGTTCCAGGTTCAAGCCCCACGACCACCAACTTGCCACTGTTGGGCCCTTGAGCAAGGCCATTAACCCTCTACTGCTCAAATGTGTAATAAGATAAAAATGTAAGTCACTCTGGATAAGAGCATCTGCCAAATGCAAGTAAAACATTTTTCATTACATCTTTTATACAGTTCTAGCTTGCATGCCAGTAAAACGCATCGTTTGAAACTTGTTTCTTTTAAAGCTGTCTGCATGCTTGTTCACTGCCAGAACAGTACATCATTTTTTTGCTAGTGAGCAAAATGTAGTAAGAGTCCTGGTTTCCAGGAATGTGATGTTAAGCTATTATGCTTTATTAGAGAACCTAACACAACCAGGTCCAGAAATGATGTTTGGGTTGCTGCGGCACTAATTATTGAAAATAGATGCTTGATTCAACCTGGACAGTCATTTCCAAATTTAGTGCTCGCCAGGAAGCTGAAGCGAATAGAGCGATTGAAACAGTTCCATTCACAACACTCACTACGAGGTTTTATTATTTAATTTGTCATATTTATATTAAATTTGTACATTTTTTCTACTGCAGACATAAAGAAACGAATCTGATTTCAGAGTAGCTGGGACCAGCGATACACATTGTGTTGGAGAAACTCTGAGTAGGGTGGAGGAAGAGAAGAATAATCTGATATTGTGTAACAGACCCAGTTGCCAGGTGTCTGTAATAAACAGCTGGATATACTAGCAGTTTGTCTGGGAGCCACCACAAATGAGGACTGAGTCCTTTATTAAAGTTGGAATTTTATGAAGAATTAGTCTGTCATTAAATCTTCCACGACTCGATTGAGTTTAAGTAACGTCCTGTGCGGGTAGAAGGTATGCTTTCATGAAATTTAGGGGAATGCACCGGATGGGCGAATAAAGTCAGCAATGGACAACAGATGAGTGGACAAGCGAACCCAGTTTAGGGAAGAGAATGAAGTGAAGAAGGGTGTGATCATGGGGAACTAAATAATTCCAGCGGAAGAGTATTATCCGAATGCTTTCCTTTATGAAACAATTGCTTATTAATGGAGGAAATGGAGGAAAAGATTCCGTAATTACCCAAGGAAGGAATTCTTACGATAATGAAGGAAGAAAAAACAGATGGGAAATGCAGGGCAAAGCAGAGAACACGGTTTTTTAAAAAAAAGAAAGAAGTAATTAACATACTTTTTAAGTGCATCCCAGGCTAGTGATTAGAATTTGATCTTGGAACGTTTTCTTGAGTTGCATCAAAGACATAGTGTAACAGGTGTCTGCTCTATTTGCCAGCACATAACTACAGCTGGATTCTTCCAAAATAACTAATGAGACACACATACCCATGAAATCTCTCACCATCACCACCCCCCCACAGCATGAACACCACACACAGACATCTAGTATACGGCTTACGCTCGATCTGTCAGCTTTCCATTAAAACCCGTTTAAACAAGTATGATCGATAACTTTAGACTGAGTTTTTCAATTGAAGCGCAAATGGAAATAGCCCTTCAGAATTCGAGGAAGTGGATCAAATTCTTGTCATGCGCATGAGTGAGAGGAGACCAAAGGAAAAGCTGTGATGACAACATGCTTCTCTAATAAGGACACACTATGTGATCATGCAGAGGTTTATAGGCATAACACACCTGGTAGGAATGAAGAAAGCCCTCGAATCTGGGCTGCACAAAAAAAGACAGCTGGACCGACAGCAAGTGTTTCGAGTCGGAGCAAGAGAGCGGAAGCTGTGCAAGTAGGGGAAGAGGGATAGAAAAAGAAGCAGCTGTTTAGGCAACTAAGGGGCCCTGGGAGAGGGCCAGGATGTGCGAAAGTCAAACCACACACTTTAGTCTTGCTCTCCCGGTGACTGGATTGCTGAGTTCACACTGATCTTTCCTGTGTGTTTCCCTGAAATCAGAATCAGAAATCAGATACAGCTTTGGTGGCCAAGTGTTGGCAAGGAGTTCTTTTTTTCCCTTCACAGGTGCAACGCACAGTAGGGTTCATCATATCAAAAGCAAGAAAAAGGAGAGAAAAAAAACAACATTCTTTTATTTATTTATTTATTTATTTTTAAGTTGTGCTCTAGATCTCTGGACCAGGCAGAAAATCCTGAACCTCACTGCTGCTGCTGAGCATGATGGGACATTACCGCAGGTCCCAAAGTCAGTGCCACATGCCCTACATGTTCATCAGTGGGCTGTGTACTATGATAACACAAAAGGAGCTGTGTGTGTATGTATGTGTGTGTGTGCTTTAAAGTGCTCATAAGAGTGATAAGGCTCCCCAGAGATGAAAGTGGAGTGCTGCACAGTGTAGCAACACACTATATGGCATTGTCTCAAGTTACACACATTATAATAGCTTTGACTTATGTGTACGAGTACTCATTTTTATTATGGATGTGACAAGGGTAAATTAATCTTGCCCCATGTTGGCTTTTGTTTAATGATGAGCTACAACTAAGACAAGCAAGAAACTGTCTTCATGCATCATCTAAAGATTTTGTTTTGATTTCCGAAGACAGCTGCTGTAGATGGATTTTCTATCCATGCAATTTGATCGTAGGGATAAAGCAGGGATAAAGCTGGAAAAAACAGCCTGTTTTGGTCGGATCTGGTGTGGAATTGCAATCAAATAAGAGTTCCAGCATGTAGTGGGTGAGAAAAAACTGGCAAAGATGGCAGTGGTCTTGATGGCTCATGTGGGAGATCACATTCAGCTCATGGAATGGAACCGAACCACATTCATCACTTTGTTGCACTTGGCACCTGGCGTACACACGCACACACACACATTACATAGTTTAACATATGAAGAAACACCTACAGTTCTAAAGATCCCGTCTTCTGTATCAATCTTCTATACCGTACCAATCTCATGTCATCTTTAGGTACTAAGTGTTTTTCCTCTTCTGATCCCTTTAAAGTGACTTTCTTACTCTCCAGACAAATTCACTTTCTTTCGTTTGGACAAAGATACCCAAACATATGCTAAATGAGCCAAACATGGACATACCAAAATTTTGTAAGAAACAAAGCTGTAAGAAAAATCCTTAAAATAACAACACACTCCACAGGTCCTCTTTCTTTTAAGTACTCTGTCCTTATCCAGCAAACTGTTTCCTTTCTTTCCACACTTCTCTGGCATTGCTTTGCTGGCAGCGATATTGTTTTTTTTTTTTTTTTTTTTTTTTAAGGTCAAATTCGACTTGATATACACAAGTCTTTATGTTCATTAAAATACTCAACTTTTTTGGCTCTGTCTCACACTATGCTTTTCTATAGTAGTGTAAACCTCTCACTTCACTAGTGTAAGCCATTCACTTTACGTCAATCATCTATAAACTACTGACAGGTGAACTGGATAACAATATCTCATTAAAGTGGCACCTGTCATGGGATAGGATATATCAGGAGTCAATTCCTTAAGTTGCTAAGTTGAATGCAGGGACAATAGCAAAGCGTGAAGATCTAAGCGACTCTGAAAAGGGTCAAAAGGTGTTCAAAACGGCAGTTCTTCTGGAGTATCCCCAGTGTGCAGTGGCTATTACATAACAAAATTAACTGGCAACAGGATGGCGTTTGTGGGGAGCAAAAGCTAGGTTGTCTGGTCTTATTACTCAGAAAAGCACTCTCACTCACTCTTCATTTATACCGCTTTATCCTGTATTCAGGGTCGCGGGGGACCCGGAGCTTATTCCAGGAGACTTAGGGCACGAGGCAGGGTGCCAATCCATCGGAGGGCACGTACACACACACACTACGGGCAATTTTAAAATGCCAATCAGCCTACTCTGTATGTCTTTGTACTGTAGGAGGAAACTGGATTACCTTAAGGAAACCCACCAAGCACAGGAAGAACATGCAAACCGAGACGGGAATCAAACCTGTCCGGGAATCGAACCCGGACCCTGGAGGTGCAAGGCGACAGTAACCACTACAACAACATGCCATGGTTACTTTAGTACAAATTGATGAAAAACGTAATCCTGCCTATAGCGGAAAGGTGTCAGAACACACATGGCATAATCTAATGGACCACAGAGCAATGTCAGATGGCCTGGCCTGGTCTGATAAATCATGTTTCCAGAATCAAGATCCAGAAAAAAAGTTACACACTGTAATATTTTGAGGCTCATCTTTAGGTTTGATTCTGGCATGCACTTACCACATTCCACTTGCTTTCAGAGGCTTGTACAGTGAGCACTATGCATGATGAGTGTATTGCTTCATGCACTTCCCTTCTTACCGTGATGCATCCATCACTCTGGAATAGGATCAATCTAAATTCATCACACCACATGACCTTTTTTAGTACTTCAAATTCCAATCTTTATGCTTCCTAGCAAACTGAAGATTTTTAACAGGCTATGTGGCCATACATTGGTGTTCTTGTCACATTTCATGTGCAGAAATGCTACCTTCACTATTAAACATAGCTGTGATTTTTGTTGTCAGATTTGTATAATGCAAAGTGTTTAATGCATGTTTTTTTTTTTTTATACTTACTTCTTGCTGCAAATCTTTCCTGCAAACGGTTCAAGCACTATCCTTCCAGGTATCAATAAACCACATAGTGTACCACTGTATTTAAAATCAGCTTTGTTAATCAAAATTTTCAAATCTGGTAAAAATCCATATCTTTGAAGTGAGATTTAATACTGCAAGCTCAGACCTCAGTGATGTGCTGCCTGTTTAACTTGGCATAATTTTTCAATCTCGGCACACAGAGTGTTGGCGTAGCATGGGATGTACAAGGGCGTTTTTCAGAATATGAAGGCTGTGCTTTTCCCTCATACTGGCTTAAACATTTTGTAGCTTGCATGAATATTTCCCAGCACTACTGTAGGTAAAGCTCGACTGTATTCATTCGAATTGCAACGTACACTGCACCGAATGACATAAATTTGAATAAATGCACCATTTATTTACACCAATAAGCCATAACATTAAAACCAATTACACTTATCAGCCATAACATTAAAACCATTAACATTAAACCCACCTTGGTTTTAAATTCCCATTGTGTGGATTTCTGGGTATATGCTGTGGTATCTGGCACTGGGACATTGGGCGCAGATCGTTTGTGTTTGTATGCTTACTTAACATGAAACGACATACAGATGCAATGTCTGTCTATGATTATAATCAATGCTGCAAGTCGGCGACCGCAGACATGCTGCAACACTGAATGATTGCACCATCATCAGACCATACAGTAGGTTACAATTACATTACTACATTGTTAATTTAAAAAAGAATGCATGTTAATGGCTAACAGGTCTCTGCAGGTCAGAAGAGGAGTGTTAACATCACTGTGCTAACCACTGAGCTCCTGTTACCCCAGATGTAAGCCTTGATCCCTTTTAACAATAAGCAAGGAGTAAAATTGAGGGAAAGATGAAGGCATAGCTACTAGGTCCTAAGCATCGCAGAATTCTTTTATAATATTTATTTATTATAGTTTACTTATTTATTTACTAGTACATTTTGTTATGGTTTTATATTATATATACACTATTATTTAACATTATACTGTGCCTTTCAAAAAAAATAACATTATGAAAAGGTTAATTTTTTTTTTGGATTGAATATAAAATTATTATTATAATATTTCAATCCTTTTTTAAGATTACAGGTTTAATTACAGGTGATTACAGGTTGTAACTCATGGTCCAAACTTCTTTTAAGGAAAATGTACATTTTGCATATCAGTTGCAAAGTTTAGATTCCAGATTCTGCAGAAAAAGTTGAGAGCCACAGAATCCAAGTTGCTTTAAGTCCAGTTTGACGTTTCCACAGTCTGTGATGATTTGGGGTGCCTTGTCATCTGCTAGTGTTGGTTCACTGTGTTTTATCAAGTCTAAAGTCATTGCAGCCATCTACCAGGAGATTTTAAAGCATGTCATACTTTAGAGCATGGTCTGCAGACACGCTGTTTGTTGATTTCTTTTTCAGCAGGGCTTAGACATCTGCACAGAGTGCCAAAAGTCTCCCTATCTGGTTTGCTGACTACAATATTACTGTACTTACTTGGCAGCCAATTTTGCTGACTTGATCCCCATAGAGAATATATGGACTATTGTCAAGAGAAAGATAAGGAAATACCTGTCCCAACAATAATAGATGAGCTGAAGACTCAAAGCAATCTGTTTTTAGTAAAGCTTCAACAGTGCCACAGGCTGATACCCACCATGCCATGCTGCAATGATACAGTAATTTGGAGTCCAGTATTGAGTGCATAAATGAATGTTATATTTTTCAGAAATTGTAAATCCTTTTTTAATTGATCATAGAAAATATTACATTATTTGAGATATTGACACTGGATTTTAGATTTTAATGTGCTGTAAGCATAATAAAAACTACGTGTAATAAATCTAGAATATACGAGCTGCTTCATCTCGCAGGGGACCTGCAGCCTATCTCAGAAGACCTTGGGCATGAGGCGGGACACACCCTGGACAGGGTGCCAATCCATCACAGGGCTAGGAGTTTCTTTTTTTTTTTTTTAAATGAATTACAAAAAAAAAAAACTTTTATCCTATAGATAATATTATAAACTTTTTAATTTTTAGAGATGCACTGTATGTATATTTATGTTTGTGTGTGGTGTATAAATTCGATCCTTGACTCTGCACAAGGCCACTTTAAAATGAATAAAGTAAAACTACAACATCTGCAGCAATTGAGTAGACATTTAATATACCCTGTGACTCAGTTTGAATGATTATTGTATTATGCCACTGGCTGATAGATTTCCTTTGAGCCTATTATGACGTTAAATGTTTGAGTGAAATGCTTTCATGCATGCTTTATTTTCCAATGTTGTGAATTGATGTTTTGAGCGATGTCCCAAATCTATTTTATGATGGAAATTAGGCATAAGTAAACATATTTGACCAGCATTCTGCTTTAGACTAAGAAACACAACGGTCTGAACTATATTTAAAATACCCTAGATGTGAGATCATGGTTTACTTTAGTTTTTAAACTGCATTTAAACTGCTTTTAAAATCGGATTTTATGGAAATGTTCTTTTAAATAGCAGGTTTATGGATGATGTTCTCCGCGAGGTGTTGGGCTGCTGTCAAGATGCTTTTCCCTCCCTTTAACACTGCCCAGTAATAAATAAGCAGCTTTCATTCCTGCAAGCCAGAGCATATTTTGTCCATATGTGTGTACAGATGTATGCTTTTATAATGTTACACAACCTTACTGGCTGTTTTCTTAAACTTGCTTTAGGATGATAACAAGATTTTAGCACCATCTATAGGCAATGAACAATCAGGCATCCTTTTTTTTTTTAAAGCATGTAGATAAAATGGTGAAAAATAGTTGAGGTTTTTAGTTGATTATTTATTACACACAATCTCATTGGTTTACATTTCTTCCATAATGCTACATTAATGAAAAACAATGTGTGTCATACACTACTGATGTTGCTACAGATTCTCGTTTTTGAGGTACAGATTCGAGGTTTTATGTGTTTTCCCGAACCTTATCACTCAGTGAGCAATGGTTTCCAGCACGGAATTATGTAAGTCAAAAAGCAGAGTAGAGACATTCTGTTTGGTATTCACATACAGGAAACATCACTCATCGCAGTAACTGGTACTATTTTTCCTCCACAGCTTACCCCTGCTTATGTAACTATCCGTCTCTAACAAATCCACACCTTAAGGTGCAAATGATGTTTCTTAAAGATTAATTAGTGTTGGTGTGTTAACCGTGTTAAAGAATTGCAGTGTTTGTTGGTCCAGGATTAAAGCACCTTTACGTCAAGAGACCAGCCTGCGCATAAATCACACCTTAAGTTAAGAACACAGTCATGCTCGGTTCCATAAAATAAAACTAAAAATAAACGTTGGATTGTTTTGTTGCCAGAGGAAGCTCTAAAAAAGCCTGGAAAATTGAGAGGAACTTTACAATCACCTGCATGCTGGAGATTGAATTACATATTACAGCTAAACAACGTGCTTAACGCTCTAACTTTAGACCAGTGTTGTGTCCATATACGATATGAAACGTTTGTATAAATAGTAAAGACAGACGTGTCCATGAATCCCTTTGATATCCTGTTAAAGGTGCAAAAGTGCTTGTAGCAGGTGCGTCGTCATATTCCATGTCTCAATGTACTGAGTATGTACGTAGGTTCCTACTGTAGTATGAGGAGTGTTTGTTGTATACCTGGTGTGTTCTTTCATATGTCATGATCTTGAGCTGCACTGGACTAAAGCGGAACTCAGGATTGCTACTTGGAAAGTCAGAGAGTTCTCCTAGTGATATCACATCAACATGGCGGTTCACATAAGCAAGATGGCGTTCTTTACTTTTACATGAGTTATACCATACAAGCATTTCCTTTAGGTAAATCATAATATGTGTATATTAGTTTGTTGAGTCTATAACACCGACTATACAGGAGATAATTATACATTCCTCGTCAAAGTTAGTTGAGGCATTTGTGTTAGTTCAAGTTCTGGCTTTCCACTTCTGAGTTGAGTCAAATGCAGCATTAGTGCTTTCAAGTAAACTCTGGATATTTAAAAATTCTAAATCTCTACACTCACTGCTGCTACATTTTTTTTAATTACAGTCTTGCATATTTAGGATTTTACCCACATGGAAAGCAATTGAATTAAAATGTGATAGTTTGAAGTTGTAATGCTACACACACACACACACACACACATAACCGAACACACATATACATAAGCTTCACACAGTTTTGTAGTATATATTGATTGAAGGTGTCGACCTAAAAGGCATAAAAAAAAACACAACAACAAATGGTTATTTCTGGGGCATACTTAAGCTAGGGTTAGTGTGCATGAGAGTAAGTTCATACAGGTTTTTATTTATATATTTAATGTTGGCTTGGGAATTTTAGTTCCTGTTACCACGTATGTCATAGCAGCTATCAAATGCTTCTCGTTTTTTTCCCTCTTCCTTGAAGTTAATGCGACCAAAAGAAAAAAAACAAAAACAAATACTTTCCCATGTTTGAACATTTAAAGCTACAGCTTAACTACAACACAAGCTCAAACACTGATCTTTCCATAAGATAGCACATAAATGTGTTCTCACAGAAAACACGACAATTCAATTCAGTACAAATGTTCCAAGATTCTGCTCACATTGACTATCTGCTATAGAAGCCCCTGTCTGTTACTATAGAAATCTACCACATTCGAATGCGTGCGTTAATATAAACATCACAGCCGCTGTTATAGAAAAACCACTCGGCACCTTCTCTCCAGTCTCCGCAACAGAACTGTGGCCTGACTATTATACTGTAAAAGTATTTATACATACAGCACAGTACATAATGTTGCACTTGTTTATACAGAGTGCTATCGGGGAAATCTTCCTACCTTATGTTCAGGTGTCACATTTGTTCAGACAGGTTTGGAGATATGCAGTCTGTTCCTCTGAACCACCTGCATCACGGCTTGGACCACCTCGGACGTTGTGCCTTGACCCCCAAGATCAGCCGTGTGTAACTGCATGGTGAGGAAGAAATAAAAAGAGACAGACCACACACACACACACACACCAACCCATGCTGTAATGTTCCTCTGATTTAATACTCTGCACATCTTTGATGCTAATTTATTTAAACTTGTTTCTTTTTACCAGAGGCCAAAAAAGTTTCAATCCCATCTGTTATGGGTGTGTCCATATTCAGCACTGAAATCATTTGTGATGTCATACTTCACAGCGGTAGTTAATGGCTCATATGAAAACAGACACTCAAGGCTTAAAGAACTTGCAGTTTTTCATATGTTTTAAATTGGATTAAATTAAATTAAATTAAAATGTAATTACATTTTTAATACACAATCTATTCTTTGGACTTTACAATGGCAAAATAAAAATATCAAATAAGAAAACTTCAGCTTTGTGTTGGACACATTTTATCTTTGTACCAGTGTTATATTGGAGAGGTGTGAATCGTTCTCCCAGCAGCAGGATTACATCACTCTCCTTTCTCAACAATTGCTTAACACAGAATCAAGATACTCTGGACACAGAACCCCACCAGTGTCCCGACTGTTCCTATGACGGGTCCAATGTGCGGATTAGATGGTCCACTCTGGCAAAGGAAAAGTCTGTGCCCATGCGTTGTCATTATGGACACCAAATTAGAACAACAAGCGAAAATGAAATTCCTTGTAAAATCTGCCACACAGACGGCATAGAGTAACACGCAGGCTTCAAGACTGGAAGAACATCACTAAAAGATGTGGAGAGATTGGGAAGACCTTCAATGAGGTCAAGCCCCGAGAATGTCTAATCGTTTGTCAGCTTGTGTGTGATGATAACATCTGACAACGATCCGTGACATTGCTGCCGTTGCCGGTGAATAGTTCACGCAATCCTAACGTGTCATTCGCCGTGTTGCTCCCAAGTTCTTCTGACATCGAGGCTGCTGACACAGGAGCAGAACGAACATCCATCGTACTGTGAACAGGTCAATGTGCCATGGATGACCCGTCGTTCATGTTGAGGATTGTTACCGGTGACGAAACTTTTGTGTACGAGTGTGACCCTGAGACGGAACAACAGTCTTCACAGTGGAAGAGCTCATCATCTTCACTACCAAAAAAACAATTGTGGCCTTGTGCGTTAAGAATTCGTCTTCAGTGGCCAGACGAATTCCACTTCCAGGCGTCTGAGAGGAGCGACATGCGAGTAAAATACTTTACTAAAGTAAACAGAGCTAATCTCGAAACTGTTTAATACCCCCTTGTAGTTTTCATCATATTTACTATATCGATCTACTTCATGTTACGTATAAGCATGTTATAATATACAACATATAATGCATATAAAAAGTTTACACATGCCTAATAAATTTCAAGTCAAAGATTCAACTGAAAACCAGTCAGGTTATTAGATGTTCTTTTCATTTCCTGTCCCCCACAAAGTACATTTCTGATTGTTTAAATTTTTTTACCCAACTTTTAATACAGAATCAGAATTACACACTTAGTAATGTAGTTAATGAGGTTTAATCGTACCTTCGTCTCAGATAAAGTTGTATGGACTGCTTTTCGAATTATACTGGCATAATCATGAAGTCTAGAAACGAACATAGAGACAGAAATAAATGTTAATGACCATACCGGCACTTTAGATAGCATGTGTCTAGAATAAATTTTGGAAAAACGTTGAATTTAAACTAATTAAACCGAAGAAAATATTTTAAAGGAGTAGTTTGTCATTTTTAGAGCATTCTACTGCCTGTGAAGCAGAATGCAATTGCAATGAGATCGGTTTTCCATTTCCCCCACCATTTTCGATCCCACCTCTGTGTCTAAGCTACATGTACACAGGTATTAATATGTGTTTTGGCCTTTTATCCACATTAAAAGTACATTTTACGTCACTGAACAACATGGGGTTATATTGCCACCTGTTGGTTTGGCATGATCGACACGTTTAAGTGTTTTCATGTGGACTACGTTTTTTTTCAAGGATGAAAAACATTTTTTAAGGATGTTTTTAAAACGATCCTTGTATATATATATATAAAAAAATACCTGTGTACCTGTGGACTAGGTCAAATGCTTTGCCTTCTAAGGCAAAGGCATGAGGTTGGACAGCTCTGTTCTGGGTATGAGCTGAGCAAATGTCTCGGCCAGAAGAAAAAAAAGAAAGGGGGGGGGGGGACGTTTGAAATTTAGAAAATGGACAGATCCATTGCAGGTGTTATTAAAATCT
This sequence comes from Clarias gariepinus, assembly GCF_024256425.1. NCBI lineage: Eukaryota > Metazoa > Chordata > Actinopteri > Siluriformes > Clariidae > Clarias > Clarias gariepinus. Next base: position 13,068,579 of record NC_071121.1, read on the forward strand.
CATTATTATATTTCTAGAAATAGTTTTGCATTACTACAAACTGCATTTTTAAATAAGAGGATGCATAATCCAACTTTACACACTTTAAATGATCCAGCATGAGGCAGCTGGCCAACAATGTAGCCGTTGGGTTTGCAACGTTCTTGTTTGCAATGCTTTTCCCAGTGTTCCTTGTGGCCTGCAGCACAAAGCACAAAAATGATCAGAATGTCTGGACCTATTCAGAGAACTCCTTTATCAACAGTTGGAGTGCAATTCCTCTCTCTTACTGTTTCAAAAACAGCATAGTCTTTGCCATAGTTGGCTCCTGGAACTAAACCTGGGCCACCCACAAGTCCGGCGCACACATTGCTCACTACGTTACCATAGAGGTTTGGCATCACCATCACGTCGAACTGCTGGGGCTTGGAGACGAGCTGCATACACAGAAATAAACACACACACAGCGTACTGTTATGGCTCACCTGCAGCTACGAGCCACGTCAGCCTTTAGACAGTACCTACAAAAATATTGGAGCTCATCCAGGTGTTACCATTTTACAGAAAAATTAATTGCTGATATGCTACACTTAAAACACTATTTGAACTTCCAGCTGATTTGATGCAAAACCAAAATTTTGCAGTAATAAAAATATTCTTACTCTGGGAGTGCATGCTCTTAAGCTGATACCTGCATGGTAGTGTTATCCACAATCATGTTGTCAAAAGTAATGTCTGGATATCCTGCTGCTACCTCTTTACAGCACTGCAGGAAGAGACCATCACCCAGCTTCCTATCAGAGCAAATACAGGACAGAACGGGGTCTTAGAAGCTCTAAACCATAAAATAATTATTGAAAATAGTAAAAATAGTATTGATTGCATTTATGCATATATTAAGCTTAATAGAGCGCCTTGCAGAAATATTCACTGTCTTTTATATTCACGTTATCTACATTTTGTAGCATTACAACCTGGAAGAAAAATGTGACATATAATGAGATGGAATTGCTTTGCTTTACACTAAATAAAATGATGGGCAGCTAACGCTAACCAATAATATTTCAACCTTTCTAATTAATAGCCAACTAATTGTTTAATCCCAAATAGTGGTAAGTGGAAAGCTGGTGCACTATGTAGGGAGTATAGGATCCACTGTTTCACATCAGTTAGTGCTCATAAAAAGGAGTTGGAGAGGGATTTGGGATTCAGCCTTGTGTTCCTAGGAACTATTTAGCGTTGTTAGATGGTGTTAGCTGTGAAACAACATGGATGGTTGAGATGCAGTTTGAAATGACTTAAAAGCAATTACTATGGAGACACAGTGTGTATAATTTTTTCATCTTGCTAAAAGTGCTTCTGCGACTAGTTTTGCATGTGGATTTTCCCCCTGGCATCTACAACATCTTGTAAGTAGCGTCACTTTTGGCACACAGAAGTGGACGCAACATGCTGGACAGATGTAGTCATGTCAGATGCAAAAGCTTATACAGTATTTTTACAGTACAGTGTAAAATAATTATGTAAGATTTTTCTTTAACCTTTTGGGACCCAAGCGTCCTCAAAAGATTCAGTATATAAACCTCTTTAATACATTTATTGATTTATCATACTGTAGTTATCAAGTCTCAATAAAGAGAAATAGTATGAGGAAAATGAAATGTACACGCCAGTAGGGCCTCAGAAGGTGAAATACAAAATATATAATAGAGACAAACAATAAATATTGTAGAGTGAAACTGACATGATGTTGGCTTTATGTACGGCAGTGACCCTGCGACGACCTTTTTCCCGGGCAAGTTTGAAGGCATATTCAGCGATCCGCAATGAGTTCGTCCTGGTGATGATCTTCAGACATTCTACGACTCCTGGGACATTCTGTAAAATAAAAATATTTAAAAGTACTACTACTACTGATAATACACACAGTACTATATATTGATTTATACCTAAATCAACTTTATAATTGATTGTTTATTTTGTCAATTAGAGGCACATGTCTATGAAATTCAAGAGGTGTTTAGGTCAAACCAAGACTTCTGAACTTCTGTACAGAATAACAGAACAAAGTTATTATAAAGAGTCATAAAACACTTATTTTCATTGTTTCAGTAACCTTGGAGACCATCAAGGTAGAAAGTTTTCGCAGGCAGAGCCATGATCAGACTTCCTGCTTCACGTGTGAAATGCAGACTTCCCAGGAACTCCTTTAATGACCCGAACATGTGAAAATGAAAATAATTCCCAGCGGAGTTCCTGTAATGTACAAGTGGTGCCCGTGAATTAATGTGTGTTCAGTTCCCACAGACAGATAAGTCTCTTCTGTAAGTGGACGACAGGTGATCTGTTGATGTTCAAGGATGAGGTGTTATATTTGGTGAATCGTTATAGGAACAGCTGCAGTAGGCTCCAAGCCACCTTACACAGGATCATCATTCACAGACTTACTAAGAGACTTCTTTAAAAAGTTTGCACCATTCAAATGTTTTACTGGGGCTACTGTAAATGCCAATCAGTTTTTTCACAATTCCCCTTGTAGGTCATGTATGAATGACAAACCAAAAATGTAACAATCACAAACCTCATGCTCTAAGCTGCTGTACTCTCCTTCTGTATTCTCTCTGATGATGATGATGTCTATGTCCTTGTGCCGGGTTTGGACACCAGGGAGAGTCTGGCAGTGCATCACATTAGCATATAGATCTAGCGATGTGCTGAGGTTTTAAAAAAGGGACGATAGTATTTGTTATGTGAACTAGGATTAAATCATAATGCCAGTTAAACTTACTATTACTTACTAATACTTTTTATTGCTATTACAGTATGTATTCAATTAATCTGTATTTATAATAGACTGTTAAAACTTACTTTAACCACAAAACAACTCTACAGATATCTGGATACAGACTTAGATTACGACTGCATGATTTGATTTATAAAATAATAATAATAATAATAGTAATAATAATAAAAATAAAATAAATCACAGTGATTATTTTGACACATATTGTCACAATTTTTTCACTAAGGGGATGTTCGCCAATATTTCATGCAAGACTGTCCACAGCTGGAGAGACAAATAGAACTGTTTCTATAAAAACCCATAATAATGTTACCGTAGCAAGTTGTTTCTGGACTTGTGAGAGGGTGGAAGTTTGTGATTGGTCTCTATATTACCTAGGGGAAAAAAGTAGAGTAGCATGAAGAATTGTAAGATAGTAAGACATGTGTAAGCCATTTGCAGTTAAGAGCATATATTTTTAAATGTATCCATCTCTACAACCATACCGTACCCTTGAGTGCAACCCCATTGCGTCTGATGGCTGTGACAGCATTATTTATGTCATCCTCTGAGGTAGCTGTTGAGTCGACGTTCACTACTTCAAAATCCACAGGGACGCAGGAGAACCTGTGAAGACCCTAAATCTGTCAAACTATCCAAATTTCCCAAGGCCCAAACTATGATCTGTTCCCAGACCTGAAAAGCTCCCGGACATGACTCAGAAGTTCAGGACCGATGCCGTCTCCAGGGATCAGGGTTACTGTGTGTCGGCCTCCGTACTTTGCAGGAGGGGGCTGCAGTGTGGAAACAAGAAAGACTGACATAATGAAATCAACATATATTATAGGGACAAATGGATTTGCACTTCAAAGCTGCTGTAAGTGTGAACATGCAAATACTCTAATGCTAGTTAAAACCACAAGAAAAACTATTATACGCCACTGCACACATGTGCTAAAGACATTTTCATTTTAATCTGATTTAGGTAGAAATGAAGCATGTTAGAGTTCTTGTGTCTGCGGCACATGTCTGCCATCCGCCACTATATTTTGAAGGTGCATTATTCTAAATAGGACTTGCCCTTATTCAATTAACAAAGGGTGACCTTTAAGCTTAGTGCACCTTTATAATATAGTGGCTTAATGCACTACATCCACACACAGTACTCACGATAACCCTTTCAGGGATTGAAGATGATTAGATGATTAGATGTGCATGTGATGAAGAGAACAAGTTAGTCATGGGAAAATGTGGAATATTAGAGTCAACGCTAACATTTCTGAAGAAAAAGCAAAGCATGCAGTTTTAATATTTCCCTTGACTGAAACTAAAGAACCCAAACCTGTTTCATGACAGTGCCATTGAGCACAATGAAAGCTCTTTGAAGGTGTGGTTTGGCAAATGTGATGTGAACCTTGACCTCATCCTCAGTAAACACCACTGAGAGTTTAGAATTAAAGGGAATTAGAATGCTTAATGGATTCCTCACAGTGCCTGACCTCATTAATACTTGTGGGCTGAATAGCTCAATAGACAATCCACACTTCCACAAAATCTAGTGGAAAGGCTTCTTGGAAAAATGGAGGCTGTTGTAGCTTTAACGTTGTGTTAATGTCCGTGGTTTTGGAGTGGGTACATACGAGTGTGAGGTCAACATACTTTTGCCCATAAAGTACCTCTTGCTATGTATAATCTGTAAGCTCACTTTCTTCCCCTTTCTCTTAAGGAAAATGAACCGAGGGAGGGACGTAATGATGTCATACTTTACTTAAATCTGTATCATCTATCACACTTTAACTAAATGTAATGGCATGCACGTATAACTGACATGTGTCAATTAGCCATAAGATTAAAACCCAATATTGTGTAGGTTCCCCCTTGTGCCACCAAGGCTGCTCTGGCCCATTGGGGCAAGAATCAGGGTGTGCTGTGATGTCTGAACCTGAGATGTTAGCACTGGTCCCTTTAAATGCCTTTTTGTCATAGCCTGCATCAGCTTTTTTTTTTTTTACAATTGATAATCAATTTTATTCAATTTTTAACTCACCTAGCAGTGGTGTTAGTGTTGTGGCTGTATACAGGACAGTGTGAAAGTCTAAACACACCTGCAAGCTATCATCAAGGTAAAAGGTGGCTATTTTTGAATAGTGACTGTACACCAGTGGTCATTGCTAGAATCCCCACATGTAAAATTCATGTCATTGGACTGTGGGAGAAATGAGTATACCCAGCAAAAACCCAGCAGGCACAAGGAGAACATGAAGACTCCACGCACACAGACCAGTGGTGGGATTCAAACCCCCAACCCTTAAGGTGCAAGGCAAAAAATGCTTACCAGCAATGCCATATACAGTATATAGTACACAAACTCACACTGAACAACAACATGAGCAACAACAATGACAACAACAAAAAGGCTCCCAGGGCTTTAGTAACGGTATTATGCAAAAGTCTTAGACACCCAGTGTTTTTAGTACAAACTTTGTCAAGTTTATTGACCTTTTTTTTAATTATTATTTATGTATAACTTTGAGACAGAATGTTGAAACATTTTTGATTTCGAAACGAGTAATCCACCACAAACTTAAAAGACAGAAAAATATTTGTATGCCAGAAAAAGGAGCAGATTATTATATAAGTGACCACTTTTAGACAAAAACAAAAAAAAAATATGGAAGCAGCTGGGTTTGCGCGCACAAAAGAAGCAGATGCAACAGTGAAATTGCTCAGAATAACTTGGGCTGGTTCTGCAGATTGCTCAGTAAAACTAATTATTAAACTAGTAACTAATATCCCTATAAAACTGTGTAATAAAAAAATGGAACCTGACACACAGCACTGTCACACCAAATACTGACTTTGTTCAATTCATGAATGTTTACTGAACTTTATAGATTCTGTTGGTTTGTTTGAAGACCTTTTTGCTCTACAGCATTTATTTGCATGGGCACAAGACTATTGCAATAAACTAAATACTATTTAACAGAAAAAGAAGTAGGGGGAAATTAGGGAATAACACAGTACATGGCAGGACACTTACAGTGTAAGAAGAGGTCTCTCTCCTGCTGCATGTAATTGGTCTTATCACCTGTCGTTTACAGAGAACACAGTTAGTGATATACTGTAGATAGACTGCCATCACTTCAGTTGATAAAACAGCAGGTTTAATGTCTTGGGGGAACATTTCCATTACTCCGGATCTAATATTTGCATGCGGTTTGACTTGTTTGGAGTCGGTTTGTAGACTACAGGGTTAACGGCGGCTCCAGCGCTACAGTAATCCACACAGCCGCCTTGGCAGTTAGGAGGAAGTAACAGACCACTGAATGTCAATGACCTTGCAGACGTGGCCGCATGAAGCCACACACTAGCGCGCACGTGGCCCTACAGCCACTCTCATGGAACATACAGTACGAGGAATATCAGACATATCAAACCATCGGAATCATACGAAGAGTCTTACATTGACCGTGTTACCCTTTAGTCCGGCCCAGGGCTGGAAAACCTTGGAGAGAGAAAGCACTGACCTAGCAGGTGACATCTGACTTCCAAATATCAGAATATTATTAATAAAAACAAAACAGTTCGCCAGCAGACCAAACAATATACTGTACAATAACGTAAAGACGTGTCAGAATCCGTACAAGGACAATCCTTTAGGACTGTTTGCCTTTTGGAAGGACGCTTTTACCTCAGCGCCCCCTGCCGTCTGAATGTCGCAACTGACCAAACCTTTAAGGCTTCTAGACAACAGGAAAGGAAGATATGTGCTGCTGATCATGACTTAATTATGGCTATTTTTTTTAAACGAGTACATAAATGTATTTTTACATCATTACGTCATTTACACCATGCTATATTCACCATTTGCTGTCTATAAACTAGAGGTTTGTCATTTAATTGTCACGTGACTAAAATAATGCCAGCTCATCGAGTTACAGTAAGAACATTAACGTTTTAATCGAGCACGTGGGCTTTTTATTTATTTATTTATTTATTTATTTGAAACTACTATATAGAACCTTTAGGGCTTTCTGTTCTGTAAATGTTCCAAGACAAATTAAACATTCAAATCCTTAATAAAAGTGTAAAGCTAGGTTCTATTTCTAAGATTAGAACGTGCAGAAGAACCTTGATAAATAGGGGAAAGAAGATTTATTATTATCTTTGTGGATTTGAAGCCAAAATGAGGAAGAAACTCGTATATGAAAATGTGAAAAACTATTAGCTGTTCCAATAGCTTAAAACATCTCTCTCTCTCTCTCTCTATTTAAACAAATTGTAGCCCAAAAATATAGAAGGGTCAACACAAAAAGTAATCAAATTAACTACATTTTAATAGGTCACATCATTTAATCTCATTTTAGTAAATTCATTTTTAATACAGACAACATTTTCTTAAAATGTTAAGTGTACAACTGTGATGAACATATAGAATTTTAATATATGCTGAGTTAACAGACAAATTTTATTCCTAAATGTGAATATTGTACCATTCTCATTCTGCTTAAAAAGAACATTGGATACTTATAAAGCTCATATTACAAAAAAATGAATGAAACTTGCAGAGATTTAAGTTATTTCTTAGGCGTAAACCTGTGCTGTACACACACAACAGTAATAAGCATGGCTGAGTGTTAGGACAGGGGGTGGACACTGCAGTCTGTTCACTGTTTGTAGGCCACTGTTGGTCAGCCAAATTCACAGGTTCGATTGACTTAACCAGATACATAACCAATTTACTTCAGTCGTGAGGACCAACACTTAAAATTTATTGTTTCGTGTTACGGATAAACCTATATATTTTGAAAATACTATTCATTTTTGGATTTGTCATGGAATCGAGGTCACTGGTCAAGATCTTGGTAATTGTAGTTTTGTACGCAATCTTCTGGCTGCTGTTAATCAACCATACACTACATCTCCCAGAACGCCGACAAACCAACTCCTCCCATTCTCCGCGCTCAGCACCACGCCCACTATTTCTTGGTCCGCGGGGAAGTCGCAAGATGGCCGACGTCGCTTGAAAGTACGTTCCTCTCCTCAGTATGAAGTTGTGAGTGAGATAGAGAGCGAGGGAGCTTACGGTGGCGTTTTGTTTTTGTTTTCTTTTAGTTATTTTACTTTATTTTATGTTTATCCAACCATTTCATTCCGAAGCGCACATGTCTCAGATTTCTTTAAGATAGTTGAGTCGTCAGTCACACCGGGCTAACGAGCTAAGTCAGCTAGCTAGCTGGTGTGTTCGCTGCAAAGCTGCAGGTTTAGGTTAAATCAGTTGGCTAGCTTCTTGTCGATTTCAAACACATTCGGTTTAGACTTTACACACTTGAACGATTACAATCGGATACTAAATTGGGAAACTGTCCAGCCAAATCGACTGCCATTGTTCTGTTTGTAAGTTAGCTACTGTAAAGTTTGCTAGCATGTAGGATTATATTTTGGACCTTTTCGCTGCCGTCGACATCAGTAGTGCCGCCGTTATCTCCCACCGTAACATTGTAAACTTGGACATGCTTTCTCACTGCGCGACATTATAATCAATCCATTGGTCTGTAATTTGGACAGATATTCTAGCCGTTACACTAAAACGTACAGTGAAGAATGGATAGACGTTGCACGTTTAGATTTAGACCATAGCCTCGCCCACGACTAGAATTTCAGATTTTCACGTTCAGTAGACACGATTATTATTTTTTCTTTTTACAACCCCGATTACTAGCTGCACACTTCTTTACCCAAATAGGAACGTTCGATTAATACACTGATTAATAACTCTGGAAAGGGCGTGCTCGCCTGCCACATCTACTACGCGCGCACAAACGCGCACACACACTCTTGAGACGTAAACAGGACCGAAGTGCGAAAATATGGGAGTGCAGGGCTTTCAGGAGTATTTGGAGAAGCGATGCCCGGGCGCCTCGGTTCCGGTAGATCTTCTCAAACTGGGTCGAACCGCGAGCCGAAATCCTCCGCACCACCACCATCATCCCCATCCCCACCATCATCCTCATCACCCGAACGCGCTGCCCGCGCCTCCTCCTCCTCCGCCGCCCGCGCGCATCCTCGTGGACGCGGACTCAGGCCTGCAGCGCCTCTACGGCGGCTACCAGACCGACTGGGTTTGCGGCGGCGAGTGGAACGCCATGCTCGGCTACTTGGCGGCGCTGTCGCAGGCCTGCCTGTACCAGGGCGGCCTGGAGCTCGTCGTGGCATTCAATGGCACGCTGGGCAAAGAGCGCTGGCCCGAGTGGGCGCGCCGAGCACAGGCCCACAGACAGACGGCGCAGCTCATCGTCAACCACGTGGGCAGCAAAGGCACACCGCCCCCACGCGCCTGGTTCCTGCCGCCCGCCTGCCTCAGCCACTGCGTCCGCCTCGCCATGTTCCGCTTCCGCGTGCGGGTGAGTGCGTGCGCCTCATAATACTTACTGACTATTCTGAGTTAGTTACACACTCTGATTTACCCCCCTTCCCCCCAATTATAAGTTTGACATATTAAAGCGCCTTTTCTCTCTCAATTTGATTGGTCAGAAGGTGGTGTTTAATTTTCTGTAACATCATCACACAGTAGTTCTTCTGCAAATTTCAGCTTTGTTACATTATACTCTTTCTAATACCTTATTGTTTCTGCAGTAACTTGCACCGGTCTTTTTATTTAATTCCCACACAGGCTAAGCTTACTAATTAGCGTGTTAGAAGTATTATTTACCAAAAAAAACCACTTTAATCCCTGTTGTAGTCAAGGTTTCTGTTGGGAGACATTTAACATTCATAGAGTCTCTGGTGTCAACGATTTGCAAAGGTCAGTAAGTTTTCCGCAATAGGAAAGTTTTCAAAGCAGAGGAATTTCTGCTACCCAGGTTTCTCTCAGTAACATTGCAAGGTATGTGTGTGTGAGAAAGAGATAGCGTGCATGAGAGAGATTGATTTTCTTTACTTCAGGATTGAGAGAGCCTGCTAAGGGAATAATCTTTTATAGTTGCTAGCTCAACATTGAATATAACTATAAATAGTTAAAATTATAATGTCATTAAATAACTGTATTTACTGGTAACTACACTACTTTACAGCATTACTCTTACACTCTGGTGTAAGAGTAATGCTTATGAATGTTCCAGTATCGAAAAAAAAAATGTTTAACTTTGTGTTGGTAATATCACACCCATTAAATCATTGGTCCTTGTCCTATAACATACCTCTGTAATTCTTTACTTAGCATCATCTAAAGTTGTAAAAAAAAATGTGGAGAAAAAACATTGACTTGTGTTGTTTACAAGTAAGGTCTGTCTCTCAAAATCAATTAAAAAGATGTGATCATATTTTGTAGCCATTTAAGGAAATGTTAATTTGTCATCTATGTAAGTGGTGTTGTCAGGTAACAGCCTGTGAGTTTGCCTTTAATCTTTGACAGGCAAAGCTTAGAGGGCAACATTATACAAAATGACATTATGGCTAATTTACTTTGACAGATATTAACACTTTGCCCAAATGTTTCACTCTGATGTGGTTACTCAAACATTTCTTTTAATTTAGTTCTACTTGGTGTTTGGTTGAAAATAGTTCATGGTTTAGTTTACAATATTTGTAATTGCCGGTTTTATTTTAGAGTCTGTTTTGGAAAAAAATAGTTTACCAGAACCAAGTCTAAACCTGATGAGACACGATTCTTTAACAGTCAGCCAATCATTATTCTGGATAAATAGGAGACAGTGTCTTTAGCCAAAACAAAACCAAGGTACCTTTTAGCTCAAATGAAAGAAGTGCACACTGAACTTAGCAGACCTTATCCTGAATCAGGAAACTGCAGCTGTATGTTAAGTGTCATACTGATGTATTATTTTCGAGGATGGACAAATCACTAACCCAGGCTCTCAGGACAAGCAAATTATATACCTGGGCAGGCTTTTCACAGTTAGTATCTTGGAAACGCTGAGAAAACAGAGCATAATACAGTACGGTGTAGCACAAGACATCATGCATCTCAACCAAATGTACAACATGCAATCAACTCACAGCTGAACATGCTCAGCTAAAGTGAACACACTAGCCCAGCTTGAAAAACATCTCTTTTATGTATTGCAAGGAGAAGCAACCAAAACACTGTTCAGTGTCTTTCTGTTGTTTTCCTCAGGTCACAAATATGATTTCCTACATTAAACACATTACTAGGAAGTACTTCTAATAACTAAGACTTTCCACTTCAGGGAATGCTTGTGATGTGGTATTGTGTTTGTCAGAATTTTTTTAAACATGACTACCGATTTTATCGCAAGTTTCATGTAAAAAGGGATATGTTGTGGCTTTGGTCAAGTGCAAGAATTTTAGGCCTCATGTAGTTTTTTCTTTGGATCCAATATTGAAGTGTCAGGGGTCTTGAACAGTATTTAGTGAGAACTTGGACCCATGTCAAACCTAATCGATAACCCACAATAATCAGCTTTTAAAAAATGTGAGTGCTTAACTCATTGATAGTGAGGTCTCAAGTAAATAATGATTTATCAGTTTCTGTTAAGGAAACCGCTAAAGGAACATGATACAGAGTCTGAAATTTGTTCATTACTCCTATTTGCAGAAGTGATGGACTCTGTTGAAGTGTAAATGTGGATTGTATCCCCCAATCAACCCTCAAAAATTCCTTATTTCCAGATTACTGCACAGTCTGGAGTGTGTTATTTCACAATACGTATATACTATACAGTTATTTGCCAGTGGTTACAATTCACACTTTAAAGGTTTGGTTAGATTTCATACTCTGGGATATCTGAGAGAGAAATTAATTCCTAGTCATTCCATTGCCAGCCCTCCTCTCTCTAAAAAACATAATTTCATTGAGAACTAGGATAGTGTAAACTTGCATGATCTGAAGCCTTTCCTATGCTTAAACCTGAGACTTTCATAAAAGACAAACTCATGCCCTTCTATTACTTTAGAACTGTAGAAGCAATAATGGACTAGAAGGAGTGTGATAATATTAACGTCTTGGTCATTTTTATAACCAAATAAAAACATATATATATTTATACCCATGTGTCCCGTTAAGCCCTTGTACTTATTGTTCAACCAGAATGGAGTATAATATAAGATAAATAAGACAGGGAAATTCCTTGGCTATAATCTGTTTTCCTTTCTTACTACAGGTGGTTCAGACCCTTGAGGACCACCACCAGGAGGTGCTATCTCTGTACAGAGACTTTGGATTTCAGGGCCTGATTGCACAGGACTCCGAGTTTGCTCTATGCAATGTCCCGGCCTATTTTAGCTCTCATGCGCTTAAGCTCTCCTGGAACGGCAAAAATCTGACCACTCACCAGTACCTGCTGTCTGAGGCTGCTCGCCAGCTGGGCCTTAAAACCCAGCACTTGCCCATCTTTGCTGCCCTACTTGGTAAGTTACTCACCTCAGTAAGCAGGATAACAGCTCTGACAGGTGTCTGATACATGTAAGCTTGTTTTGAATGATCTTATCTAATCTTACTTCTTTTCTCAGGTAACCACATTCTGCCAGATGAAGACCTGGCTGCCTTTCATTGGAGTCTCTTGGGTCCAGAACATCCTCTTGCCTCTCTCAAGGTGCTGTTATTCTTTCCATTTTAATATTTTTTTTTTCCATTTACCCACTGATAACTAGTTCATATGTAAAATGTCAGAAAATGAGCTTTAATTTTTATCTCCTGTTTATTTTAGGTAAGGGCTCACCAGTTAGTCCTCCCTCCCTGTGAGGTTGTGATTAAAGCTGTATCAGAGTACGTCGCCTCTATTCAGGATCTTGGAAACCTAGATGCTGTGGCCAGAGATGTATTCAAACAGTCTCAGGTACATCATAATTCTTATGTTCATTGAATCTTCATGACGGTGGTGTCGAGTTACAAAAAGAAATGGAAAACAAAATTAATTGTCCTGTAATAGAAAAGTATATTTGACTGTCATACTTATCCCTTGCTTAGTCTCGGACCGAAGATAAAATTGAAAGATTTAAGAAGGCAGTGGAATATTTTTCAGCGGCCAGTAAACCCAGACCTCTTACCATGGGACCTTCTCCTTACCTCTGTGAGTATTGTTTTTTTTTTATTTGATGCTTTTGTAAAACTGGATGGCTTGTGTACTGCCTGGCCTTGAAAAAAAATCTCTCTCACTAGTAGGGCTGCACAATTAATTGAGAAAAACCTTGATTCGTACATAAATGTGATCTCATTCCCTGTGTTCATATCACGCTGCATTCACGTGTTCTCTTATTTACTTGACAACAATCCCAGCTTGCTATATCAGTCTCACTCATTGGTCACACTCACACAGTGTAACATAAAACACTATTAATTCACTGTTCATGCCAGAGATAGGCGACTAATTCAGACTTACAACTTAATCACTTCTCTCGTCTCCCTGCCCTTATTCACTGCATTCCACTGTCACTCATGTGACACTGAGCCAGGGGTAAACATACAAGTCAGTTTACACTCTTTCTCTCATGTACACATGCTTACTCACTTAATTTCAGTCAGTCAGAGGCTAGAGGAGGGATGTTACAAGCCAATCAGACTCTTTGGTATACATTCTGACAACCTGTTTCTGGTTGACTCCTTTTGTTGCTCTGAGAACTAGAATATGCCTGTACCATCAGGGAAGAAAGAAAATCTGCTGATGTGATAACCTTGTCATTTAGTACATTCAAGTACATTCAGACAGTCAGCTGGCTTTATTTTATTGCCACATTACATTGCTGAGCCTAGACCTGATCAGCTGAAGCAACCCCAGATCAAAACACTGCCTCCCCAAGCCTTTTACAGTGCGCACTATGAATGATGGGGGCATCACTTCTTACTCTGATGCACCTATTGCTCTGGAATAGCGTCTCTGACCTCATTGGACCACATCATCTTTTTTTTTATGAAAACTCACAGGATTGGGAGGCTAATCACATTATACATATAGAAATTCTTACTTTCCTAATAAACATTTGTGCTGTTGATTTGTTTGAATTTGTCTTTCTTTCTCTTAAATGATGCACCATTTTTTTCTAAGTATGTTTTACTGCTATTTATTTACTGCTCATAACCAAGTTTCTGTAATTTCATTAATTATTTGCTTGATGCAGGCCAGTAATTTGACCCTTCTGAAATGCAGTAACATCTTTTCTACAATCAGGGGAAATGTCTTTCACTCATTAAATAATTGCTTATTTAAATTCAAATGGTCATTATCGGGTAGTGTTAAGTATGTATTTCGGGTAATGTTTGTCTGACCCCTTGCCTTAAACTGAGTGTGTGCAATCTTACTGTTTTTTTCTTCTTCTTTTTTTCACCCATAATTAGTCTTTTCTTTTCTCTTTGTTCACAGTGCCAGGTTTTGGGCCTTGTCAGTTTGGTGGTCCTCTGGGCCACATGGGGCCAGTACAGTCTGGGAAAGCCCAGGTAGTTTAATATAAAATCTCTTTAGTATTTTCAATAAGAATTTTTTTTCTCTCTCTTTTTTGTTTTCAGTTTTTCTTAATCTTCTTCTTACCTAATTTTTTTCTCTCTCTTTTAGGTTGGTCCACCCCAGGTATCAGGTGTTAAGGTGCCTTATCCCGGTGGGCCTTATGGCCCCGGCCCAGCCTCTGCCCTTCTTTTCCAGAACCCGCCTCCACCACTGCAGGAATGCAACGATTCTCTTGTTGGAAAAATGGGATTTGGTGATTGGTCTGCTCCTTATGATTCCACTCAAGTTGGCAACCGAATGCCCAATCACCACACTGCTGCTCCTTCAGGCCCTTCTCCATCACCGTCGTCTTCTTCAGATGGGGAGGAGCAAAATGACACCAGCACTAAGTAAGATTATTTTTGAACATTCATCTCAGTGTTTCCTATTTGTTTTTTACATGGTCACTTAAAAAAAAAAAAAACACATTTATACATTTATTCGTGGTGGCCTACTATATCAGCATTGACGTTACCACGTGGGTAAATATCATGGCATTAAATTAAAAAATGGACCAAAACAAACGGCTCATGACTAGAATCAGCTGTTTTTTTTTTAAAACTTGGTTGGCCATGGCAGGTTTTTTTTGCCAAACATGCAAGAGAGAGTGATGCAAGAGAAAAGTGTTTGGCCCTTATAATCAGAGATCACAAGTAAATATTCTGGATAAGTCTTGGGAGCTGATTGACTGTGCTCTCGATGCGGGGTGGCATTTTTACTGCATTTTCCCTGGTTGGCAGCTGTTGCCTCAATTTTTAATTGGATTTTATTTGTACAAAAAAAGCTAATAACCTGGAGCACTTTTATATTTTGAGATTTGTTTGAGTGTGAGAGAAAGTCCTGTTACTTGTAAAATTTTCAGGAAAATGTTATTTAATTTGCATCTCTAGTTAAATTAGTTTCAAAAGCCAGATGCATTAACAACAAAGTACACAAATTAGTTTTAAAAAAATCTTGTGCATTAGTCTTTAACCTTCAGTTTAAAAATCAGATTTTATGATTTCACAGTAAAGTGCTGCTGTTCAGCATGTGCATGTTCTGACATTTAACACTTTGGAGGTAGGATCAGTGGTCAATGTCTTCACTAAAGATGCGCTGATTACATTTTTCTTGGCCGATACCGATGGCCAGTACAGATTTTCTCCTTTTATTAAGACATTTTATCAGAAACTGCAAAAGATTACAGGACTTTCAATTGGACAGGGAGAATGAAGGCTGTCATTTGTTTCCACCAAGACGCCAGCTTCTTGACCTGCTACACATGCACCATTAAGTGCAGAAGTAAAGCGCACCCCCAACTGATTGACTAGTGCTAATATAATGGATGTGAGAGTGCCCCACTCCTTTTGAGAGTTTCTGGCTACAGGTAGTCATTGTAGTTCTATTTAAACTGGGTATCAGCAAATGCGTTGCTGTTCAGGACCTTTTCTTCAAATATAGGAACTCGTAGGATTATAATTGTCCAGATAAAGCAATATTTATAATACAAGACCTACAATGATGCAGAAAATGCATTTAAAAAAAACACACAATTAGGAAGATTCAGGAGTGTTTAAAAACACAGCAGGAACAGCACTCATTTGTCCTTTTATTCCCAAGCATCAGGGTCAAAAGGTCACATATTGAAGTTCAGGTTTTATGCTGTATCTTCGACGTAACAGTAAAGGGATAACTTTATATTGCATAAAACATGGTATTGATTCTAAAAAAATGTCTCACAAGTATACAAGTGAATTTTTGTATGGGATCATTTAACACCACTTTTTGCTTCTTATCTCCTGATCCACAGTTGATTTTTTTTTTTTTTTTTTTTTTTTTTCCCAGATAAAAAGAAATTGTATTTGCTAAATACAATTTCTTGCACGTTTATGTAGTGTCGGTGCCTTTTTTGAATTTACATCTTTTAGGGCCAGGGGTAGCTTAGTGGTCAAGGCATTGGACTACAATTCGAAAGATCCCAGGTTCAAATCCCACAATCACCAAGTTGCCACTGTTGGGCCCTTGAGCAAGGCCCTTAACCCTCAACTGCTCAGATGTGTAATGAGATAAAAATGTAAGTCGCTCTGGATAAGAGCGTCTGCCAAATGCCTAAATGTAAATGTAGTTATCTTAATTGTTATTCAGATGAAAGTTAGCCGATTACGATTTCACAGGAAAGGACATAAACCTGAAAAAGGGTATTATTTTAAATTTAAAAAAATAAAAAATAAATTTGACATGGTTACGGACACTACAGATTTTTTGCCTTTTTTTTTTTTTTTTTAGCCTTTACCAAAAACCATCTCTTATGCAAAGCTCTGAGGTAGCAATTTTACCTGAATAAACTATAGTTTTTTATGTTTTATGGCCACATAATCTGTCTAATTTGGAGCATTTAAACAAAACCACTGTTGGTAATTTGGGGAAGAAAATGGTTTAATTTAAGCAACAATTTTTACAGGTCATATGCTCTTAGAAGCTTACACCATTTTAAGTATCAAAACTCGTAAAGAAATATGAATGTGCGTTTTAAATTATTATTGTTTGAAGCGAGACAGTTTAATGCCTAAAAAGGCCATTTTGGGGGCACAAGATAAAATAATCTTTTTAAAACAGCTGAAGTTAGCAACTTGATATTTTTATGGAAGATTGGTTACCTCTGTGATGCATAAACTTAAGTAGAAGCTTCTTTGGCTCACCCATTTTCCGTATTATATGTCTAACAAAACAAACAGGAAGGATACTGTGTTTTGGCCGATACCATGTGTACACATATGTACTACCATGATTGATTTAAGAATACTTTGTTTGTGCCTTTAACCATGTCCTTTCTTGCCTTCTATGTCCTTCTCAGTCATTTGGCTGACAAGTCCTCTAGATGGGAAGAGCCCACTGGCCGTGGGGGTGGCACCTCCGGAGAGGGTCCCCAAGGCAACGGGAGCGGGTCAACTATTCCGTCACTGCTGTCCATGGCAACACGGAGTCACATGGACATTACAACTCCACCCCTTCCACAGGTCAGCGCTGAGGTGCTACGAGTGGCAGAGCACAGACACAGAAGAGGTCTCATGTACCCACAGATATACCACATCCTCACAAAGGTACTGCAGTTTTCCTCTTCTCTGTGGTTAATCTTACTTAAAATGTAAATGTTCAAACTGACATTATCTTCACTGTTCCTTTTGCTTGTGACTCGAGTAATTAGCTCAATTTTAATTAATATGTTAACATGATTTTTAGAGTTTCTATACAGATTTTCAATCAAATCAATTCATTCAGGAATATTGTTAAAATAAAAAAAAAGAATTATAAAAAATTTCCAGTGCACAAGCACATAGAAATAGCGAAACAGATCACATCTCGCTAAGGACAGAGCTCATAGCAAAATGTTAACTTATCACTTGATTTAGGGGTTTAGAATTGATACAGGTTTAAAAAGCCATGTTTATTTATGACCTAATCCAATGCATTCGATAGGCTGAGTGATGTGCTAATGTTCGTATTTATGTAGTAACATAGGCAGCTAACACCGATAAGTGAGTGATAAATGTTTTTCTTTCATGGCAGATTGTGTCCTCAGGGTTTTAGATTTAAGAATGTGTTTATTTTGATTAAGCTAAATATAGTATACAGTAAATATATACAGTATAGCTCAGTTAAAGGTAAGAGGTTTTACTTTATTTCTGATTTTGTGCTCAGCCATGTTGATTTAACATCACTTCATGAACTAGGAAGAAAACTCGAAGTTGGAAATAATACACCAAGGTTATATTTTTCAAAGTCCATCTAATAAATAAAAACACTTGCATTTTATAACAAGTAAAAAAAAATCTAGATTCTTTTTCAACCCTATGGGGAAGGCAACTAGAGGAAAATCTAGATTATACTGCAACTCTTCTCTATAGTGCATAATCTTTTCTTCTGTCTTTCAGCATTTATACTTGGTCCTATTGTCTGTACAGTTATATCGAGTTTTTCTGCATGTCGCTACTAGCAAATCAGCGGCATCAGAAAAGGGCTTTGCACTTTGCGCGTGATCAGCATACATGAATGCATTCACAAAACATTTGTAAACCCAGTAGAGACCTTTGTCTGGTTTGGCTTATCCAAACATTTACACAAAACTGTACAAAAGATTGAAGGCTTTTGGCTGCACATATAAGTGCTTAGGTACAAAAACTTTTTTGTTATAGTCATTATAACAGAAGGATTGGTGATTAGAAGGATCAGAACTAATTTGACGAGGCCAAATTGTTATGCCTGTTTTTTACTATTTTAATAGGATTTTATGTTTGTGCATTACTTTTATATATTTCGCATTTACAAATTTGATACTTATGCAGTGGTTCCACATGTCCCGAAAATCCTTGAAATGGTTAGGCTAATTTTATAGTCATGAAAAAAAAAAACTGGGCAAAGTAGATAAAAATATTAGCAGATTCCTCAGAACATATGTTATGGTTTTGCCATGCTTCTTGGACTAACATGGTTTTAAAAATCATATTTAAATTTATGATCTGGGGAAATAAAAGTCAGTATCCAGATCCTATTATCCATCTGAGTCATTATGCCTGTATTTATTTAGTAAAATTTATTTAACAAATAGTTTACTTGTTCTACCACCCCGTAACCCTTTCAAGTCTCTCGCTCCCCGTGCGGTCCTTTAAAAAGATCTCTGAACTTGAGTGACTTCTCTACTATGTTCTAAGGTGTATTCTTCTACTGTTTTTTTTTTTTTTAAATACAGTTTATAAAACTGTACTGACTTTTTTTCCCTTACAGTGGTGTTGTGATTTGAAATTAATAAATTCTGCAAATGTAAGTCATTCCAAAGAAACCCCCAGTGAGCAATGTCTGTCATGTAAGTCAGTAAAAAAAAATTGAGATACATCTGTCAGTGGTCAAAAGCCAATATTTGGAAGATCTTTACGACAAGGAGAGTCCAGCATGGGTACAATCTATATTATAGTTTTTCAACAGCAGCAGTGATAGATCACTGCTTTAAATAAAAATAATTAGATGTTCAGCCTTACAGTGTCACATTTTGTTAAAATCTTTTCTGATTGCTCACTGTGTAATGTAGGGGGAGATGAAGATGCCAGTATGTATAGAAGATGAGTGCAACCCTGACCTGCCTCCTGCTTCTTTGCTGTTCCGCTCAGCACGGCAGTATGCCTATGGCGTGCTGTTTAGCCTGGCTGAGACTCAGCGGAGATTGGAAAGGATGGCCATGCGCAAGCGCGCTCCACTAGAGGGTAAGTGTTGGCTCAAGAGTGTAATTGGAACAGCTTAATAATTGGAATTTATATATTTATACACAAGTTGTGTACGTGTGTGTGTGTGTATATATAGGTATGTATGTATATATATGTGTGTGTGTGTGTGTGTGTGTGCGCGTGTGTGTGTATGTGTATATATATATATATATATATATATATATACACACACACACAGACACACACCACCCTCCGTAGCTCCACTGCATGACGCTTTCCTTTTTTCACGAACCCCGGACTAAACTCGTCTCGCATTTATAATGGAGAAAACTCAAGTCTTTTTTGCAGAGAGGCAGGGAGGGTTTCAGGATGATCATACCGGATATATTTGTAATAAAATAAAACTCTAGTAATGGAACAAGATGTTCATTTTGGGTTTTCTTATATCACAAGCTAAAGTGTATAGAGTGCAAACCTACACCCCCTTGTGTTCCTAAAGCATCTTTTAATTTGCCAAGGCTTCTCAGCCACTTTTTAGTGACTCCAGCTGGTAGCTTCTCTGTGCCAACATAAAATAGTTCGTTTGACTGGATATAACTTACTGGATTATCCAACACACAGTCTGATTGGCAAGTCCAAGGAGCTTAGTAAGGATATGAGTATCAGAATGTAGATTTACACAAATTATAATAATAAAAAATAAATAAGATTAAAAATAAATTAGATCTTTGCACCAAATTCTTGAGGTTTTCTTCTATTTAAGATGTTTGTTGTACAATCATTCTGCCACAGAAAAATACCATTTCAAAAAGTTTTAAACCCCAATATTGGCATCACGTTCATGGTAATGATGAGTGTATGTAGATTTCTGACTGCATTGTATGTGTAGAAGTGTTCATGTAAGGATTGAAGCACAGATGAAGTTTTTTTCATACTTTGCTTAAGTCCATTACAAAGTTATTAAAAATAATGCACTGTTCAATGTTTTTGAAGGTTTTATTACTTTTACGATGTTTGCAATTAAGCAAACTGTTTACATAGTTTAAAGAAAATTGCTTATATATAATCTGGCACTGGCTTACTCATTGTTTAAAAAAAAAAAAAAAGATGTTTTCCATTGGATCTTTTTGTAATATTTGATTAACGCAAGTTGTTTGTTTCTCTCTCTCTCTCTTTCTATGTGCCTCCACAGTGCCCCCAGTAATAGTTAAGGAGTGGTGTGCCAGTAAGGCCAAGTCAGCCTTAACTCCTGAGCTGGTTCCAGCCATGTGTTTCCGTGAGTGGACCTGTCCTAATCTGAGGCGTCTGTGGCTTGGTCGTGCCTCTGAGGATCGCAGTCGACGCACGCGGGCCTTCTTGGCCTGCATGAGATCAGACTGCCCTGCCTTGCTTAACCCGTCCTGTGTGCCATCACACCTGCTGCTCATGTGCTGTGTACTCAGGTAGTGAAAACAGATACATGAATTTATGACACATAGTATAACTTCTAGTCTTCTTTGTCTTTCGACTGTTCCCTTTTAGGAGTCGCCACAGAGACATCTGTTTTACCGTCATCTCTCACACCAACTTGATGTCCTTTTTCACTGCATTCATAAATCTTCTCTTTGGTCTTCATCTAAACCTCCTGCCTGGCAGTACCAACTTCAACATGCTTCTACCGATATGCTCTCAATCTCTTCTCAGTCCAAACCACCTCAATCTGGCCTCTCTGACTTTATCTTTAATACATCTAGCATGGGTTGTACCTCTGATGGACTCATTCTTGATCCTATCCATCTTTGTCACCCCCGGAGAGAACCTCAGCATCTTCAACCTCAACGTCTTATAGCTTCAACCAACAACATTGTATAGCTTCTAGTACTTTAGCATAAAGAAAAAAATATTTTAACAAATGTATCTTCATAAATGAAACATTTTAACTTAATTAAGGCCACTGAATGCAGTGCTGGTCCTAAGCCCAGATAAAAGGCCGGTGTAAAACTTGTGCCAAGCTTGTATGTGTGGACTGGATTGTCCGCTTTGGCGACCCCTTTCTCTTCCAGCATTTTACGTTTCTTTTTTATGAGTTCAATTATAGTCAGTGGAAATTACAGAAAATCTTATTCCTTGCATGCAGGTATATGATGCAGTGGCCTGGTGGCCGCATTCTCCAACGTCATGAGCTTGACGCTTTTTTGGCTCAAGCGGTGTCCAATCAGCTCTATGAGCCTGATCAACTGCAGGAACTCAAGGTAGGTGTCCAGAAATCGTAACTCAATTACACTGCACAGCATTTCCATGTATAGAACACTAGTGATTGGTTGCTTGCTTGTAATAAAGTGAAGTGGATCCTGAAGTGGATGTCTGTCTGATATTGCAATGGCTAGGTGGAGAAAGTTGACAACCGAGGTGTGCAGCTGGCCTCTCTGTTTATGAGTGGCGTGGACACTGCTCTTTTTGTGAATGATGTGTGTGGCCAGCCTCTTCCTTGGGATCACTGCTGCCCATGGGGCTTCTTCGATGGCAAACTATTTCAGAGCAAACTTGCAAAGGCTACCAGAGACAGGGCTGCTCTGCTGGACATGTGTGAAGGCCAGGTACAGAGCTCTTCATTTTTGTTTCTGCTACCTTTTAATAACCTCAGATTTTTTTTTTTTAATGATTTAAAAGACAACGCTTCACTCTGACAGGAGGAGCTGGTGTCCAGAGTCGAGAAGATGAGGCAGGCTATTCTGGAGGGCATCAACCTCTCTCGGCCTCCTCCACCACCCCCACCTTTGCCACCCCCAGCCTTCCTGCCCCCTGCTATGGTGCCACCGTTCTACCCTATGCACCCTCTGTACCCACCTCGACCCTTGGGTTCTATGCCTCCTCCTCACCACCAGCACCGACCAAGAGCTTTCCCAGGTTTGATCACAGTCACACATTATGATTAAAGGTTCTGTTTAATCAGAGCTCGTACTTTTGGTGAGATGACAGGTGAGCTACTTAAGAAGATACTCCTGTACCCTTGAACCTAATGTCTATTCACAGCATTTCTATTACCAAAGCAAAAAAATTGTACATGGTTCCCTGAACTGACAAAGAAAAGAAAAGAGAACACCACAAAAAAAAAAAGCTAGGTTGGTGCAGTTGGTAACATGAACAAATTGTTAAATCGGCTTTTCTTGTGAAATATGAAAATTAACCGCCCACCCCCCTTCTTCATAAAGGGAAATTCTTGTCTATGGTAATTGCACATATTCAGATGCAGAAGTTGAAGATTAGGTTAAAAAATGTTTTAATGACTGTTATGTTTTAGCCCACTTGCCTTAGTTGGAATGTACTTAAGTTCTCATTTCATTTCTTAACAGTTTATTTACTTAGAATCAGTAGAGATGGTATTATGAATGTCCTTCATTTTAAACCAGTATGATGTTTAAGGCTGTTATATCATGAATTGCAGATTTATCTAAAGGCTGTTTTGTTTACAAGTAATTTTTTTTTGCACTGTAAAGCTTTGACACTTAAAGTTTTTCACTGTTGACAGGTATCCAGTCTATACCTCCTCAAGGTGGGAAGCTAGAGATTGCTGGCATGGTTGTTGGCCAATGGGCTGGAAACAAGCCAGTGCGTGGCAGAGGAGGATTTAATGTACAGGTGGTATCAGTGGGAGGAGGAAAAGGGTAAGTTACCTCAGCATTAATAGGTTACTTTATTTTACCTAGCGAGGCAAACTTAATATCAAACAAAAATACTAAGGACTTGAAGCATTCCGGTCTGTCTCTGTTATAGAAGGGGCAAAGAAATGATACCCAAAGGAAGAGGAGGAAAGAAAATTACCACAAATCGACCACAGGTAATGAAAATATATGCTTTCTAATATAACGTACTAAAAAACCTCAGGTCATCATTTTACAAACATGCGAAAATTCTGTGACCGCATCTTAACATTACTTAATTTATAAAATATCTTTTATATAAGTCATAGTTACATAGTGAGAAGGGTTAATTTAAGAGAGTGAAACCACTTTGCATTTAATACATTTTTGAGTTGTTTTTGAACAGATTATTTAACAAAAAAAAAAGTTTGTTTGTCCAATTTCTTTTATTCCCTACACCATTCATATGATTTCTATCAGGTCAACAATTTATGCTTAATCAATTTATGATACAAGTTTATCATGATATTTCCCTTCATTTTAATCTTTTTCTCTGTAGACTCTCTCTTCCTCACCTCCCTCATCCAGCCCCCCAAAGCTGGCAGAGGAGCCAAAAACAGTGGGGAGGCCTGCTGAGAGAGCCGGCGTCGTATCCCAGCAGTTGAATGGCAGTTCTTCAGGAAGTGCCACTGGCCAACCCGTTGACCTGCCACCACTGGCCCAGCCAATCCAGTGTGCCTTAGCCAGCAAAGAAAACCAATCAGGAGACGGGGTGGAGGTGGAGGCCCCATGTTGCCTTGACGACTGCTCGTCAGATGGTGCACTACAAAAAGAGGAGTAATTACATCCCATAGTTTAACAAGAATGATCGAGTTGAGAGGAAATGTTCCAAGTTTGACTGCCTTTTTCCTTGCAAAACATAATTAGGCACAGTAGCCACTTCGTGTTGTCGTCATAAGAATAATTTATGATGTTACAGATGCTGGAAACTAGAGATGGACAGTGTGAGAAGGGGTGCGGTCTGTGTCACCTTAACAGTAGGTTCTGATTTGAAACTGAGCAAAGTTAAAAATCACAACCTTTTGATTGCACATTGCACTGAATCTTTTTGATTCTGGACCTCAGCCTTTCCACTGCCCCATCAGGGTTGTAGCATTGTGACAAGCTCTCAGTCTTTTCACCTTTCTAGCATTTTTTTTTTTTTTTTTTTTTTTACTTTTAGAACACTTTAGGTTCCTGGTAATATTTGTAATATTGTCTAAAAATGGCGACAGTAGGCCCCTTTTTGCCCAAAGTATATCCTACTTAAATCCACACTTACAGCCAGTGCATTTTAAGAGCAGCATACTTACCCTTAAAGCCCCAAAACATTTTTTAATTGATTCCAGGGAACCCAGCATCACCTAACCAATGCTGTTTATCACCCTGGCTGTCAGTCACACATCACGCATCTGACAGTTGAACCATGAGCCTTCATGCATAATTAGTGCACCATGGCTTCTCCCTTCATTTATACACAACATTTAATTGTTGTCATGAGCTTTGTAATTAATATTACTTAAGTATATCAAACAAATTGCATTGACATTTATTATATGCATCTAAAATGCTTAGATGTAGATATAGATCCCTCTTTTTTTGTTTTTCTTTTGATCTTTTTTTGTAATTTTAAGCAAACGTAGTTTTGGCTAATTGGATCGCAGTAGCTATCAAAACTTGCACGGTTCTTTTTCTTTTAAATGACATTCTTATAACCTAATTCATAGAAATTAAGCAAAAACCCTGTGACTGTATTGCAGCCAAGGTAAATATTGAAATAGGACCCTGTTTAGAGTTAATACATTATCTCTGATTTAAGCAGCGCACATAGTGAGACACTCCAGTGCTGTCGTAGCTTAGCATCAATGGAATTGTCCTCATAATTGTCCTTATAGCTGCTTAACAGTGAGCATAGCACCAGAATTTATTCATCAGGCAGCCACACTGTATGTTTAAATTTTCCCTTTAACGGGAATGATATTTCATATTTTGTTTTTATTTTTATTTTTTCAAAGCACCTTATGCCCCAAGATATAAATATTGATGTGCAAGCCCCAGCACCAAAATGTTAAAAGAAATGCTCTATGAAACTGATTGTAACCCAACGTAAAGCACTTATGTTATTTATGTATAATTATATATCAGTACAACCACAGTCACCAGTCCACAGACCAAGAAATTAGGGAAAAGAAGTGGAACTCCTAAATTTCTGACAGCTGGGTGAAAAGAAAAAAAAACCCTTCTAATGAAATAACTTCTAGTTATTTCATTACATTAATTTCTCTCTATATATATTTTTTGTAAATTTAAGCCCATATGTGTTGTTTCTATGACTGCCCGTGGACCTTGTGCACTTTGCGAGAGCATTTTATTGAGGGATTATGGGTTTAAATCCATCTAACATGAAAATCCTCTAGCTTCAAAACAATCTGACACCTTCACACAAAGGAAGTGCTTCTTTGTGACCTTTTTTTGTACTAGTAATGAATGGGATGTTGGTATTGAGCTTCAATTTGTATCAAAGAACAAATACACTAGATAGAGGATCTTTTGACAAATAATTTTAATTAGAAATCTTTAATACTGATTTTCATTAGTGTCTGTGCAGGCATGTTAATAAGATGCACCTTATTTTGTTACAATATGGATAGATGATAGTATATCATGTGCCACAAATTGTATATCAAAGCTCTAAATATTGCAGAATGACAGACATATTTATGTTTGTATAGTCTAAAGGTTTTGCCGAAACCCCTCCATTAGCTTAACTTTAAGTTTATATACGTGTACGCAGAGACATACACAAAAAGCAACTTTTACACAATTCGTTTGTTATTGGCAACGACATGATGTGTCCGTCTTGGATATAACATGAACCATGATCTATCGGTATTAATCGAGACCGTACCATTGCAAATTGTATTTAAGCCCGATACTGTACTAATCATGCACAACCAATTCTTCTGAACTTCAGGCTTCGGTTGTGGCATTTGATGATAATTTCAGCAGTGCTCATAATGGAAGAATCTTCCATCATGAATTAAGCATGCTAAAATGCACCTAAACATACACACATACACTTGTTTGTACCTTTGGACAAACAACTTTGAACTGCTTCAGACTTTCTGTAGATCATTCTTCAGTTTTCAGTTTCCATTTACAGTAGATAAAAATTTCAGTAAGTTCATTAAACAAATATAGATCGTCATAGATTTACCAGACATCAAAGTTCATTTAACTTAATCTTAGTCTTGAAGACATTTACACACCCAGAAATGGACATGAACATGTACACATACACACATACACATATACACAAGTGCGCGCACACACACACACACACACACACACACACTTACATGCATATGTAGATGTTTTCTTTTAGAGAGACACCTTTTAGTACAAGAGAAAATGTAACGTTATTTAGGATTTCTTTTTGTATTCGATATAGTTGATTACTTGTAATGCTTAATTAGTGATTTCAGATGTGTGGTTCCCAAGTTACTCTCTGCAGAGCTTCTTATCTGGCTTTTATGTATTTTTTTTCCACTGTTCTAACCTCTTTCTTATTTGCCATTTTAATCAGACATTTGTTAAGAGTTCACTATACCCAACCTAGCTGCAGATGTATGATAATTTACAGTATTAAGTATATTAAAGGATCTATGTTTCGGATTTTTGAGGTACAACTAAACCTTTTCCCCCCTTATCCTAATCGGTCATATTAAAAACGGTGGTAATATAGAACATGTGCGGATTTATTCATATGGCGGTAGTTAGTTCACTGCACTATTCGTTGCTGATTTAAGAAATCATCCCTGTCTTGGTGTTGAATATATTGTTACTAATACACACTCTTAAAGTTCACATGCTCGCTTTCTGTAGTTTTAAAATAGCAACCAGATTTCCTCCATATCTATATAAAGGAGAAAAAAAACACATCAAAAAAAGCCCATCACCTTTTCTTCTTTCTCTTGTTCCATCATGTCTAAACTCTTATCTTTTCTCTTATCATGTCTTGGTTGTGGATTCTCTTGCTCCTGCTGCAGTGTTGTCTCCTTACCCCCATCATACTAACAGTAAAGATATTACCGACAATAATAATTACGCTTATTATCAGTCTGTATGTAATTGTAGCCAGAAGTTGGAAACGGATATTTTTCAGCATCGGAAAAGAAAAACAACCAAAAACTAACAAAAAAAAAAAGTAACCTAACCAACTTTGGTTTGAAATTGTGCAAAAAAAAAAAATTCTTGCTTTTCTTTTTTTTTATATATATATATATATATATATATATATATATATATTACTCCTTTGACCATTGCTACAGTTAGTATTAAATACACTTAGCACAGGTAGATATTTGAAACTGTAATGATTATAGGTATCTTTACCTTATTGCTATTGTTTTAAACCACTTCACCATTAGGGTAAAATTGTAGCCATCAGACTAAACCACAACTTTGTCGAACATTTTTAAGATGCAATTAATCGGTGAAGATCTTTTAAAAGCTGATAAATTCAACATTTAACCCTTGCGTCCTTGCACAGAACAGAGTTATCTCTGATACTAAAAACCAAAGTGCATACTATCTTACTAATTGTCAACCCAAATTCCACTTTCTTTCGTTTGTGGAAATGAGAGTTCTATTCCTCGGTAATTAAAATCATAACGTACATTATGGGTCCATTTGCAAATATTAAATGAAGGAAACAATGTATTTACATCTTTTTAGTGAAATGTGGCAGAGGTATGTGTTGTCCGGTTTCTTCGCTAACAGTTTTTCCCTTTTTATGAAGTGTAGCCTCAGATGCAAGTCTTGATGCGGTTAAATCCTAGCACCCACTACAGTTACAGTTTGGGAAACGAAGCTTTGTCAGTAGTCATGGCTAGGATAAATGTAAGCACCTAACTGTTAACAGGTTCTGTTCACAAGTGAAGAATCCCTACCTGTGCATTCCTATAGACTTGTGTCTGCAGATTAGATTTGATTTTTGCTTTGAAAAGTTTCCCTTCTATCCTAGCTTTGAAGCCCTTCACCTCACAGGACCGTCTGTGTGCTTTTGACCAGTGTTGTAAGGTTTTGAGCCCGTTAGCGAAAACAGCAGTGTGTTGTGTATAATGGCTTCCTGCCATTCTCCCCTACGTTTGCTGGACGAGTGCCCTTGTTTTATCCTTATGTTTTTAGAGCATGTTGCCCCTGCAATGTTGTCAACATTTTCAAGTGACGACCCAGTCTCATTTGTAGGCAACACATTCTGTCATCTGATCTGTTCACCAGGATAAACGCGATGATGCATGCATCAAGGTCTCCAAAAGAACTTGTGTAGTGAAGGGTAAAACTTCATTATTATTATTATTGCTGTTATGGTTATGATCGTTATTAACAGTTTCTCATTTTTAGTCAGAAGAAAGCACCAGGTTGTTTGGGGAAAGAAACCTTTTTTTATTTGTCTTGCTGTTGTGGTCTGAATTCACGATGCATTGAGAAGAAAGCCAAAAGGCTGAGAGAGAAAGAGTTGAAGTTGGCAGTCATGTTTGTATGGTTGGAAAATGACTTACAGTGCTGAAATAAAATTTATTCTTTTAGTAAAAGTTGGTTTTCCTCTTTTTTTCTTAAGTGTACTGTATGCATATTGTGTATTTCCTTTTTTAATGTACGTTTTGATTTAAGGCTAAAGAGTATACAGTTAGACATGCTTAAAGAGCTATTATGTATTGTGTGAAACATACTGTATACACCCTAATTTGTCAATATCTTTCTTTATTAAATGTCCAAATCATTTTTAGTGCTAAACATCGTGCAAAACTTCTTAAACATCGAAGTTCTGGGTAAACAATGCCTTGTTGATGACAGCGGTTAGAGGAGAATGGGCAGACTGCTTTGAGCTTCTACAACATTAACTCAAATAACGCTTCATTATAGATGAGTTATGCTGAAGTGCGTTTCAGCATGCACAACCTTGAAGCAGATGGGCTACAGTGGAAGAAGACCACACCATGTGCCACTCCTGTCTGTTGAGAACAAGGAACTGTCAACATTTGAATGGTATGATCAGAATTTGGTGTAAACGAGATGAAGGCATGAATCCATCCTGCCTTGTATTAATGATGTTGTAACCATATGATAATTTTTTTTTGGGCCTCATGTCCATGACCACAGTCTACCCTTTTTTTAATGGCTACTTCCAGCCAGGTAACACACCCTGTCACAAGGCTAAAATTAACTTGAACTGGTTGCTTGAACATGGCAATGAGTTCACTGTACTTCAAACGGATTGCACAGTCTTTCAGTAGAGAGGACCTTGTTGAATCTATTGAGAATAAATCACTCCTGGAATGGCACACCACAGTGGTCTTCTGACACCAAGTCAGATATCCTTTGCTACAAGGTTAAAAGATACCCAATTACATGTGGCCAACTTCATCACACACACATACTAGGAGGAGCAATGAATTGATGCATCATCTCTAGCAATGGGGTCAACCACATCTTCTAACAAAGATAAAGGGTTTTGTACTTTCCTTACTTAGAGTTGCTCTGAGAAGTTTCCTTAATCACTTTTAGTCTAGGAATCCCAGCTAAGCATTTTTAAGCGAAGATAGGAGTTGTCTGAGAGAATTGCCCCAGTGTAGTTAAAGCAATCATGGATTATGGGTGCTGCATGTAGTGACAGCCTTGCTTACCCAGTGGACCAGTCTTTGCGAAGACATTGGAGCACCTAGTGTCTTTGCATTGTGACCAATCGAAGAGTAGGTGCTGCACAGCAGGGAGTGTAATTTGAGTAAAATAACCTTAGGCATAAACTTTGGTTTGGGCACAAGATCACTTGGAAATCCTGCCAGAATACACAGGGTCCGCTTATTTAAAAAATGTGGTCTAATGACACCAATTTTAAATTCTCATCCTGCATGGGTTACAGCATGAGCTTTGTGGAAGAAGGCACCCGGCTCCTTTCAGAAAACTGTTGTCTCATGTTTCCACCGAGGTGCCCTACACGGTGCTGTAGTTAACTAAAATGTCTATCTTACACATTGTCAGTGGGGACTTGTCAATTTCCAGAAGACCTTGTAAAAATGGCAGCACTTTAGACCAGCTGATGGGTTAAACCCCATTTGTCGACCAGTTCTTAGGATATAGAGTATAGTCTGGACTGCTATATCACAGTCTGCCCCATTCTGTGTGGCCAAACCAACAAACATAGACTATCAAATTAAGTATTCTGCATTTCCCCCTTTTTTCCATTCTTGATGTTGGAAGGTTGAGCTGCTAGTGAGAACCAGATTCTCTCTGGCTGTTTTGATGGCTCAATGCTGTGAGGATGTAATAGAGCAGTCTCTAACACTGTGCAGTGTAAGCTAAAAAGAAATTATCACAGCTTTAAAAGACGAAAGTGAGCACTGACCATACTCCTAAGCTGCACAGAAGAGCTCCAAGATCTAGTGAAAGAAAGGTATTTATAGTAAATACTTTCTGTGTCCCTTTATGAATCTCTTGGTCCCAATTCTTAGCCTTTGCTCTCTGTGGCTCTGGTTACTCAGCCCGAGTGCACAAATGCATATTAGACAATTTTCTATACCATCGACAAACAATTAAATTTCTCCAAATGTGGCTGTTTCATATCTCTCCTTGTTTTACCTGCTGTACTTATAATGGCTATATATAGCAAGAAAGAAACTGAGAAAAACATTGTTTCCCTGTATGCAATAAACTTCTCTTGCTTCTGGAAACTTTGAAGTCATGAATGCACTCTGTATTATAAACATAGCCTGAAATATAAACATAATCACTTGCATACATGTATGTTTACATGAGTATATATTTTACTGTTGTATAAATGTTTTGGTCAGTGAAAGATCGTGTTGTCACTTAACAGAGGAAAACTTATTTAGTAATCTACACTTCCTGGCTAAAATTTAAAGAAATTGCCATTTCAGGTGGTCAAATTATTGGACTAAAACATGCAAAGAGAACAACTAAGGAGTTGTGAAGTTCCTAAAACTGGGTTAAAAATTCTTCAACCCATTATAAAAACCTGAAGAACAGTGCTGACCATCAATTTTGTGGAAGACATATGATCGAAAAAATTAATGAATGGAAATCACGTTAACAATTGGTGAAGTTTTAAAGTAAAACAAAGTTCAACAGTAAAAAAAAAAAAAAAAAAGCATAGCTATGTTCAATAGTGAACGTAAGAGCATTTCTGAACATGAGTCCAGACTCAAAAACATTAATGTGGTAATTAATGAAATAAAGTCAACTAATGAGCTGAATGTACAGAATGACCAGGTTATTATATCAACTGAGTTTTTCTTCCCTGATGGCACAGGGATATTTCAGGACTCAAATTTTAAAACAGTGGTTCTGTGAGCATAAGCAATTATTACAACACACGAACTGGCCACCACATTATGCACTGTTAATTAAAGCTAAATGTGATTGAATGGAACCTTAGAGATTTGTGCGACTTTTATTTTGGCCAAACTGATCTAACTTGGCTGCAGTTTTTAGTGTTCCGGTTTCTATAGAAACGCCCCCTGATGGCCGACGCCCCCCGCTGCGAGAATCCAAATCTCGCGATAGGACGGGATTGTCTGGCTGGCTGGCTGCTCTTCTAAGATGGCGAAGACATGTAGGAGTCAGTGTCTCAGGTGAGCAAAATTAAACCGTTTCTTTATTCAGTTTCAGGTTCGAGAATGTTCGAGAGCAGCTCTTCCATTCTGTTGGCATTAATTTGGAAATAAAAACGCGGAAAGAAACATCTCGAATGGAAAGGGCGGATCTCTGAAACGTGCAATTTATTGCCCATCATCTTCAGCGGCCATTTTTAAAACAAAAACTACGTTAGCTAAATGATTTATCAGCTTGTACTAAGCTAGCCTTAATCAGCATATTTTCCAGAAAATGTCTATTAACCTAAGACGCTTTATTTATTTGTGTATTTTTTTATTAAGGCGTATAACGTGAATAGCGCTGTTTTCACCGTTTTAGCGTGCTAAGGCTAACTTAGCTGAGGAAAGCGTGAGGATGAAGCTGTGATTTAATGTACAGCTTTATACTTGTATATTATGGCCAGTTAGTAATATTAACCAAGACATCCAGACTCTCATAATATACAGGTTATAGAGCTCTACATTTAATAATCAGACAGGTGGGATTATGCTGGCCTGTTAACGTTACTGACTTAAGCTAGCTAGTGACTTTGGAGTTTTAGCATTGAACTTGGTCTGTTATCTAAATGTTCCTGTGTAACGAGTTAATGCAGGGATACTCTAGCATTGTGTTCATGTTTAGGAACTGCACATTCGACTCTATGACTTAAGTCATGGGAGGTTTATCATTGCTGTACATAAACCGTAAACTAATAATAGGGCGCAGAGCTTCTAAGCCGAATGCAGAACAGGGCACAGTACATACACGGGACACTGTACATACACTACCTATAGAAAGAAAAATGTCTGTAAGCTGTAGGTTCTACCTCATCTGGCACTTGGATAGAAGAAAAGTTAAATGGCAAGATGTGTAGTAAAATGCGTCTCTGCTGTAATGCAATCTTGTCTAGTAATCACTACGACGACAGGAACGGTTGCTCCACCGCTGGCCAATGTTTTTTTGTTCTCGACTGTATGCACCTGCTTGATCTGTAAGTTGCCATGAAACACCAGGGAAAATGAGAATGAGTGAGTTAACCTTCGTGCAATGTCTAATATTATTATGTATGTAAAAAAAAAAAAATCAAGAGCAGTTCTATTACGTGCCTTCTTATTTTATCAGCTATGCCTGTGTAGCTTCCGGAGCGTGGACCAATTGTGTTCTCACTGATCATAATGAACCAGGGGTCAAGTGTTCTAGGAAACGGCCCCAGGGCCCTAATGTGAAAGCCCCTCAATTATCCCTGCACTGCAGTAGACTTAGTAACACCAGTGAAATCACCAGAAAGGCCATACTTGTACAGACACACACCCTTATTTTTCTGCTTTTTAGTCTAATTACATAATTTATTAGGTATATTTATCTATTATTCTCCAATATTAGGTGAGATTTCGAAAACTATAAAAATACAGAAATTTCGATATGGCATCTGGTTTAGATTAGAGGTTTCAGAGATGACTAAATTTGTTAGGAAATGTTAGCAATTACAAACAAACCAACCAAAAAAAAAACATCCTGCTCATATCCGGGTTAGATACAGATCAAATACACTGCCTGGCAAAAAAAAAGTTGCACAGATTTTGTTTGGGTGCCGCTGGCTTTGCTGGAATATGCCCATGTCATGAGTAAGGGGGAAAAAAAATCCATAGGCCAGCTATAACTCGGTCTATCAGTATATTCAAGTCAACAGCTTTTGCTATTGTTGAACCTAGCCATGATCAACGGAAACAACCGCAGATCTCTTCTGAGTGGCCTCTATGCATGATGGATGAATCATTTCACATGCTTTTCTTCTAACCCTGACGCACCCTGGGATAAGGTCTGTCTGGACTCATCAGACCACATGACCTTTTTCCATTGCTCCAAGGACAAATATTTATGCTTCCATACCTTTTTTTTTTGTTTTTGAGCCA
This sequence comes from Clarias gariepinus, assembly GCF_024256425.1. Taxonomy (NCBI): domain Eukaryota; kingdom Metazoa; phylum Chordata; class Actinopteri; order Siluriformes; family Clariidae; genus Clarias; species Clarias gariepinus. The sequence goes on from NC_071121.1 coordinate 13,102,218, forward strand.
AGCAGTTTATCTGATACGATATAGCAGTATAAGGTTGCACTCTTATTTTATATGTCTTCAATTGTAGTTGATCTGCTGCTATGAACAGTTTGTCAGGTTGTTGGTCACTCCCAGACCAACTCTAACCTGATGATATTTCTGTGAGCGACCATTTTCAGCATGCTGGGTTGCATGGTAGAGAAGGACATGTCCCGAAGTGTTGCTGGGCTTTTGAGCATCGCAGAATAAAGAAAACCTGAGAAGTAAGAGAAGGAAGTAGTTAAGGTTTTGGTCTGCTAAGCGGAAGGTTGCGAGAAAAAAAATTGCTTGTATTTTCAGTCGTAAATAAAATTTGTATGAATTGAAGTACTGTTTTATGGGTGAACATTTGCATTGCATTATGTCAAGTCATAACGCAAATGGTTGTATTTAAAGTTACTGTACAGCACTTAGCATGCTTGCACAATATTCAAAACAATACGGAGGAAATTAACCCATGTCCAAAATAGTAGTTTGGTGTGCATGCTTGTGCATGTGGTTTCCTGCAGTTCCTTCATGTCCTTGTCAATGTTGTGTTGAAAATGCTCCATCACCTAGAATATTCCATTCAATTCAGTTTTATTTATACAGCGATTTTAACAATGGTCATTGTCGAGGAGCAGCATTACAGAATCACAAGAAAATGAAGGAAAGGTCAGTGGTCGACTTGCTCGGGTTCCTTTCCACTGCTTCCTGGGTTAAAGTGGATGAACTGTGCATAGCAAAAGATTTGGTAAAACTGCACCTACTGTATTCGGTAGGTTTATATAATACGTCCATACTACGTTCCATGAAAAGCATAAAACATAAATGCAGAGAGCTATTATTGGCATAATTGAATAATAAATCGATTAAAACTTTAAAGAAAAATGAGTCCTTGATATTTTGTGGTGATCTGTGTGTGTTTTTACCTCAACTTTGAGAGGATGTTGAGGGAATGACACTGTTTTATCATTATAAGTAATGAGCGGATGGACTTATGATCATTTCTTGATATTAAATGTTGTATGAGATTAAAAGTACAACATGTTTACTAATTTGTTTACTAAACTAAAAAAAACTAACTTACTAAAAAGTTTGTTGGGGAATTCTTGGTGACAGTGAGAACATAGCAATATGGTGATTTTGTTGCTCCCAGTGCTGAGATTTCTCAGTAGGTTTTCTTCAGGTGCACAACTGAATGCTTTTCGTGTGTATTCAGTTCCTTCATGTATACAACGATATCTTTGTAGCCTTGAGAGTCTCAGGTAGACCTGGATAAGCTATACAGAGCTGATGCGATGCATCAGAGATCAAATACTACCAGCCTTCTAAAGTGTTTGTCTTGAGGGAGTAGATTAGTGGCATTTTTAATTCAGTGTACATATTTTATTGTTGGTGTTTAATAGGATTGTGCAGGCAAGGTTTTGACTTCTATCTTATTTTTTTAAAGAAATTCCTTTAAAATAGTTTTCTAATGATTGCAAAACAACATTTGGCCAAACTCTAAAGCCTTTCAGTGTGCAGGCTCGGCTGTGTGTGCGCCGAGCGACACTATGAACTCGCTTCCTCACATTCCACATTAGAATTCCATTTCATTTCACCAAAGGCAGTGAGTTACGAGCAGCATGTTTAAATAGATAAGTTAGTTTTGCTGCATACAGATGAGTGACAAAAATCGATTTGGACCGGCAGTTTCCTGCATCAGAATGTAATTAAAGTTCAGTCAAATATAAACTTGACTCTGTTTGCCGTTTACTTTTCAAAGCTTAACAAGTGTGACCGATTCTGTATTACAAAAAACAAGAAGCCAAGAAGGATCCCCAACCCCCCCCCCTTTTTGTAAATGCATCAATATTTGATGCATTTACAAATTCGACTATTAGTGGATATTTTCTGTTAATGTGTTCAGGGGAGTCCTGTTGCACCAAAATACATTTTGCAAAACAATATCTTTAAAAAATGTCTGTGTGTTTTGATGACGCTAAGCAAAGAGTAAAAGAAAAAAAAAACCTGGAGTCAGTCACAAAAATGAAACTCATTTAAAGTTGACTTGACTTGGCAAAGATTTAAAAACATCAACTTGTTCCCATATATGAAAACTTGTTTGCAAGCACTTGTATCTCTGCCTTTTAACTTTCAATTCTTTTTAAATAAAGTTTTTAGCTATGTGTAGAAGATAGTAGGTTGTATAAGTAGGGCCCCCCAAAATGTATACATACTTTAACAGTTATTAATGCCCTTTTTTAAAAAAAAAATTATTAAATTGAATTATGGCAACACGCTTCCTCTGAAGATCTAAGTACTTGCATGGCCCATCAATGCATTACTATGGATATTGGCCTGAATATACTGTATATATTTTTTTAATGATTTGTATAAAATAATAGGAAAATTGTTTTTTAATAGATTTGATTACCTGCGTCGCAACTTCAGAGTTTTAGCTTGGTTACTTTAGTGATTGTGTATGGGGAACGGAGGTCTTAAAAAAGAAAAAAAAAAACATTTACAGCTTTAAAAACACAGCAGAAATGTTTGCTTTTAATATAATTGTCTTTCCATTTTTTTAACATCATATCAAAAAAGCTATTTCCTTATACACAGATCAGCAGTCTGATCAGATCTATTCAGTCATATTCAACAGCATAAACATGCTTTCTAACATCAGTCTTCCAATCATATTCATAATTCTTATCAGAATATTTACAATCATTTTCTGTAACATCTGAAGAAAGTCCTTTATCCTCACTATCTGATGGAATGCCCCATTAGGATCATCCCAGATCACAGTGATGGCAGAAAATTATTTATTGATTGTGAAGGTTAATTTGGTTCTACAGACACTTGGTTAGATGGGTGCTGAACCACCAAACCCAGTATATCAAGACGTATACTGAACCATCATGGTTAATGAAGTAACCAACAACAGTACAACTACATAGGCATAAATTGCACTACTTTTACTAATTCTACAAATTGGGTAAAGTTAATCATTCTCTAAATAGCTGTCAACTCATTTTTAAGGTTCTTATTTGTTACTTGGTCATGTTGGTGAACATTTTATAATCCATTGCATTTTGTGCTTAAAGTAAGGCAAAAGTGCAGTCCTTCTCTTAGGAAACCATGGCACATGCTGAGGTCATCACAGAGCCGCCTTGTGGTATAATTATGAATTACAATTTGTCACAGCATTATGTATTTGAAGAAATAACAGACCTCTGTTTATTGCATCTGTTTCATGGTAATGAGTTAGTTAATGGGAAAAATGTTTGGGGGGCAAACCAGACAAACAGACAATCCCCTGCCTTTTCTCTCTAACAATCCTATGCTTCTTACTGCGGTCCAGTCTGTGGAAGTATTGTGCAATCACTCATAAATTTGATGAAAGTGTAAAAAGTTGCTGGTTCATTCATTTTAGAATTTAAACAATTAGTTCAGAGTTAGTTAGCTAGAGTTAGAGCTTTTAATGTTTTAATTTTTATGTAAACAAAGTGTGAATCAATTCTGAATTTAAAACTGATGAATCAGTTCAGTTAATCAAATTGACCAACAAAACATTTACAAATTTGGATAATCCATTAAATCGGGCAAATCTGCTAAAGACTTCTGTTTATTGCATCTGTTTCATATTCAAGCACTTGGTGGGAAAATATTACTGTCAAAATTAAATCAGTTTGTAGCTACTAAAATGAAACTTTTGTGCTTGTTCATTATGCATTAACAGGTGCTAAAAATCTAAAGCATAAATTGTTAGTATGCATGTACACCATTTCATTGTATTCCTGTCAAAGAGCGAAGACTGCTTTAATAAACCATTACCTGTATATATTTGTATTTTGAGATGAGGGTCCAGATTTGCTTAAAAGCAGTTATTTATCCATTTCATTATAAATGAAAGTGCCTTTAGTTTAACCTGCCTTTTTCCTTAGTTTTCTTTGTGCCTCCTTAAATATCAGTTTTTGTTTGTTGTGTTTTTCTGTCTAGGCTCATGCTGAGGATCCACCCATGTTTTCCTAAAGATGGTGTGAACAGTTTGGCCGAGCTTTGGAAAGATGATTTTGCATCTGAACGCAGCCGGTATTTCTTCTCTACTGTTGGTGTCGGTTCAGTAATGATTAATAAAAACTCCTCTTTGGATATAATGTATATACTGTATAATTATATAATGTATATACTGTGATACCTTTAATTAAACATGTGTTCTAACACCTCTAGGTATGAAAAAAATGCATAGAGACTGAGAAATAGATTATTTCACTCAGCATAAAGGCTAGACTCTAGTCTATTTGAGCAAATAAATTTTGCAACTTTAAGTTTGTATAACTACAATGTTAAATATAATGTATGTAAATCTAAAATGTAAATTTTTCTCTTGCTTACTTTGATAAATCTTCACCTCTCAAAATGCACATTCAGCACTTTTTTCTGTTTACTATTCTTTCACCTGATGTATATACGATACTGAAGAGACTACATCTGTGGGTCCTTCTGCCATGGTGCCTGGATTGTGGACAGTGGTGCTGGGGGTTGTGAGCTGAGGTAGTAGTTTGTATAGTTTGGGATCACACCAGATCTAGGAGATAACTATACAGTCTACTGTCTTTCTCACGGCTACTGCGTTGCATCCTGCGCTCCATTATGGGAGAAGAGAAAATTAAATACTCATGCTTTGATCTAATGTGAAGGATAGAATGTGTCCATGTGTGGCTTGGTTGTGTTGAGGTAGTAAGTTGTGTTGTTTTAGGGACTTGCTATGATTTGCCCTTTTTTTGGAGATAACTATACATCTTACTGCCTTCCATGCCAGAGTCCTGAACAGCAGCAATTACTGTAAAAAAAATTTCATCATCAATAGTATTATGTATTGCTTCTGGATGTTATGTTGTCTTTTCTTCATGGAGCAATTTCAATAAACGACATAAGTTTATCTTTGCCCTTTTATTGTAAGATTATATAATAAAAAAAAAAGTGTTAACTTCCGACTTGATAAATAACAGTGGACCAACACCAGCAGAAGACATGGCACCTAAAATTATCACTGATGAGAAAAATTCACCGTAGACATAAAGCAACTTGCATTCTGTGCCTCTCAATTCTTATTTTTTTAAACATTTCCAAATGAAAAACAAAATTTACTTTAATTTGTAAAGAGAACATTAAACCCAGGTTTAGATAAGGAATGTAACAGTTGTAGCCCATTTCCTGAAGACATCTGTGCATGATAGCTCTTCATACACTGACTCCAGCCTCACTCCACTTCTGGTGAAGCTCCTGAAGTTTTCTTAGTGTACCTTTTCCAACCACACTTCCTTATCGTTCAGCTTCCCATAAATAAGCATTTTTCAATAAAGCACTCTGAACAGAAAGTGATTATTTTATGTGGCTTTTCTTGTTGGTGCAGGGTGTCGATGATCGTCTTCTGGACGATTGTCAAGGCAGCAGTCTGATCATGTTTTTTGTATTAAATTAAACAAAGTGATGCACAATATACTGTATTGTAATTTACTTAATCTTTAAATAATACAATATTAGATACTGATTTTATTTTCATAAGCTGTAGTAATCAAAAAGAAAAAAAGGCTTGAAATATTTCACTTTTTGAAATGAGCGTCAAAACTAAAATTTTACAAAATAAAATTGAGATGCTTAAATTTGAATGTATATGGGTGTGATGGATGGATGATTCTCATCGAATCATTTATCTTTTATAAGCACTCTAATTTTATGATCAGGTTTGGACTGAATCCGGAGCAGCAGAGCAGCCACACAGACACAAACCCCAGGGTGACTAAGTTAGTCCAACCAGTCTACCTTTTTTGCTATGATTTTGGAGGTAGGAGGAAATCTGACAACCTGAAGGAAGCTCACACGGACATCATTGTGTAATGATAATCTGAGGGATACACACCAGGTAACCTGCTGTGATGATTACTGCACAGACCTACTGCTAGTATTGGCTTGGTGTATGTTTTAATATCTATAGAAATCTCCTGTTTTCGTTTGGAAAAATTAGTAATTTTTTAAGTAGTTAAAATTGTAATATTTTTAGGAATCAGTTAAGAATTAATTTATAATTCTGTGTTGTGTTAATAAACATCAGTATATGGTGGTATAACCATACACAAGTGCATTAGTGACCTTAACGACCCTTGTCTTTATTCTGCGTGATTGAGCGCGTGTCAATCAAATAACCCTTAGCCAATAGGATAAAGGGAGGGGCAGTGTACGTGTCCGTGATTGGTCTGAAACTTAGTTTGTGTCGTTTTTTTTAATGACGTGTTTCTGACGCGGAAGCGGTGCCGTCTGCAAACATGGCGAACATCAGAAATCTCAAGGTGAGAAAGCAGTTGAATGAGAATAATGAATAACCCATATATCCAAGCGGCGTTATATTCTGTGATATACATATTGAAGCATTGCTTCTAAGTTAAAGGTAAATTTTCGACGCCGTATTTGTGTCATAGTAAGCAGATAGACAGTATGGTGCTGCTAGTGCAGAGCCGGTGAGTGAGCTTTAAGCTATAGCCTGTAGCTTCTGCTAATTCACTACAGCATCGCGTGCACAGTGTGTCAGTTAGGATACGGAGCCGAACCTCACCTGAGGGGGTACAGACCCCTGCGTGTTTCTGTAATAAGAGCTGAAACATGCTGATGTGTAGCGCTGGTGAGGTCAATCTGAACATGCCCTCTCCTAACACTATTACTTACTTATTAAACTGGACTTCCTGCAAAGTTTTTGTCCATTACACCTTCCACATGGGATCATTTAAGTATATCCATCAATTTCTCTATTTCATTTATTCATTCATTCATCTTCAGTAACTGCTTTAATATTGTTGGGGTCTGCAAGGTGAGACATCCTGTAGGGGATGCCAGTCCATCACAGGGCACGATGCACACACATGATCACCACTTGGGTGGCACTGGGGAACGCACCTCCAGGGTTAAGGGTTCGATTCCTTCCTCAGGTCTGTGTGTGGTTCTCCCCATGCAGTCCAAAGACATGTCGATTAGGCTAACTGCCGTTCCCAAATCGCAGGTTGTGTGTGTGTGTGTGTGTGTGTCCTACAATGGCTGTACCCTGCCTCATGCCCAAAGTCTCCTGGGATAAGTTGCAGGTACATCACGACCCTGTATCAGGATAAGCAGTATACAGATGAATGAAGGAATTTGGGCATGGGTAGATCAGTGGTAGGATTCTCGCCTTGCAGGTCATGCGGGTTCAATTTCCACCCACTGCCCAAACCCCAGTCACTGGATGCAGTGCCGGGCCCAAGCCCGTATAAAATAGGACGGTTCCTTAAGAAAGGCCATCCAACGCGTAACCCAAGCTGTTGCGCTTTGTTGCGACCTCCAACAACAATGAATAAATGAATTCACAAATTGAGATAACTTGGAGACATTGTTTCACCTCCTCGAATGATTTTGGGAATTTTGGAAAAAACTGGAGAAAAGCCACATGGATACAGCAAGGAATTATATAAGAACAGCAATCCCAGATATAGTTTGAACTGAGAGGCAAATCAGATATAGATGTGAGGTGGCAAATCATTATTCATGCTTTTTTTTTTTTTTGGTAACCACTATTTTCTGGTCAGGGTTGCAGTGGATCCAGAGCACCTAAATGGTGGAAGGGTGGAAGGGACTGCCCTCGATTTCTGTGTCCATTTCAATGTATATTTATTACCCAAGTACTAATACTTAAGTCTTACTTTGTGTCCTACTAATATGATTGCATGTTTATGATACAGCAGTAGAAAGTGTCTGTATCTCGTCTAGGTGAAAATAGTTAATTCTGTCTGTCTGTACGCCCTTGTTTTGTTCTATGTTTTAAGGGTATGGTGGGGCTGGTCACAGGAGGCGCCTCAGGTTTGGGCAAGGCAACAGTGGAGAGGCTGATCAAGCATGGAGCGAGCGCTGTAATCCTTGACTTGCCCAGCTCAGATGGCCAGAGTGTGGCTGCAGGTCTTGGCGAGCGCTGTGCATTCGCTCCAGCTGATGTAAGTACCACTATTCAGTTAAAGTATCTTTGTCATCCCAAGGCTTTAGATTTTAGGCGAACATTGTATCTTACTTTTTAGTTCTGATAAAAACATTTTTTTGCATATTTGTCACACTTACAGTAAATGATGGAGATCATCATACAAATTTGAATATTACACAAAGATAACTCAAGTAAATACAAAATGCAGTTTTAAAATGATTTCATTAATTCATTATGGGAAAAACACTGTACAAACCTACCTGGCCCTTTGTGAGAAAGGTTCAGGACCTGGACAACTTGCCATAATTGATGGAACCATGAATTCTGCGCTCTACCAGAAAATCTTGAAGGAGAAGTCCTTCATGTCCAGCCATGAGTTCTTGACCTCAAGCTCAAGTGCACTTAGGTTATAAAGCTGGACAATGATAAAAAAAATTAAATAAAAAAAAAGGCTTGAATCTGATTGAGATTCAAAATTCCTCCACTGCAATGTGAACGACTCATTGCCAGTTATTAGGTTTAGGGGGTAGTTACTTTTTCACATAGGGTCAGGAATGTTTTGACAGCTTTTTAGCCCTAAATAAATGAAAACTGCATTTCGTATTTAGTCAGGTGTCTGTGTAATATTAAAATTTGATAATCTCATTCATTTAATTGTGACAAATATGCAAAAAATTCAATTGGCTAATGCATAATTACTGAACCTGATATAAAAGCATATTGTAATAAGTTGAAACAGAAATAGGTACGTATTCCTGATTGTTACAGGCATGTGAAGCCATAAGACTTGTTTAGACTGGAATTTATCTTTGTAAAAAATCTTTTAGATATTTTATTGTACAGCTGCCTGTTGTAGGCGTGGAAATAAATTGATCTTTTTAATGTGCTTTACTTGATCCAGGTGACGTCAGAGTCAGATGTGCTCTCAGCTGTGGGTTTGGCTAAGGAGAAGTTTGGTCGACTGGACTTGGCGGTGAACTGCGCTGGTATTGCTGTCGCCGTTAAGACATACAACTTCAAAAAGGACATCCCTCACAGTCTGGAGGACTTCAGTAGGGTCATTAATGTACGTTTTTTCTCTCTCCAAGCACCACGCTAATGTTGTAGAACTGGATTATTGTTCGTAAAAAAGGAGGTTGTTAGCACTGTCGCCTTGCACGTCCAGTGTGCCCCCAGTGTGTGAAAGTGCATGTGAATGTTGACAGGAGGTCCTACTACGATAGTGAAAATGGGAATACGCACACGTGGTCACCATTGGCCTCCACAGTCCCTAGTTGGACTACAGAGATCCCTAGATGGATGGATGGATTGATGGAAAATGAAGATTATACTTATTTGGGCTGAATTCTCCTACCTCGTGCCAAGTGATCCTGGGTTAGGTTTTTAGATCCACCAGAAGACAGATGCACTGGTAGCTCAGTGGTAGGTCTCTCATCTGTTGTGAGGATCAAATGGTCCGCTGTGTCAAATCCTAGACTCGAACAGCTGAAAGACTATCAAGAAGTTGACCATGAATAAATTTTAGATGTAAAATATTATTCTAAATGTGAAATGTTCCTTTGAAGTAATTGCTTTAGGACACTCTACTTTACTTCGTTTGGTTTCATCATAAATAAACAATGCATACTTGGTTATATGAATTGTCATTAATGAAAGGTGTACGTGTTTAAGCATATATACACTGCGCTCCAAATTATTATGAAAAACATATTTTTCTTAGATTTTCCAAATTACCTGTATGAATTGCAGTCATTGTAATTTTCCAGGGTTAGGTAATTTGAGGTCAGGGGAGGATGGGGGCCATGCCATAAGTTTGTCCCCTTTTATGCCCATAGCAGCCAGAGATGCAGATGTGTTCTTTGCAGCATGAGACGGTGCATTATCATGCATGAAAATGATCTTGCTGCGGAATGCACGGTTCTTCTTTTTAAACCATGGCAGGAATTGCGCTTTAAGAAACTCCACATACTTTATGGATGTCATTTTTACCCCGTCAGGGATCCTAAAGGGGCTGACAATTTCTCTCCCCATGATTCCAGCCCAAAACATTACTCCACCTCCTTCTTGTTGGCGCCATAGCCTTGTTTGCATGGGGTGGCCATCAACCAGCCATCCACCACTCCATCCATCTGGACCATCGAGGGTTGCACGGCACTCATCAGTGAACAAAACAGTTTTGAAGTTAGTCTTCATGTATTGTTCTGCCCACTGGAGCCGTTTCTGCTTGTGTGCAGTGGATAGGGGAGGTCGAAAGGATGGCTTATGCACAGCTGCAAACCTCTGGAGGACCCTGCATCTTGTTGTTCGAGGCACGTCGGAGGCACCAGTAGCTTCAAAAACTTGTCTGCTGCTAAGACAAGGCATTTTTGCAGCTGCTTTTTTAACCCGATGTAATTGCCTGTTGGAAAGAGTCCTCAATCTTCCCTTATCAGCACGCACACGTGTGTGCTCTGAATCAGCTACATACTTCTTGATTGTGCGATGATCGCGATAAAGTGTCTTGGCAATGTTGATTGTTCTCATGCCTTGACCTAAACACTCAACAATTTGTTGCTTCTCAGCAGCCAACAGGTCCTTTTTCCTTCCCATTTTGGTTGAAAATGTAGGCTGCTTAATAATGTGGGACAGCCTTCTTAAGTAGTGTTGCTTTTAAATGGACACACCTGCCAAACTAATTAGCACAGGTGTCTGCAATTGCTTTCAGTGATATAAAGAGCCCCGACACACATCACCATCCATGAGTTCAACTGACAAACAAAAAAATTCTTACCTTATCACTCCTAAACACTTTTAGCATAATAATTTGAAACGCAGTGTATAATATATATACATGCTTAAACATGTACACATGTACAAAGTATGCATTGTTTATTTATGATGATATATAATTATATCATATATATGTTTATATATATATATATATATATATATATATATATATATAAAACGTAATAATAAGTAAAGAAGTAAAATATAAGTAATTATCTTGTTTGGTTCTTTCTTCTGTTCTTTTTATCTCATCAAGGTAAATATTGCAGGCAGCTTTAATGTAATAAGGCTGGCAGCAGGGATGATGGGCAAGAATGAGCCAGATTCTGATGGTCACAGAGGATGCATCATTAACACAGCCAGCGTTGCAGCTTTTGATGGGCAGGTAAATCAGACACTGAAACCTCCAAGCTCTCCAGTGCTTTTGAGTGCTGCTGTGGCACTTCATTTTCTCTTTCCTCTGTTTATTAGGTGGGTCAGGCTGCGTACTCTGCATCTAAAGGCGGTATTGTGGGAATGACTCTACCAATTGCTCGAGATCTCGCTCCCATGGGCATCCGTGTGGTCACTATTGCTCCAGGTTGGCAAGTCTGTTGATGCTGAGCATGCTGTACACCTGACCGTAATGCATTCTACCTTTCACAGGCTCAGATGTATATTCAATACAAAGTAACACTTTCTTTTTTTAAGATTTCTTAAGTAATACAGCTGATGCCTGATATTATAAAAGTATGCATGCAAATAAGGCTTTTATTCTTCAATTCTAGTCTATAAATAATTCTAGTCAAGTTAAATGTTTTGCTGTAAAGATGCTTTTAAAAGAAAGAATTGTTTCTATATTTTTAACAAAAAATGCTGTTTAAACATAACATGTTTATAGCATTTTATTAATCTAAACTTTTATTATAGCTAATTGACATTTCAGGGAATTCCTCTTTAAGAGCTTACAAATTATGGATGAATGTGAAATATGTAAAAATTTGCTAAATGTGGTATTTTAAATATATATCCTGAGGCTACGTTCACATCAGCCTAAAGTGACTCAAATCTGACACAGAACTGATTTTTTTGTTGTTTTTTAGTGCTGTGTGAACGCACAAATAGATTTTTTTGATCACATCTGAGTCATTTTTGTATGTGTTAGGCTAGAATATACACGCTGATGTCATTCAGCGCCGGCAGCAGCGCTAGCAATAGCTGCTAAAACAGCTGGCTTTCATCCTTTTTCTGGACCTCAACAAATATAGCTGACTCACTGCTTATCATCATCCAGACCCAAATCCCCCTAAAAAAATATATTCTGTTAAGATTGCGATTGTTTGAAATTAATAGCTTGCACACATATAACATTTTAACCTAGATAACCATCAAAGCAAAGATTCAGATAAGATGTTGCTCCTTAGTGTGGAGTTGTAGTGCATGTTTTTTCTATGTTTATATGGGTTTCTTTTGGGTTTTCCAATTTCTTCCCACCTTCCAAACATCAAAGCCGGATTAGCTTTGGGAAATTGCTCTGGGGTCAAATGCAGGATGTATTCCTACGTTACTCACAGTCTAACCAAGCAAGGCTCTGCGAATTTAATATGAACAAAATTAAATAATTAAATATTTAATTAAAAAAAATCTAAAACATAATTAATGTAATAGTAAAATCATTTATACCTACAAGACAGATTTTTTAAACTATGAACTTTTGTGGCATCACTGAGTATCAGACGGTTCTGATCTGGCTTTTTGTACTGATCTCTGGTTGAACTGATCAGCTTTTAGTTACATGACAGTTTCAGTGTTGAATAGCAGTAAATACAAGTTTACTGAATATATACTGTATTGGGGTAATCTATCACACTTATCATACATTACGTTTCATCCCTTTTTACCACACTGCAGGTCTGTTCTCTACGCCCCTGCTGGCTGGTCTGCCTGAGAAGGTGCAGAGTTTCCTCGCACGACAGGTGCCTTTCCCGTCACGCCTGGGCGACCCTGCCGAATTCGCTCACCTTGTGACCTCCATTGCTGAAAACCCCATGATCAATGGTGAAGTGATTCGCTTGGATGGAGCCATCCGGATGCAGCCATAAGAAGGAGAGACCAGACCTCACACAGAGGGGAAGAGACAGCTCTGTAGGCCGTGTGTGTGTGTTTCAAAATTAAATGGGTTAATGGAATAGAGCCAGATGAGCATCCCCAGTCTCAGTGTATTGCAGTTTTCCCCCTCAGGACTCCCTGAGTTAAGGTTCTGCTGCTTTATGGTTTTTTTGAAACCACTGGAAGTCTGTAGATATTTTTTTTTTTTATAAATCCTGCTCTGATTTTTCCAAAAATTAACCTGACTGTGTGAGTAAATTAGCTCTTCAGGGCAGTACCAGACATTTTTCTGTTCTAGGAAGTGCCTAAAGTGCATTATCAAGATCCTGATCAGATTAGACACAGGGTGTACTGCAGATAATCAAATAACTAATAAAATATCTTTCTGAAAAGCTGAGAAAGTGTTATAATTCTGCAACTATGTGACCCTACATGCAACACTAAAGAAGTGTACAGTACATTAGACTGGCAAGCTTCCCATTTTTGTAGATTTTTTTTTTGTAAAATGTTACCGTTATCCACTGGATCTGATCACTAAACTGAACAATTAAAGATATGAAACAGGCATTTTTCTTTTTTTACATCACTTATTATTTACCTTTAAAGAGTCCATATTGCAAGAATTTCCGAATCTGTTTTCTGCTGTTGGAGTTAATCCACCTTATGGTGCATGTTTTTTTTGTTTTGTTTTGTTTTTTTGCTCGGCACATTTACAGCTTTGGGCAGACATTTACATTTTATCTCATATCGACTTACATTTAATCTTATTTTACATATGAGCAGTTGAGTGTTAAGGGCTCGGTGGCCCAACAGCAGGGTTGAACCTGAGACCTTCCACTTGGGAGCGCTAGCTTATCTACTAGTAGTAATTAATGAAACAGAGCCTAGTTGTAAAGCATGCTTATTTGAGTTCTAGTAAACTTCCTGTCAGGTCAAACCAGTGTGGATTTTCTCCACTGACCTCTCTCATCAGTAAGACATTTCCGTCTGCAGAACTGCATGAATGTGCAAGTGTGCTTATGCCTACAGCAAAGAGCCTGGTGAATGTATACAGGATGGCTCAAAATTCCAAAGGCACCTTTTTGCCTCAGAAAGATAAATTTTCTTTCTTGCTTTTAAATTAGACAGTGTAGCCAGTTTCAGTTATGAGTATCATTAGTTGTAAATCTTATCAGCAGGTTGATTGACTTTGCTTTCCAGATTTCAAGAATGTGACTGCAAACCACAAAGTCACCACCAGGGGGTAGCACTGAACCAGGGTAAATGCTTTACAAGGCTATATATGCTGAATTCTTTAATAAACACACTAGGAACATTATAGCGCTGCCTTGAAGACCATCTCAGCCAAAACAAAGCATGGTATGTTGGCAAGACCAAAACGAGACCGTTGTCGCACATGGAGAAGTTATCTAAAGACCAAAACCAGAGGATTTGACATCTTCATTAGCTGGTAATAATAGTTTTTTAGCCTAACAGATTAAGTTTCTCTTGAATTAACTATAAGAAACCATCTTCTTTGGTATTATCCTTTGTGCAAATGATTACACAAGTTATACATAGGACTTGCATATAGGCCATTGTGCTGCAGTGTAATCAGATCATTGCATTAGGGTAGCAGTGCCAAACTGGATCCAGAATGGGCTGGTGTGGATGCAGCCTTTCATTCCAACCAAACAGAAGCCACACCTGATTCCACCTGTTTAATTAGTCGTTCTTGGCCGGGAATAGACTATCAGGTGTGGCTTCTGCCTGGTTGGAATGAAAGCCTGCACCCACGCCGGCCCTTTCTGGAATCAATTTGACAGCCCTGCATTAGGAGGCTAGTGAGCAAGCATTAGGTAAATGAAATTAAATAAAGTTTGCTCATTATACAAAAACAAAATTAGAACAACAAACTAAAAAAAAAGATTTTAAATCTAAGGATGGATTTGATTCAAGCAAACAGCAGATAAATAAAATGCATTCGAAACTAGAATTAGTTTCAACTAATACTATGATGTTAGACCAAATACAGCTGTGCATTACAAGTTCTAGTGCTGTATGAGTTTGAACATGGGGAGATGATGCGTTTTAGTACATGTGAAAACGTCACGTGAAATTTCTAGGCTTAATATAACTCCACAGGCAGAGATAGGCATTCATATTTTATAGTAGTGCATTAAATGAATAATTATAGATGGTTTATACAGATAGAGCTCATGATGGGGGATCTTGGGTGATATCTGAAAAACATTTCAGGCTGAAACAAATAAAATTTCCTTCTGGTTTGACGACAGCACTGGGCCATTGTTTTGTTGTCTCGAGACTGAATTGTTCTCAAGGAACACAACACTAATGTTTATAGTGAGAGTATAAATTAGATGTTTTGTTCATAAAAGGTTCAAAATAACAAAATGAAACATTGAGACAGAGGCATTCATTTAATTCTAAGTACCCAGGCATGATCATTACCATATTTATTTTTGTTAGTGATTTATACATTTGCACTCCATACATGCTTTCCACTTTCTTATTTCTTTGTAGTTTTGCATTTTTTTTTCAGACTGCCTCAGGGTTATATGTTTATATGTAAATTATATGAAGCAATTTCAGTCATCTTTGACTACACCTTATATTGGTTCCAGTCTGAACATTACATTTTATGTCCTCAGGTGGATTTGTAGGTAGAAGTGTTCTTTCAATCTGCAAGATGCAAACTCGTTCATAACTGCTTACCTTTAATTAGAGTTAAGATTCAATTTAGATGAGTTTTGAATGAAAGCATAATGGTGACACTGAGCTGACAAGAAACGTGTGAAATACCGGTTACAGCCTGTTAATCTCTTTGCTAAGCATACGGACTGTGATTACATGAACTAAAGCCTGATTGATGCCAGTTAATCTGCTCTAAAACAAACAGATGTTTGGCAATTTCCGCGACACCCATTGGTTTTAACTAGATCTCACTGCCACATGTGCATTTCAGAGGCTTAGAGGTGAGATCCTTCTTTTAAACTGTTCAGTGATTATTTTGGTGATACACATTATATTTTTATCCAACTGATATCACTTACTGGATCAATTTTGGCTTGCTCACTTATGAGAAATGGTTCTTAATAAACAATATACAGTACTTCACACACATTTCTATATATTTTTTAACTCGCCTTTTATTATCATATTGCAAATAAAATGTGATGCAATTTTAACAAACATTTATCTTCTTCATTTTATGTAGGATTTTGGACATAAAGGTCAAGGCAGGGTTGCTTGGTGGTTAACACTTTGTGATCTTCCTTGTGTGCATGTTCTACAGGCAACCTCTGGATATCCTTTTCTCTCACAGATCAAAAACGTGAGATTAATTGGCAATATCAATTTGCCTGTAGTGTATAAGTGGGTGTCTGAGTGTGTGTGCTTTTGCCCTGTAATGGGTTGGTTCCTTACCCAGGGTGTACCCAGCCTTGTGCCCTGAGGACAGACTCCAGCACCCTGGAAATGATGTAGGACGATTAATGGTAACTTATCTTTAACCTGGCTTACACATACAGTAATTTAACCCATAACCTTATACTCCAGTACATTTAAATGCACACTCTCATCTAGTGCTGCTAATATAATGAATGGCAGCTACACTAATTCTTTTTAACCTTTTTTTTCTTTTACTACCCATGCCGAAGCATCTGGAGATTGTGCCATCTCCAGTAGACAGACGCCAACTCTGCGAGGATCCTAAGACATCCAGAGAAGGACCGCCTCCAGCTGGATTCTGCTTCGTGATGGTTCGGGGCCACACACACTGCTCCTGAGCTCCCAGTGATCCAGACCCTCGCTGCCCTCTGCACCTGTCTGACTCATCTTTGTGCCATCCTGATCCCCAACTGAACTGGACTCCATGTTAGTCATCTTCTGTAATATTGAGCTTCCAGCTGCCTAACACATGATACAGTATGTCACCATAGAATATCCGTTATCACCCAAATAAGGATGGGTTCCATGTTGATTCTGGTTCCTCTCAAGGTTTCTTTCTATTGCCGTCTCAGGGAGTTTTTCCTTGCCACCGTCCCCCTTGGCTTGCTCATTATCATTATGATTTATGCACAATTTTCTCACTCATACCCACTTCCATAATTTTCTTTTGATTTTGTGAAGCTGCTTTGAGACAATGACCTTTATTAAAAGCTCTATATAAATAAAATTGAAGTGAATAATCAGGTGATTTTTCACTATTAATAATAGAGCCCTATTTGAGAAGAAACACTCCATGGCAGGGTTGCAGAAGTGAGAAGGCTGCAAAAAGGATAATGGATCTGGATGTAATGTCTTTATGCCTTATGTAATGTCTTTTTTAATAACTATCCTAAAAGTAGATCCTAAGAGTATTTAAATGGCAAATAAAACAATTTATTAAAGACAGAGAAAACATCTCTGTGCGGATATGATCCTTCTGTGAATTAGATTACACTTATACCTGTAGCTCAAACAAAAAGGGTAATAAATATACAGGAAGAACAAATGTGATGTATATAAGTTATACAGTGGTATTTGTCTGAGGTTGTATTTGCCTAATACTGCAACCGGCTCTGATCTGAGGATTTTTTTTATGTTTTTACACACAAAACAACCCCACAAAGAATTAAAAGAGGGGGCACTAACTTTTGAAAAGTATGGAGGGGCACTCCATATTAAAACTCAGAGATACAATTCCAATAACATGATTAAAGCTAGCGCTATGGTTTAATGGTTAGCGATGTCGCCCTACAGCTCCAGGGTGCTGGTTCGATTCCCGCCTTGGGGTCTGTGTGCATGGAGTTTGCATGTTCTCCCCGTGTTTGGTGGGTTTCCTCCTGGTACTCTGGTTTCCTCCCACAGTCCAAAGACATGCAGATTAGGCTGTTTTCACAAATTGCCCATAGTGTGTGAATTAGCGTTTGTGTGCCCTGCGATGGATTAATCAATTTGGCACCAATTTGGTGTACCATGTATCCAGAATAAAGCAGTATAGATGATGAGTGAGTGATAAATAAACCGACAGCAGACAAAAGAGAACCACAAGTAAACACGTAGTCTGTAGTATATGCTAATGCTCAGTGGTGCTATAAACGCTAGTCACGAAGCATAAGCCATCATCTAGAATGGAATATTAATTACATTTCTTCCATATTTCTTTTTTTTTTTTCAAATAAAGTTGGTCAGTGTACAAACAAAAGAAGCATTTTATACCAACGAGGAACAAGAATCTCAGACTTCACAGCCATCATCAGAGCTTTAATGAGTATAATGAGCTGCATCTGTTTGTAGGATTAAGGAACAATGTGCTTCCTAACAAAAGCGCATGGAATATAAAGAACAAGCTCACTGAGGCACATTTGTGCTTACAGTTGTTGTTTTTTTTTTCACCTCAGCATCGGATGCTGTTTGCTCCGTAGAGAAGTCATATATGAAAAGAGGGACGAGAGAATGGACCCATGGGAGATGTGGAGGGAAGGAGAAAGCTGGAAGGCTGGAAAGTGTCATCTATCTGGGTCAGGCAGCGCTGTTCTGACATGCCACAATCCGTCTCTGAGATGCTCAGAAAAAAACACCTGCGCATTTGAGTACACACACACACACACACACACACACACACACAAAGCTACTACAGTACCTCAGAGATACAGATATCAGCTGAAGAAAGATAGCAGCCATGCTTATACAGTAGGTTATAGCACATTTATTAGCCAGTGTGTACTGTCGAGGCAGTGATTTAAAATGTCCGAAGGAGACATTTCCAGTGTGTACCTAATGCATTCGTGTTCTTTTAACATGCTTACTGCTGGGATTCATGGCAAGCAGTCAGGATAGTTGGGGCTTCTTTTAAGTCAGGATGAAAGGAGATTAAACTGTAGCATACTTAGAAGCAATATATAAACACACTTGACAATGCTAAACAAATAAAACAACAGTGGATTATATATCGTTTTTTTTTTTTTTTTTACACGAAGCCATCACATTTCATGCTCGTCTGAGGCATCAGAGACTCGTCCCCATGGGATTATATGAAAGCGTGAATTATCATCCGAATCCACATTTACAACATCTTTCAGAAGCAACAATACTGTAACCCAGCCTGACACAACTAATCTACCTTTCAGTCTTTATGAAAACAAAGACGTGTGACTGAAACATTGTGTTCTGAGTCTTTATGGAGTCCTTTAGAGGCATTGTGTAGAATTTTATCTGTGGAGTGCAGCATGCAGACGCTGTGCTTGTACAGAGAGAGAGAGAGAGAGAGGGAGAGAAAGTAATCCTGTATGTGTGTGTGTGTGTGTGTGTGTGTATGGAAGGAGATGCCAGCCACACATTCGGGACGGAGAACAGAAATTCACACAGTGTTCATCCAAACAAGCCAGTCTTGCACAAATATATTCGCTGGTTCATTTAAGGCTCAGGGTTCAGTGTTAACAGCTGCCAATCAACACAAGCTATTCTGCATATCCATAATAAAATACAGGACTTTTTGTTTGTGTGTGTGTGTGTGGTGTTTGTTGTTGGCACAAATGAATGTCTGTGGGGTGGATAAGTGCGGACACTCACCGCTTACTGACTGTCATCAGCATTTACATCTTTTTAACTATACTTAGATAACCTGCAGGGGGGAAACTCATATTAATTCATATTAATACAAGCAGTAATGACAGTTAAAATAATTCAAGCTGTGGGATATGTCAGACCACAAACTCGTATATCACTTTATTAAGCGAACATCTTTGCATCACACAAGTTAAAGCAGGACGGTATAGGACAGAGATAATATATTCAGCTGTAAGTCGAAAGTACTTGACCAAACGTACTTCAACATACTTACACAGAGTACAATGTAGGTCAGGTTTAGATGCTGTTCAATGGTGGAATGTTCAGGACATTTCACACACTACAGTCCACAATGGGCTCAATAATCTTTGCTCTTTATATCGAGGGTTCTCATAGTTTTTGCAACCGGAAAGCCCTTTACATAGTATATTCATGGACCATTTCTGTATGTTTTTGTATTAAATGAGATTAAACTATTTCAATATGAGCTTTGTACAATAACATTCTGCCTATTTAGACTTATTTTTTATTACTGGCCTTTCCACAGACAGAACATTTTATGTCCAAGTAGCTTACTTGTTTTTACGTTTTTGAGGTTTGAATTAAAGCCATTTTGTTTCACCATTGGTGGCTCAGTGGTAGATTTCTTGCCAGCCATGAGGGAAGCCTGGGTTCAATTCCCACTCAATGCCCAAACCTCAGCCACTGGATGCAGTGCCGATTCCAAGCCGTGATAAAATGGAAGGGTTTCATCAGGTCAGTCATCCGGTATAAAACCTGTGCCAAAGTTATGTGTGGATTGGATATGGCAACCCCTTGAAGGGAGCAGCCGAAAGACTAAAGGCATTTTGTTTAAATGAGCACTCAGGCCAAGATATATCAATATGTGATTTTTTTTTTTTACTCTATAGTTATGTAACATTTCTGTTTGTTTTTTAATAAGGACTGTTTTAGGGGTCTCCAGTCCTACTGTAGGCTTACATGCATGTTTAAATTAAGTATGCATTTTACTAAACCACAGGTTTCCAAACTTGGCTTTTAAACAAGATTAAGCTATAAATATACACCGATCAGCCATAACATTAAGAACGTTAACATCAAAACTACCTAGGTCTTTTTTTAGGCTCCCCTTGGCCACCAGGGAGGCTCTGGCTCCTTGGGCCATGACTCCACAAGACCACTGGGTTGTGCGGTGGTGTCTGGCACCAAGAAGTTTGCCACCAATCCTTTGAGTGCTGTGGG
The DNA here is from genome assembly GCF_024256425.1 of Clarias gariepinus. NCBI lineage: Eukaryota > Metazoa > Chordata > Actinopteri > Siluriformes > Clariidae > Clarias > Clarias gariepinus. The sequence continues at coordinate 13,122,850 of NC_071121.1, forward strand.
TTGCATAGGGAGATCTCTGTTGAGCTGTCCTGTTGGCCCGGTGCATTCTGTGGGTGTTCAATTAAATGATGATCTGGGGAGTTCAGAGGCTGGGTCCGCGGCTGTGGGCTCGTTGTCTTCTGGGCACCATGCATGGTGGGCTGTGGTACACTGAATGTTCTGGTACCTTTCTTTTTCTGGCCAACCTGGAGATTTATACCTTATTGGTTTTTCGTGGAATTGCCTGGAGGGGCTGCCCTTTGATGCCTGCAGGCATGGGTGACCCCTGGATGCCCCTGATCCTGTCACCAGTTTGCTGGTGTGTAATTAGTGATCACTGTTGTTCCGCTCACCTGGTGATGGTTTTGATCATTGTTATGGCCGATTGCTGTATATGTGACATCGCAGGCGTCATATGGTCTAATTTCTTCTGAACAGAACATTTTTTTCCCCTTCTGTATACATCCCAAGCATTTACCTTTACATTTAGGCATTTGGCAGATGCTTTTATCAGAGCACTTACAGAAGTGCTTTGATGTTTCTATCATTAAATATATCCTTACACTGTTAGACGCTAACCAGATGGTAACCCCCAATTCCACTGAAAGGCACTCTACAGTACCTGCGTCTACATTTATAACCTAATCTTGAATATATGAATCTTGAACTTGAACAATGGTAGCCAAAAGTATTAGGACAACATTCACCATCTGTATTAGTCCTCTCTGTGCACAACATTAAATTAGGTTTAAACGGAGACCCAGCCAGATCCAGCAGATTTTGAAGAAATAAAGACTTCATACTAAATGTCGATTGCTTTATAGCACTGCTGTATAACTAATTATTTTAATTATCTAGATAAGCATTATTTAAAAATATATATATTTTTGTCATTAAATGTCATTAAAACATTGAATTTCACTTTTTTCTCAGCGCTGTTGGCTGCCACTGTTGAGTAATGAGTTCTCACTTTGATGATTAACACTATTACCATCATTTTCTGTCTCATCGTATGAGGTAAAAGTCAATCATGACCGTTAAACACAAGCCTCATTGCCATCTCTTCACACAGCTGAATCACTGGTGCCCTGTACATCAGTGGGAAAATAATTGCTGATAATTCAGCTGCTCTCTTCCTTTGGCTAAATTTGTCACTAATCTAAATTGATACTTTTTTCTTTTTTAGATCATTTAAAACATTCTCTGTACTGTGTGCGTGTGCGTGTGTGTGTGTGTGTGAGTAATCACTCCTCTCTATTTTGATGATGATGTTGATGCAACCATGCATGAGCTTTATAGACATTTTCAGCCTGTATCTGATTACAAACTGAACTGATTAGACTTTTGATCATTTCCTCATGATACCACATGAAATAACTACATAACAATTTGATCAAATTATGATATTAATTGTGTGATGAAATCACATTTAGTTGCCGACGTTTAAGCATTCTCCTGACTGTTTCATTAAAATAGAGTTGAGTTTTGTAAAAATATTAATATTTCCAGTACATTTTGGCAGAAAACCTTTTTTTGGTCACAGTGAGATCTGGCAGTCGTGCTGACCACAACCCTACATTTCATGCGCATCATGCCATTAAACCTTTAATTGACTTTGTCCACCACAAGGACATATTATTCACAAACAAACACTAAATCTGGTCTTCTGATCATTTTGTTTGTATCATGTTCCCTCTTAGATATAGCTGTGGAAAAAAAGAGCTGCTGTGATAGCCAATGGAGGCTTCTTATCAAGTGTGGACCACAATCACCCAACCAGAGTGATAAGAAAGTACATTTATATTTAATTCCTTTATTTTTCTTTTAGTGAATGCGATCTAATCTACTTTAGACGTACTGATGCTCCTACTTCTATGCCATCTCCACTGGGATAAGGACAGGAAGTCCAGCCCTACATGAAAGTGAAATTTTAAGAAATTGAAAGAAAGAGCAGGGCGGAGGAGATAAGAAATAATTATCAGGGCCACTGAAGCATGGCCACTTGCCTCTACGCTACAAGAGTTGAGAAATATGACTCGTCAAGCCTTGGGCTAAGGCTCGCACGAACCAGATATTCTTGTCACACCTACACATACGCACTTAATTTTTTTTAGGTGTACTGTGATTTTATATGCTAATAGACCATTCTGTTCACTAATCAAGGCATTTAAATGACTCACAATTGAAAGAGCAAGTAATAAAGAAGTAATATGCTGCAGTCTGTGACAGTTAAAGTAGAAAGGGCAATTTTGCAGTTTGACAGAATATTGAGGATCTGAAATTAGGTTTTATTAGGAGTAATGGTTTTTGAGGGTTATACTGTATGTATGGATGTATGGTATGGATATTAAATATCTTCTCCAATACTATTTTATTGGAAACACCAGCAATGATGACTACTGTATTGTTCATGGGTTGTTATATGGCTACACTTACTGAATGGAGCTCCTCTGTAGATCACCCGGATACTGACCCACAGCACACCAGCATGTACTGTATAGTACACGCAGTATATACAGTATACTTATTCTAAACCAGGCACAGTAACTTGACCATAACAGTAATGACCAAGCAGATGCTGACATTTATTATCAAATTATCCAAAGGTCTATATAAATGTCTTTATATCCTATTCACTCTAACTGCAGTACATGGGCCAAACTCAGCCAGTTAAAGTTTATTAGTTGAAGAGCTTGTAAAGGAGAGATCTTTCTTTTCACAAGAGTTTCAATTCAAGCTGTAAGAACGGTTATTAAACGTTTCAGGGTCAGTCTGAGACTCACGGCTCTGCTCACTCTTTCCACATACAGAATGTTCCATGCTTTAACCAGCACAAAGCAACTGCAGGTTCACAAGCACTGAGATTATACAGTCCCATCTGAAGGTGTTGGAACAGCAAGGCCAGTTTGTTGGTTTTGCCATACACTAAAACATTTGGGTTTAAGAGTAATAGATAAATAAGAGATGACAGATCAAAATTTTTGCATTATTTTTCTAGATTGGTTTAATCCAGATGTGTCAAACAACTTAGACACACAACACATTTTGTATAAACCTACTCATTTTCAAACAAATGTATGTATTGGTACAGGTGTTTGACAGATGTTTTATTTTGTTACCCCGGTGTGAAGAGTTAGATTTATTGCTTTAACAGTTAATATCTCTTAATGTGTAACATTATGTCTATGACAAGCTGGAGCATCTTTTCTCACTCAGTACGGTAGAAGTAGCAGAGACAACAAACACCGGACTCAGAGATCCAAAATGCAGTGCCAGCTATGGGACATGATTTAATGTCATACTACTTTTAAATCAGTTTATCATTTTATAATCTAAATCTGTATTGAAAAAAAATAATAATAATGCCCAGCAGTATCTATTTTACTTCATGCAAGCTCTATGATGGGGAAGCAAAGAAGGTAGTGTTAGATCTGATTTAGAGGCTGCAAGGTTCACACTGTCGGAACTTAGTGAAATCTGTGGAATTTCCAGGCCAGATCAAAAACCTTTAATTCTTTGCCTGTAACAGCAAGCTGTGATGCACTGAGTGTTCTGATACCTTTCTATCCTGGCCAGCAGTGACTTTTTTTCAGACATTTGTGCTACATTTTAGCTTTTCTGTGGGCTCAAAAGGGATTGAAGGACCTTTGCTTATCACAGATAATAAATGGTGCCAATGATCCTGTCACCAGTTTACTGGTACATAATTGATATTCGATGTCAGTCAATTCACCTGGCGGTGGGCTTATTGTTATATCATATCCTTTCCTGTTAATTATCTAATCAGTTATTGAAATTCTATGAAATGTGTTTTAATGGTATCCTTTATTTCATCAATAAACCTGAAGTTCCTTGTCTACCTGTAACCAATTACAAAACAATAATTCTGTGCCATAAACTATATTTTTACTTCCATTGGAACCACCAGTAGTGGTGGGTAGTTGAACAGCATTATAGGTGATTTTGGTATCTATGAACCAGAATGAAAATGTTAAAAAAAAAAAAAAAAGAACAATACAACATCACCTCAATTTCATTACAAAAATAAATCTTGAATGTCACCGAAGATCGCATGTTCATTAAAATGTGCGAGTTGTTCAGGGTGGATTTTTCTTTCGTCTGAGTAAAAATCATTTTCGGTAACGTGGTAAAATACAACAGGGTGTGATTTCTTCTGTATTCTTTTTTTACACAGAGAACTCCGTTTCACATTTTCATTCCACAGATGTCCACCACTTCCTTATGGCTCTCATTTCAAATGAGGCAAAATTCATGATATCAGATGACATCAATAATCACCTTGGAGACTGAAGATAAAAAACCTGCTGCTGCATATAAAACACTTTTGCAAGAGTTTATGACCAATCAGGTTTAATATATTGAAATATATTCAAACAGGGGGTCAATTATGCAAAATACCCAGGCAGACTGAAACCCATACAGGACACTAGTGAGCTTTAAACAGGCAGCTATACACATGCGGCATGATTCCCAGTTTTGGATTAACACCTATGACACACACACGCACACACACACACGCACATACACGCACACACATCCACTCAGTATCATCGACTCACTATGACACACACACACAACTTCACACTGACTGTAATATACAGTGTCTCACTGAGTAGGTTTGTGAATCAGGGAGTTTAGCAGTTTTCATATGCAACTATAGATGTTATGTATAATATCTGCAGCAGAATAGAATACATTTTGCTTTCAAGATTCATAAAATAACATTAAAACTTTTTATGTATTATGTATGTTCTAGGTGATGCCACAAAATCAACCTACTTCATTAATTAAAATTTCAAACAGTGTGTCAAGTTTTTAGCTTTAGGATCCTGGACAGCTTGTGCATTTTTACATGTATTTTGCAAAATGGCAGCTTACTGCTAAACGCCCAGGCAGAACAAACATCATTTAGAAGCATTTTACTAAAAAGCCATTATAAAGAATAAAACATCTACAAGGATAAAGCAGTGATTGGAGTTAAATGAACGAATGAAAATTAGATTAAAATAAGCCAAGGATATAGCATCATAAAAAAATATTTATCTTATTTAAGGGTCAAGGGTTCGAATTCCACCTTCGGGTCTGTGTGTGTGGAGTTTGAAACATTCAACATTCAACATAGTGTGTGTGGAGTTTGAATGTTTTCCTTGTGCTTGGTGGTTTTTCTTCGGGTGCTTTGGCTTCCTGCCACGGTCCAAAGACATGCAGAATTGGCTAACAGGCATTTCCAAATTACCCGTAGTGTGATTGAGTGAGCTTGTGCCTTGAAAGTGATTGGTGCGTTGAGCTGGTCTTTCACAGACTGGGTCAAATATGGGTTTCCTTTGGGGATTTCAGTTTCCTCCCACTTCCCCAAAATATGCTTGTACACAGATCAACAAATATAGATTTCATATTTATATATAACATATTTGTGTGTATTTGTGTATGTCTATGTGTGTGTGTGTGCATGCATGTGTCTATTTGTGTGTGTGTGTGCGTGTGTGTGTGTCTGTGTGTGTGTGCAGCTTTTGATGTACTGGCATTCACTCCAGGTTTTATTCCAGGGAACTTTTTTCCCCCAGACTTCACCCTAATGTCAGATCAGATCTTGTTTTGAAGAGCGATCAAAGGTTTTGCACTGGAGGAGGTCAGACATCACCTCACCTGATCTTGATGATGTCCATGAGACATTTGTGGGTTTTGTGAACTTTTTGTGGGTGTGTGTGTGTGTGTGTTTTTTTGTTTTTTCTTATGTATGTGATGAAAGGGTTTGAGTGTTATTAGACTTAATATTGAGTAGGAGAGTCACAGCAGCTGGAGCAACCAAAAGATTAAGCAACACTATACGTTTCACACCACTGCCCTCGAAATAGACTGCAGATTGCAGGAGATTAATTCAAAAAGGAGACAGGGAGAGAGGAAGTGGATAAAATGTTATCTTTGCAAATTATTATTGTGGGTTGTAATATTTTAATAAAAACCAAAGAAAGGCATGAAATGCAAGTTATTTTGCAAATTGCTTTTAGAAAATGCTCAATAAAATGCATAGAAGACAAATGTAGAGGGAATTATTGTTATTGTTGATTTTTTTTTACATCTAGGTGTAAATGCAATTACAACTAGAATAAAAAAAATGTCCTGCCTAGGGTTTAATGATCTGATTGCAATAAGACTATCTAAATATTTAGCAGTAGCGTCGTTCCTGTAGTTGACGGGAAGAGAGTTGGTAGGAATAGTTAAATGGTTAAAGCTAAAAAAAATAAGCTGGTCAGCTTTAATGTAATCAGCGATATTATTCTTTTAGGTTGAAGGCCACGTAGATGTCTGCCTGTCTTTCTGTACTTTGTATATTTAATACAAAGAAATAAAATATAGTAAGGTATTTTACACCTTGTCTATGCTAAGTTGTTCTTCCATCATCAGACAAATACAGTACATTCCCTGTTTGGTAATTAGAGTAAATCAAAGATGGGAAATCTAAAAAGTAGATTAGATAAGGATTACATTTCGTCTTAGACAAGAAAGACCCAAAAAAAACAAAGTTTAATTCAATTCCATCCAGCCAGTTTTGCATGATGCTGTAACATAATTGGCTGGACAGACATACAGATATACAGAAATACAGACATACAAACTGACATACAAAATTGGGTTTGGGTCCTCCGATGTATGAAACGTAAAGATATCATTGAAGAGCGATTTCTGACCAATGTACAGAAAAAACTTTTTTTATTTATATAGATTAGTGAATTTACTTTTTGATATGAAATTAGATCCTCAAAACCTTTCCTTTTTACACAGTACAGTTTTTCCAAGAAAAGAGATTTCAGCTGCATTGTCACATGTGCCTTTTGCATGATTACGGCTGTAGAACTAAATTACATTGTGCTCTACACACTAATTATAGAAATCGGTGTGAACAGGGCTACTGTTAACCCTGTTAAACAAGTGTTCTTCAGGTGATGATTCATTATGAAGAGAGTAAACACATTTGTTTCTATTGGTGAGTGAGAGAGACATGAAATGGCTGCTTACAAGTGGCTCTACTTGATTGAAATCAACGGTATGTAGCAGATCAAATTGTCACTTTAATCATCCAGTCCACCTCTGTTACCTGTGTGAATACAATAAAGTATTTTAGGACGTATAGTATACCACATTATTTAAGGAATAAAACAAAATTTTGTAAAAAAAAAATAATAATAATTTAAAAAAAATAGCAGTATAATATAGCCTGATGTGAATCCACCATAAAGTGTATTATTATGATGTCACTCTGAAACCTCTCATATATGACATCAATTTGCTAATGAATACGTTTTATTTTATTAATAAATTACATCATGCTTTTAAAACATACTATAATAACATTAATGGCATAGAACAGCTCTAACTAGTTATCACCTACACATATCAGCCATAACATTACAAAGCAAAATATTATGCCCAGTATTGTGTAGGTTCCCCTACACCTCTCGGGTGTGTGGTGTTGTCTAGCACCAGGAGATGGTCAGTAGATTCTTCGGGTGCTGTGGCTTGTGGGGTAGGGCCTCCTTGGATCAGTCTTGGTTGTTTGGAGCATCCCATGGGTGTTTGATTGGATCAGGATCTGGGGAGAGGCTTGGGTTCTTTGCTTGCCGGGCTCGTGCATGGCAGGTTGTGGTGAACTGGGTGTTCTGCTACCTTTTTGTCATGACCAGCATAGATTAACTTTGGCAAGTTATGCTGCACTGGCTTTTCTGTGGGATGGCCAGGCTTTTGCTTCCCACAGGCATAAATGAGCCTTGGGTGTCTACTATCGTGTCACTGGTTTACTGGTATATAACCAATAATCATTTTAATGCATGAATGTTATGTGGTGTTAATGTCATGACTGATTGATGTCTGTCCTTTAGACTCTCCAGTGGTGGAAAGATACTGACTGTTACAAACTGCTGACCTCTGAGACTCCTTTCATAAATGCAACATAATAATGTCCTAACAAAAAATATCTCCATATTAATGATTCCAAAATTTTATTTCTTTGTTTTTTAATTGTATATTATCAGCATTATATTATATAGATTGCTTACCAGGAAAGCCCCTGTGAATGAGCTTTCAATATTGAAAAAAAGTATAATATGTTACAACAAGGGAATTTATTTTAACCTATTTTTTATGTTACAGTCCAAACTATTATCAAAAACATGCTGTAATAGAAAATTAATCAATAACTTTGGATTTAAATATTTAACCATGATGCGGTCCTGGTAAAAAAATCTTTGTCTGGTTTGTTTACTTCGTCTCCCATTTCCAATTAAACTAAAAACATAGGTCAAAACCTTTCTGTTCCACGGCAATAAACAGGAGGAGCAGATGATGTTTAAAGGTGTTATTTAGCATTTTGACAGGGCTGTGAGATTATGAGACAGCCTGATTATGTACTCGTGACTACATGCAGACCATTAGACTGACTGCCGAGACCACACAGAATACATAATAAAGGACCAAGGTCAGAGAAAAGCACCACAGAAACAGACAACTACAGAAAAGGATGGAAGGTGAAATGCAGACTTGTGTCAGCCAGTGCATAACTGTCGTGATGGGGAAAGTTTAGTGGGAGCATAGCAGAGGTGGTTTGGCTGCACTTTGAGTGAATGAAGTGTCCTTGGTCTGACGCGAAACACATCACTTGTGCATCCAGAGAGAATGTGAATGGAGCAATTGTATAATAAACCAAAGGTAATGGGTGAGCCAGGTTCGTGTTTACTGCTATTTTTTGGACATGGACCAAATTGCCCATTACCCATTTAGCCAGTAGCCTAATTAGAAATAGAGGGGTTCCATCACTCTGTCCAAAGCTCATGTAAAAGAGATGATTAAGTACAGTGTATGGACTCCCAGGCTTCATTAGTCTCATGTACTGTAGTTACTGCTCATCGAAGCCTTTGCCTGTGATTAAGCAGCTTGCTGCCAGGGCATTGCTTAACACAGTGAAGGGCAACTGCACGGGAATTCTGGAAAAAAAAAAAAAAAAGACTTTTCATTTGAACTGACAATATGTTAAATGCTGGATTTTACTATAATTTTGTCTCGCTTGACTTTTCTTCTGATTAAAGTACAAATTGGATACTGAAATCAATAGTTAACAAAGTCAAGAATCAGTCTGTTCACTAAAACATTAAGTAAAATATCTAATTAAATAATATTGCATTAAAGGGAGTGCTGTTGTATTGCTTAGCACTGCATGATCAGCTGCTCAGTAACAGCCACAGGATAAAAAGTTTTCAGTGTGTCTGAGGGACCTGTAGTGCCTCTCCGATGGGAGAAGGTTGAATAGACCATGATCTTTGATAATGCCTTTCACTATTTGCAGACAGTGTTTTTTTGTAAATGTCCTCCATGGTGGGTATCTGAATACCAATGATTCTTTGGGTGGTTTTCACCACCCTCTGGAGGGCTTTACAGTCTGATGCAGTGCAGTTGCTCTATTACACTGAGACTCAGTTTGTGAGGATGCTCTCAACATGACAGTGGTAAAAGTTCTTCAAGAACCTGATGCACAGGTTACAGGTAGGACTTTTTAAGTCGTCTTAGAAAATTGAGTGGCTGTTGTGCCTTTCTAAACAAACCAGAGGAGGTTGGAGACGAGGTGAGGTCCTCAGAGATTTGGGCTACTATTAACCTAAAGCTGGGTACACGCTCAACAAGAACTCCTTTGATCTGATGGGGCATGTGATTGCCAGTTTGTCTGAAATCCACAATAAACTCCTTTCTCTCATTGTTACCTCTGGTCAGGCCTCTCATCATGGATTCATCTGCGAACTTGGTAATGCTAATGAAGGCATACAGTATAAAGGGACACAGTCATGAGTGAAAAGGGAGTATAAGCAAAGGGACAATACCCATCCCTGAAGAACTCCAGTGCTGAGGGTGAGATGGAGGAGGTGAGACTGTCCAGTCGAATAGACTGTGGTCTGTTTTTAAAAATTGGTGTGCTGATGCCAAGGTGTTTTAGGGTCAAGATGAGGTTGGAAGGGCTGACTGTATCAAAAGCTGAGCTAAAATCTACAAACAACATCCTGACATGTCGAGATTGTCCAGGTAAGTCAGGGCAGAATGGACCTCCGTGGAAATTGCATCCTCTCTTGACTTATTTGGGGGAAAGACAAATTGGTATGGGTACAGAGTGGGTGGCAGACAGGCTTTAGGAAGACATATTGTTATCAGATGTGTTTTCTTCCTTAAAGTGCTTCTGTGACTGGTTTAAATGTGAGTTTTTCCGGGCAGCTGTTCTCTTCTTAGCACTGCGGACAATAGCGACCTACTTTCACCCATGCTGGCAACTGTGATGTGGAGTAATAAATATAGTTAAATGGCCTAGCGCCATTCAAGTCTATTATCAGATATTATCAGATTGCTCGGTCAGAACTAACTGTTATATAATATACTACATATTATGCTTTGCATTTTAATGTCTCTAATGTCTTTAACTAGTTCCTTCTTGCTTCTTACTGCCTGCGTCATGAACTTTGACTCCTACCATGAATGATTGCACAGACTCTTTTAAAATAAAAATAAATTAAGAGAGACTGTCTTGATTTACAACCCTGTATAATACAGCAGCTGGTAAATTACCCTAAATAAAGTGATAATGCATCACAGACCAAGTATCAAGCCACCTCATTGTAATAGATGAGCTGGAGATGAGGTTAGATTCGTTACTTGCATTGTATACCAATGGCTCCCCACAATTCTTATGGGAACACTCAGCTCATAGGATTTTATGGCAGTAAAGGACATCCTGTGAGAGACATTTTCTGAATGGTCTTTAAGGCCTTCTCTAACTCCTTCTACACACACACACACAAGTGAGAAAGAAGAAAAATGTCTCTCAAATGTACTTCTGGAACATGACAAATGTGCTGGTTGAATGATGAAGGCGCATTATTTATCAATAATGCATTACGGGTCTGTGACAGCCACTTTGGCTCTCAGAGAAATGCACATCGTAAATTTACGGCACTGTAATTATCAGACTTTTCAGCAAGCTTAAGTCAGGACCCCGTTTTCCAAAAAGTAATAAACCTGACTCATGGGCTCCTTGTTGTAGAATGAGAAATGTTCCCCTGGCAACTGTGCCAGACGATTGCCCTGTACCGGGAAAACGATGCTACTTTTGCTATCCATCTCTGCAGCTTGTATTGGAAGCAGAAAAACAAAAACTCATGTAGGTTAAATTTTTTTTACCTAGGACACACAAGCATCTCCTGAGGCACACAATAGAATTGCGTTCCCCCTATCATCCAGAATTAGAGAGTTTGATTCTTGGGTGACAGCCATCCATAGCCAGGAGCCTAGAGAGGTGGCATACTCACACTCCTGCCTCATTCATAGCGACGCTAGCCAATCATGGATGTCCGGAAGGGACGAATAGCATGTATAAGTGTGTTATGCCACTCCCTATCAGTGCACAAGTGGTTAGTGGCCTCACTTGCCTTGAAGGAAGCAAATGTTATCCTGGCCCTGCCTAGTTGGTAGCTATCCTTGATAGGGCACAGTTTAGGGTTTAAACTATATAGAAAAATACCTACTTTAAATGTTTAGCTTTGGAACTGTGATTAAAGTTTTATTGTACTTAAATTAATATCAATGTTCTGGCTTTGACGAACAATTAAAATTGTCCTGTGGCTGGTACTATCACAGTCCTATTATAATTTATTGACACCAGAATCAGTGATGTATCCAGGTTTTGGTTTTTTTATTTTCCGGCTTTTTTAAAAAATAAACATTGTCATACTGCAAAAGGCATACGATGTAAAAAACAAACAAAAAAACAATGGGTTACTAAAAATCGGCGGCCATTGAGAAAGGCATAGGGCAGGTGATCAGCAAACAGGCACACTGAAAAAAATAATCCATTGAATTTACTTAATTTTAATGTGTACATCGGTCCCACATCATCAAAATGTGGCCAAAAGTATTTAATTTATGTTAAACTTGTGTGAAAGAATCATGTTGACTTAACATAATCTTTATCATTTACTGTAATAGCAATTAATTGTGCAATTGTAATGTAATTGAATTATGTCTATGATACTCCATTACCATTGAAAAGTCTAACAATTTCTTAGTGCTTACATTATTCAAATGTTTAATGTAATTTTTAAAAAATGAATCAGTCAAATTAATTTTATTAGGTTCATTTAATTTATTTACTACAGCTGCGTCCAACATAATTTAATACTGTTAACATAAATGAATAGGGTTGGTACAACTCAAGTAAATTAAAATTTCAAGCCTTGGTCAACAGAATTCTGTGAAGGAAGGGAGCATAAGACAAATTGAGATTTTTATTTTATAGTTAATAAAAACCCTGTTTTACACCAGCAGCAACTTACAAATGAGGTCGCAATTTGAAAAGATGTAAAAAAAATAAAACACCAGAAATAAGTATCAATCATAAAAAAAAAAAATTTAACACCAACAGAAACGTTTTGTACTTTATAACTTTACGTTATGACTTAAATATGATTACGGTTGGTCAGGAAACTCCTGAAGTCAGATGCAGACAGGACACTTTTCAGTCACAAACTGCTGTGAAAAAATACAGAAATAGATTCAATTAAAATTCATGATACTTAATTTAGCAAATGAACAATATTTATACTTTCTTCCTCTCGCTTCAGAACTCATGAGAACAGACCGAAACCAGAACCGAACCGCAGATTAAGCACACGCATATAAGTGTGATTAAAAATACAAAAAATAGCTTAAACCAAAATAACGTGACTAAACATCGCTAAACAGCAGGTAACATTTATGTTCAGTATTTCGTTTCTATTTAGAAAGATGGGAACTAATTCCGGCTTACCTTTTCCACACGCCCGCCAAACGTTTGTCTTCTCAACACGCTGTGTTCTCTTCTCTCAATATCGTCTCGCGATGTTTGATCTGATATTTCCGGTTTTCATAGTGACAAGATCTTTTTAGTTTATCTCAATATGATTGAATCCAATACATGTTAAGTTGTTGAATTTCATGCAAATACAACATAATTTATTCATGTTCATCTTGGAAACATGAAATTATGTACAAAACACATATTACATTTTAGTACATGTAACAGGTAGCCATGTTCATTTTTTTCAGTGCATAATCAAAGCAAAGAAACAATTGGTAATCAGTAATTAGTCACATCAAGGTCATACACAAACTGTAATTAGGACATATAAGATTTACGTATACTTTTTATTAAGTACATACATTTAAATCCTTATAAATGTGTAATAATGTTGGAGGTTTGGGAGTTTGATCTAGTGCACCAGGTGTTCTTTGTGGCCATTTTTGTAGACTGATCTTTACCATTGCTTCCACTGTAGAACTGAAAGAAATCCCCCTTTAGACACTACCACCCATAATACTGTCTTTTTTTGACTTTCCCTTGGTCACAGAACAGGTTAGTTTGGAGGATCGGCATGGAACGCTAGATACAACTGCGGGTCAAGGTCAATTCTGGTCAATAGCCTGTCACAGTTGATGAGATAATGCAGTTTGCCTTCTCTGCATCTGGAGTTAAAGATGGTTTTTACTGTTTAGGCAGATTGGTCTTTAATCTCATAGACTGTGGAGGAGGGTTTATTCAGTCAGGGGGCCTGGTCTGATAGACCCGAAACATGGAAGGATGAGGGTCAGACATCATTTTTACACAGTAGGACTTTAAAGGAGTTGATTTTCCAGTGTTCTAGCTTCCTTCAACAATGCCCGATGATAGGCAAGTTGCTTGTGGTAAGGTGGACTTGGTCACCAAGTTTATATACCAGGGTTCCTCCTTGACAGTAGTCAGCAAATCTTCTGTTCTTTTCAGGGATTTTCCCCCAGTGTTGAGGAGGCACTTACACACAGTTTACTCCTCCAGAAGAAGCTTTCAATGGCTGTTGAGTCATGCCAAGGGAACAATGGTACTTTGTTTTTCAGGACATACTGTCCATTTTCACTGTCCTCTTGGATGCCAAAATATCTGAATACATGCTGGAAAATAATCTTGGTAGTCTCAAAAGCATTGTGGATGATGGACATGGAAATTAAACTTCAATAACTGATCACCAATTACAATAATTATGGTGTGAATCTCTGAAAGTGAAAGCGATCTTTGAAAAACATAAAAGAAAAGATGATACCTTTGGTCTTTGGGGGATAACAGGAGAAGTGTGAACCTATGTGATTGTAATGATAAGGTCGTATTGGCTGATGTTGCCATGGGCAGAAAGGGCAGGCATAGGCGCAGAGGGTTGGTTCCAACAAAAAGAGTCTTTAACAAAATATAAGACAAAACATGGAATATCAAAAAAACAAAACATAAATAGACTTTTTGCTGTACTATAGGAAATATAGGTTTTATGGCGAAACATAGGCTCTTTAGCTGGACAACAGAAAAGTTCTATGGCAAAACAAGATGCTAAGACCTCCATCAAACCACGCATGGAGCTAAGACAGGATTAGAGACGGGACAGGACTAGAGACGGGACAAAACTAGAGACTGGACTAGAGACGGGACGAAACTAAAAACGGGACTAGAGACGAGACGAAACTAGAGACGGGACTAGAGACGGGACTCGGGACGGGACTCGGGACGGGACTCGAGACGGGACTCGGGACGGGAATAGAGACGAGAAGAAACTAGAGACAGGACTAGAGACGAGTCGAAACTAGAGACAGGATAGGGGAAGCTAAACATGCCAGAGATAAACATCCAAGGGAACACTAGAGACGCAAACAGTACTTACAAAACCTTGAGACAAACACAAGACTTGACGAAACCGAATCAGCTTCACACACACTGAAACACAACGGACATGAAACATAAACAACACTAGAACCTTCTTGAGAACACAGAACAGAACTTAATTTTAAATACAAATTAAAATACAAATTAAAGTAAACAAAACAAAATTCCCACATAAATGACAGTAATACATACAAACAATGCTCAACCCAGTTTTCCAGACTAATCAGCTATTTATAGAAGATTAATGACTTACCTCGGTTGAGGTGAGCACTCGCATCACCTGACCGAGGTGCCTTCTGGGAAACTGAGTCTGCAAACAAAAACTACAAAAAAACTAACAGTGCCCTCTAGTGGCAAACCTTTACAGTGATCAACTGGCTTCAAAACATTTTTGGTCATTGCTTGCAGATTCCTGTGGCTGGCATCTGTTGATTTCTGTCTATTTCCCAGGTTATGGGAATACATGTGGGCCAATAGATGAATTTTGGGACCCTGATCTGGTGAAGTCAAATTAAGTAAAGATAAGATCTATCGAGCTTGGTAGGTGGTTAAGCATTTGGCATCCTTGATATATTCAGGGTTTTAATGATCTGTAAAAATGACAAAATGTTGTTTCCTCTCCAAGCAGTGCTGCAGTCCTTCTAAAGCTAATGTAGCTGCTAACAGCTCTCTGTTTGCCAACATCAGAGTTTTACTCACTTGGTGTTGAATACTTTGATAAGAATGTCACTGCGCCATTTCCCAAATCTGGAACAGGGCTGTCCCTACCCCTGTTTTAGATATGTCAATTTTTTTTTAAATAGGATGGAATCAGAGGCAAAGGTTTCCTTTAACCTGGCAAGTGCTTGGGTGGTCCTTGCTTAAAGGGATGCAATTCTGTCTGTTTTGCTCATTTATGCTGGTGCTTTATGGGGGGTTTCTTTATCATGGTGGTAGGAGTGGGTCACAGTGGACTTCTTATACCCTTAATACCTTCCAGTAGTCCATAAATACTCACTTTGTGCCTATTATGTAACCCAGAAACGCTACTTTTGATTTAAAATTTATACTTCTCTCATGTTAATCGATAATTGGTTTTCTAGGTCATGTGCTAGAAAATGGCTAGAACCATTTTTACATGGCAGGTGTATAATAGCAGATCTGGGGTAAATCAAAATGTTCTCTATGTATGCAGTGAAGATTCTCCTCAATATATCTGGCAAAACGTCATTTATTATACACTGAAATACAGTGGGAACCGAAAAGAGCCTATTTGACATTACACAGTATTAACAATGACCAGAGGTTGTGCTAAATGCTGTCTTTCACTTATGACCTTCTGTTATGTGCCGCAGGTTATATGTACTATGTAGGTTGAGTTTGGTGAACACTCTTGCCGATGTTCCAAGGCAGCTCATACTAGTGGCAACGGGTAATGGCTTTATTGTGACTTTGTTTAGTTCTCAGTAATCAATACATGGCCTCAGACCCCCACGCAATTTCTTTTCAACAAAACAAACGATTGTGGACACTGGAGAGGTGAAAAGGCAGATATATCCTTGCTGCAAAGCGTCTGCAATATATTCCTCCATGGCTTTTGTCTCCATCAGTGAGAGGGAGTAAACATGGTTGTGAGGGGGTGTGACTCCTGCCAGGAGCTCAATAGCACAGTTAT
This sequence comes from Clarias gariepinus, assembly GCF_024256425.1. Taxonomy (NCBI): domain Eukaryota; kingdom Metazoa; phylum Chordata; class Actinopteri; order Siluriformes; family Clariidae; genus Clarias; species Clarias gariepinus. The sequence continues at coordinate 13,139,253 of NC_071121.1, forward strand.
AAAGTGGGAGACTGCTGGCTTTTGATTTACTGAACACTACCTGGAACGTGTGATATTCTGCTGGGATGTTGACCTGTGTCATAGATTCACAGTTCTGAATACTCATGGAGGATACTGTTGGAATAGGAGCGCAGAGACAGTGGTATGATGGGGAATTGGGTGGTGTTGATGACATACATTTTTTTTTTTTTTAAGATTTTGGTTAGTTTTTATGTCACAGGCGGTTATGTCTGGTGGTTAATGAACAATGCCTGGTTTAGCTTACCTTGTAAATCGACCTGTTGTCCATAGAAGATTCTGCTGAGAGCAACAAGAGTTCCAAGTTTGGCCCTTTGAAATGCTTGCCACAAAGTAATCAGAGTTTTACTCTCAAAAAAACCTTGAATCAATCTCTCTCTCCTCACTCACTTACTTGCCGAGTAGTCGTATGTTTATGCATTGCACCTACACATTAAACAAAGTCTACAAGTGGGTGGGTGGTTCTTGTGTGTACTATGAAATAAAATCCTGCTGGCGCACTGGATGGGTTCTGATGAGTTACAGAGCCAAACCCCTGGTTGTTACAGTATAGGCAGGAAAAGCTGGAGTTGGAGGATGCTTACTCTGATGTTGGCTTGGCTGTTCTGGGTGATGGGTTTAACAGGTAGTGTGTGGTGATGTGCAGTTTGCTCTGGCAGGTGGTAACATAGCTGTTCTCTGCTTTGTTCTTTATGGTTAGTTTTGACTTGTCGCAACTGCATGGCCTCGAACTGCTTTAATTCCAGGATAGTCAGAAGTCTGGCATGTCTCGGTCTTTAGCTCAGCAGAGCATCCAGCTGAATGGACATACAGTATCAATGAATTTATCCAGAGAGACCTGGTAATACCGGCACACTAGTTTGATGGGCATGTCCTTTAGTTTCACACACACACAAAAAAAAGGATCTAGGATGATAAACTACACAGACCTGTACTCATTTTTTAAACTTTGACTTTAAACTACAATGTCTATCTGCAAAGAAATGTATTAATAAACACACAGAACAAAAGACATGCATGGAAGTGCTCACCTGAAACTAAAATACTGGACTGTCTATGAAAGTAATAAATGTAATTCAGTGGGTACCTATCTTTCTTTTCAATTACTTTCTACTGAATACCACTGGATAAATCCCTGTATAAAAGTCAGGGCTGATATAAAGGGCTTATAAACAGAGAACATATAACTTATCTAATTGAGATTTTTCATAGAAAAAAGATTTACTTTTTCCAAACTAGTCTCATGAAATAAATAAATAAAACAACTCATTTGCATCTAATTTTGGTGCATTGATATACATTGTGTGCTTGTGACAGAACAGTGATATTCATCATACAGAAGTTGCTTCAACTACATTGTAAATGCGATTTTTTTTTCCTGAGACTGGGGTTTTATGGTTTTTATGGTTTTTGTGGCTGAGGTTGAATAACTGAATAGTAAGGTGAAATTTAATGGGTTTGAGGTTACTGTGATGCATTAAAATGCATTGTATTGTACAGTACCTGAGGTTAAATTGCCTTAAAATTCTTGTTCATCCATAATTCTGTTTTAAGTTATACCAGAGATTCTGAAATTATAAACTATTAACTGCTGTCCTGTATTTGTATTGTGGCATGAATTTCAAACTTATAACAGAAAGAAATAATTAACTTTCTTCTGTAATAGCGATGGTTGTGGGTTTATGGGGGGGGGGGGGGGGGGGGGGGGGGGGGTGATTCAGAATTCAGATTACAGTAGATCTAAAATGTATTTTTTCTCTGGTTCCATGCAATCAATGGAAGGAAGGAAGGAAGCACACAAACAAAATAGTAATTTCCATACTAGACCTTTGTGATTAAGTGTATTCACATTTTCACACCAGAATGTTGTGGTTTAATATGTGCATATTTAAAACCATAATATTGTGTGGAATATTGTGAGTCAAAGCTGACGATGGCAAACTTGAAAGTTGTGCTTAAGCGGACTTACATTTCCAAATAGGATTATTGTATATTAAATGTGTTATCATTCCCAAACCGGATTATCGTGCCTGTGGTGTTTTCACCTTTTAAAACTTGAATATTGTTCCTTATTTGTATTCAAGTTCATACAGTTTGAAATATTTTATTTAATTGTGCTCACATTCCTAAGCAAAGATATTGGGCCTCAGTTTTGTTCATATTCCCAAACAAGAATTTCTACCTTCTTGGTGTTCATACTGTATTTCTAAATCTGAATTCTGAATGCAACATTATACTTCTGAACTGACTAATTCCGAAATGTGATTAATTATTGGGTTTGTTTATATTACACTTTAATTATAAGGCGAACCCGTCTAAAAACAGTATCTTTTTTATCTTTTATTTTTTCTTAAAATAATCTATTATAAGGGAATAAATTCATCCATAAAAGGACAGCTAGATTACACATAAGGGAAGAAAACACTTTTGTGTCAGTGTGTCCCTGCAGGCATGTTACTTTGGCAGGCCCAACACGAGAACTGCCTATCACTCTGCAATCTCCCCATTCCGCAGATAAAGAACATGTTCTTTGTTTTGCACTGCAGAGAGAGTGCACACAAACACACACACACACACACACACACACACACACACACACACACACACACACACACACACACACACACCTACAGACATGATGGACAGGTCCATCCATTTAGACAAGGGGAAAAGATAGAGGAGTGCTGGCTAGCGTTTGGCCCTAAATAATCTTAGGGAAGTACTGAAGAAAATTGCTCAATTTCCTATCAAACAAACCAAATGCAGAAGACCTTTAGGGCTTTTGATGTTAGTATAGTGGGGATTTTCAGAGAGGTAGGAAATAAGAATGCTGTCTTTTATGCTTTTTACATGAATAAATGCCGCTGCAGAGAAATCCATAACTACATCTAAAAAGCCTTTCCTGAAAGCCAGTATAAAGTTTAATCTTAGAAATGTGATCATAGAATTTAAAGCCAAATTGTGAATGCGCTGTTCCTACTGAAGGAGAGCTATTTAGATGATTGAGGCAACATGATTGATTCATACTGAAACATAAAAGTAACATAGTCATATTAGAACTACCCAGTGATAAACTGTATTCACTGTAATTAAAAAAAAAAAAAAAATCCATGTGGGTTCCAATAAAATCACAAAGTTTTTAATTCTTGATCTAGAAGGTTGATCCAAGTACCAGAAAAATGCTGCCACCTTTCAGGTATCTGGCTGTTTCCATCTTTAGCCATGAAGTCATATGTTTTGGCCCCTCTGGGGTGAAATTTGGAGCACTACAGTAAAATGTGGGATAAAAGATCTGTAAACTGTAACTTCAATAAGTCTTAAGGCAATCATAAGTGCTTTTGATAACAGTGACACCCATCAGGATTAAGCTTTGTTTACAGCTATTTTGTTCTATCCTGTACACACCACAATATGATTTCACTAATTAGCTTGTGAGGTTCTATGAGACTGTGCTGAATTGGAACTGTTAAATATAGACCTTGTGATCACACAGACGTACAGTATGATCTAAGCGTACACTAGAGAATTCTATTCGATAATCAAGCAACAGGCAGTTTAAAAGACTACTTTACTTTATGAGCATATCGCACAATGATTTAAATTTTCTTCCGAAGGACAAAAGTGGTCGAGATAAAAGAACTCCTGTGTACGTGCTGTGATGGTTAAGCAGTTATGGACTTGGGCTTGCAGTGAATGGGGAGAGCTCAGTCTTGCTCAATTGTGAATTGAGATCTGTGGACTCCCACTGTTTTTCAACTACTGTACAACTTATTACTGAACACAAGCACACACACACACACACACACACACACACACACACACACACACACACACACACACACACACACACACACACACACACAGTCATACCATGCAGGCAATTGGAAAGACCAATCAGAAACAGGGGGAGAACTCCATTTACCCAGACTCTAGGTGAGATTTGACCTCCCAGTCCTGAGGGTTTAAGATGACACTGGCAACTACTAGGCCATCCTGCCATTTACCAGCTTATGTAACATTTACGTATATTTCTAAGAAAATATACGTAAATGTTACATAAGCTGGTAAATGTTGATGGGTGGCCATGGATGAGAGACATAAAAAAACTATATTTGAAAAGATTTCCTGAATTTCATGGTCAGATGATTTGTGTCTCTCCATAAGATGCCTACAATCACTTGTACAAAGAAGTAAGTGTTTCTTTTAAAGCCTCACTTATGCCTTTCACAGCATAATATTCACTTTCAATTTCAAGGGTATCTGCAGTTCCTTTTATAATCTTTTGATCAGACTTAACATAATGATAGAGCAAAAGGACTGGACGAGATCAGTCCACATCGCTATTAATTGTCATTCTTCTCTTGTAGTCCATACTGTAGCATATGCATCAGAATATTTGAGAAAGAAATAACACGCTTTTAATCCATAAAAGGCTGTCAAACATTGACTAATCTCCTCCTACTCCATTGGATTTGCCTCATCTTTCAGGCCATCACTCCATTAAGCTGAGAACTCTATTCTATGTGAAATGAACAAGAGACTGTGCATTGAGGAAAATTGTGGTTTAGCAGTTCTGTCTTTAGGTTCATTAGAGGAGTGAAGGCCCCAACCAAGAATGGAACATATGCTCTTCCTCTCTTTCTTTCTCTTCATTAGCATTCCACACCGATCAGTTCTACAGTCACATCCAATTCCATCTGCCCATGTTTTATTTTCAGCACCAATTGTGGCACCTTTGCTCATTAATTTCCAAATTGCTGCTGTGCACTTGCAAACATTCAGGAATAAGAAAAACAAGTACTGTTCTTCATCCTTATTAATCTCAAAATAGGGAAAAGGGTAATCAACATCAAGAGAAATAAAGCTCGCTTTTTGAAACACAGAGCATCGACATGATGACATGGTGAGCTATTGCAAATGGCACATGAGAAAAGAATATGTAGCTGTGCAGGTGAGTTTTTGTATTCACTCGAGTGCTGCTTAAAGTTCCCGGGAGCCTTTGTTTGTCAGCACGGAGCAGGAAACAGCTTTTCTGTTTACTTCCTCTGGGAGGAGCAGAGAGTGCTTGTTTATTAGATGAGTACATGTCCTCTCTCTCACCTTCTCCTATGCATCTCTCTTCTTCGTGCCATCCCCAATTATGGTTAATTGGCTCCTTGCAGGCGTTTGCAGACACTGTCCACTGACTTGTGCTGCTGATGTGACAGTAACAGCCTGCTGCTGTCTGCGCTGTTAAAACCCCTGCTGAGGACAGCGTGGCTTCCCGCACAGGCACGGATGCCAGGCATGTGAAGGATCATTTAAGCTCATACCTAAAAAATCTCAAAACTGCTCCATCCATCTCCATACAGTTATTTATTCTTAAATCGGTCCTTCTCATGTCTGTTAGCTTCTCTCTTTGTCTTTCCTTCCATCTCTTTCACTCTCGCAGAAATCTCTTTTCATCCATCTGTCCTCAGACAGTTTTCTCCGAGCGCCTCCCTCTGTCTGTCTTAAAAAGATTACTAATGACAGCAAGAATCAGATAGATGGCTTCTGAGGGAAAAAGAGTGTGTGTGTGTGTGTGTGTCACGAGGATAGGAAAGGGTTGTTATATCGTTTTGGGAACCAAATATTCGCAATGATTATATGGTTCTGACCTTGTGGGGACATTCATTCATTTATTCATATTTTATCCTTTACATAAGGATTCATCCTCCACGTACAGGGCTGCGGGTGCCTGGAGCCTATCCCAAGAGACTTTGGCCAAAAGGTGGTGTGCACCCTTTTGAATTAGACAAGGTGGATTGGACACCCTGAATTGGACAGGGTGCCAATTCATCACAGGACACACAAACGCACACATTTGTGCACATGCACACACGCACCAATTAACCTAATCTGCATGTCACCGACCGGAGAGGAAACTGGAGTACCTGGAAGAGACGCACCAAGCACTGGAGCGCACAGACCCGAGGCGGGAATCGAGTTCTCGAACCTGAAGGTGTTAGTAACCACTCCGCCACCTGCCACATCCAAGTAGGAACATTAGATTTTTTTTTCTTTCCAAAAACTGCAGGTTTAATTTAAAAAGAAAAGCAGTCCACAAAAGAATTTCAACCTAAGATCCTTTCGGAGATAGTCAGACGAATGTGTGTGTGTACGTATGTGTGTGTGTGTGTTTTTGCCCCTGGCCCATAGCATTTCTGTTTCCCCACTGCAATATCATAGTGTGAGTGCAAGATGCCTGAAGCTCATGAAAAAGTACATCATGATTTCAGCTCACCTCCAGCCCCTCACTGCCCACACACTTGTGCTTAACTCACTCCAGACACTCCCTCATATCCCACACTGTTCTCCTTCCTCACTGCTGAAGCATGACTATTAGACTAATAGCCAGATCTGAAACATTGCCAACTGTGACACTTGGAGATAAGATAAAAGTGAGTGCTACATTAATCACGTCCCCATCCTACACATGCTCGGTGTGAGCGAGCCTTACAGCGATTAAATGTAATCAGAATCCCAGTCATAGTGGACAGCCCACGATAAATGTCCTTACCTCAGAGACTCTGAATGTACCCATTTAAATTCCCCCTTACACTTTGCACTTCTTTAATGGCAGTAGAAATAAAAGGGAGGTCAGTGTAACGAAGCAGACCTCAACATTTCAAAGCGCATACACCTTATGGTTGCGATTCACCATCCAAATATATATATTTGCACATTAAAAGTGTTGGGTTGCAGCACAAGCATCAAAGGATATCTAAAGAGGAAAGAGCGAGAATTCTCTCTGATTCTTGGTGTTATTAGTAATCTCTTTAGGACAGGAAAAAGAAGGCACTTACAAGCGAAAGCTGTCTGGCTGCCTGTGATAGTGGATGTGGCAGGGAAACTGCCAGGAATAGGACAGCTTCGGTAGTAAGAGCTTTTGCTTTGTCAAATAATGACTTCCAGTCACACTATATTCCGGGTTATGTTATGAATTTAGCACTTTAAGGGTCTGTGAATATAACAATTACAAATGATTTCTGTATTTATTTTTAGTGACTGTCCTGTAGAAGCCATATAAGCTATTTGTATGTACTGTACGTCTATGTTGGAGCCAAATATATATTAGATACAGATTTTGCAGTGTCACTGGAGAGAGGATCAGGAGTTTGGAAAGGAGATGGAGGTATTATTCATCCTTCTTTTCTTCTGCCAGGCCTGAGGGGTGATGATCTTCTCATTGACTGAACTCTGCAAAGAGGATTTATCTTATATGGTCTGCTGGCTTTATTGCTGAATGTCTGTATCCATTGTAGTTTGACCTCAGCAAGAACATCATGAGGCCTGATGCCCTGGGCTAAAGCCTGTCACATGAATTTTGCATGAACACAGTCATAAGAAAAGCAACAAAGCCCAATTTCACCTCTTATCTTATAACCTTAATGTCGGATAAATTCTTACACCCTTAGAGTATCATGGTGAGAGAATTCAAGATGATTCCATGTCAGTCATACATTGTGGAAAATATAGATGCAGCTAAAATCAGTTGAGCGGGTTTTGGTTTAGTTTAAAGTAAAAATCGGTAATATCCTGAATTTAAAGAAGATGTAGATATAAGCAACAATCAGCTTGGGTAGCTGGTGTGGTCGTCCAACTGCGCAAAAGAGACAATTTTGCAAGTTAATAGAAGTTCTGTCTTTAGTAATTTTCATTTACAATTCCTCCACATACAGCTTGAATATACAGAAACATTGATTATTGTTTTATTGATTATTTACACCCACATTAATATTTTAAAAGGTACTTAATTGGCATCTAAATAATGCCCTCCTGACATTTCTATTATTATTATTATTATTATTATTATTATTATTAATAATAATAATAATAATAATAATAATTTGGCACATTACCTTACTATTACTTATCATTCCTATTTATCATTATAACTTTAAGAGTAATTAAAAATATATATATTATTAGTTACCTTTTTTAAACGTGTGTTTTTACAAAAGGTAAAAAATGTATACTTTTCTGGTAAATTGAAACACCTTGGGATTGTGGTCACTAACATATAATTAAATTTACCATCTTATTAAATAAGCCGACTTTACAATATTATAACACGTTTAAACCTATTTTTAAAAACTCACTGAATGTGGTTTATTTGGAAAGCTTTTTCTCTTACAGAAGGAAAAAATCAATAAAGAATCTTTTACAGTTCTTGCTCTCTGCCTCTGATCATGTGTTTAGCTGAACAAAAAGGAAACTGTCTGAGGATGACTTCATTATATTTGCAGCTTGAGCTGGTTTCGGTTGTTTTTGGAAATGGGGTGAACATTTATTTAAATGTAAATTGAGCTCTTGACATTTAACCACAAGTATTTCAGGACATTTTGATTAGCATAACACAACATTAGTGGAGGAAACTTTACCATCAATAACATGACTTTTAAAGAGCACTGTCTGTATTGCACTAACTTTAGTTTTAACCCTGACATTTGATGGACAGAGTGAGATAAGATATTATGTGACAGAACATGAAAAAGCACATAAGGACAGCAGCATAGAAAAAAAATGTCTCTCCAGAGACCTCAGGCTACTATTTGACATTTTGTCCATAGCCCTACCTGCAGAAATATGCAGTCAGAGCAATAGAGACAAGGTTCGATCAATAAGACAACCGGAAATTCAAACCAGGGTGAATTCACAAATAAATCTCACACATGACTTTTGCTGTCTATGGGTTAAGAAACTAAAAACAACTGCATATAATCTAAGGCCAAGTTCAAAATGTAGATTAACTGTTAATTAACCAACTGTTAATTCATAATAAAGGATGAACTGACAAATCATCCTAAATTTAATTATAATAACTAATTAATTATAATATCTAATAATCAATAAATAATCAGTGGCACTGTGGCATAGAGGTTAGCACCTTGGCTGCACCTCCATTTGTGTCTATGTGCATTTCTTCCTTCAAAGGTCATGGAAAATAGACAAATTTCCAAATTGCCTATAGTGTGTAAATGAATATATATGTATGTGCATGCTTGTGCCCTGCGATGGACTATCCTGTTCAAGATGTACCTTGCCCAGTTCCCCAGGTCTGCTGAGATTAAGACCACCCTGATCCTGTAGTATAAGTGGTATAGAAAATGAGTGTGTGTGTGTGAGAGAGAATCAGTAATCAATATAATGAATAAAAATTAATTTACGAATTTTAACTTGATGCATCGATTTGCATCCTTATGCTCTAGGTTTATAATCACAATTGCAAGGTGCATTTATAAATTATCGAATCGTTCACATTTAGAAGAACCCTGAGACCTGTTCCAGTGTGTTTAGTTTTTGAAGAGAAATGAATGATTACAGGGTGACTTTAAATGTGATGCTTAGCAAGGAACAAAGAAAGAAGATATTTTCAATTTTAAACCTTCTTATTAAAAACACTGAGCCAGATTGTGTTCGAGATAAAAAAAATTCCTTGTACTTAGCACAAATTCCTTTAAAGAGCATATTTTTAGATGAGAATAAAACTGATGAAAATGCATCAGCAGATTAACTTAAAAGGTGCAATTGATACTATAGTAGTGTATCTTGTTTAAGGACAGACAAACAGACAGACAGACAGACAAAATTCTTCATACATCTATACAGGATTCTCAATGGTTTCTTTACATAGTTCTAGTCCTTAGGTTTCTAACTGGATCAGCTTATGTAGCTGCTAGTATGTAGCAATCCGATGGATAAATGTAAAGTTTGGTGGCTCGACCTCTTAGTTCTGCTTAATGCTTCTGCATGCCAAGACATTTTGGACATTTGGAACGGCCTCTTCTTAGTCCAACATGACTGCGCACTATGCAAGGCCCATAAAGACATGGATGAGCAAGTCTGGTGTGGCCTGCACAGAGTTTTGACCTCTACCCGAGAGAACACCTTTGGGATAAATGAGAGCAAAGACTGTAAGCCAGGCCTTCTCGTCCAACATCAGCGTCTGAACCCACAAATGTGTTTCTGAGAATGGGCAAAAACTCCCATAACCTGACTCCTAAACCTTGTGGAAAGCCTTTCCAGGAAAGTTGAGGCTATTATAGCTGCAAAGGGTGGGCCAACATCATATTAATCTCCATGGATTAAGAATTGGGTGTTTACTTAAGTTCATGTACATATGAAGGCAGGTGAGCGAATACTTTTGGCAATATAGAGTAGATAGATAGATTCCTTCATCACCTGAGCAGGAAAGGGCTGAGGCTGTAGGAGCTAAAGCCGAGCTTTACAGCACTTTACATATGATAAAAAGGAGTTTTGTTCTGTTTATTTAGAGAATTTGATAGATAGATAGATAGTGGAGTGATAGAGAGAAAGAGAGAGAGAGAGAGAGAGCGCGCGAGAGAGTCTCGCGCTTCACGTCTCGTGCTTTAATGAGAGCGTTGAAGCTGGTCCTCGCGCGCGCTCCGGTTTGGTGAGGCTCTGCTTGGGGGGAAATTGAGAGACACTGCGGGGTTTTAAATTACATCCCGCGCTTTTGTCACTCTGTTCCAGTCTCTCTGTTTAATGTCTTCCAGTCTGATCTGAATCCAGTTAAGCGCTCGCTCACTTAGACTCGCGCTACCTGAGAAAGCAGGAGGGACAGGAAAGAGAGAGAGAGAGAGAGAGAGTTCGGCTGGAGAGCACAGAAACAGCAGGACGAGCGGAATATTTCACAACTTCAGCAGGGATGGATTAAAGCGCAACGTGTTGAGTGCATCATTTGGCGGTTTCTAGGTGATCACAGGTAAGGGATTAATAGTTTCTAGCGCATGCCTTTAGGTTCCGCTGTATCCTGTATCCTGTTAGAGAAGCTCTGTATTAGGGTTCATTAATGCGATAAGACTCTTATCATATGGAGCATTATCATAGGAGGCTTTGCACGTGCTTCACTGATGAGTAGGCTGCAGTTTCTTTTCCTAGTGTGAAATACCGTTACAGCATGCACAGTGTTGAAGCATGCATGGAGACCCACTTACACTGGGTAGCTGCTTGGATGCAGAGAGAGAGAGAGTAACATAACTTGCTTGTTACTTTCCTACAGTAATTTAGGGCTGGGGGGGCTGAGGTCCCAGGTGGAATATCTATCTATCTATCTATCTATCTATCTATATATCTATATATATATATATATATATATATATATATAACCGCCTCAACAGATTCACAACCAAATAATTTTAAATGCACATTTGATCATCTGGATTTACCTTGAACTATGCCACAAGTAATAAGACTGTACTGTAATGCTTGCTCCATTACTCTTTGAATAGTGTTGTTGTGTAGGTGTATGTGAGGGAGTGTGGGTTAAGGAAAGAGGTCACAGTAGGCTACGCTGTACTGCTACTGTACAGCATGTTTAATGGAATAAAGTTTCGCAGCTTTATATTGACAAAGATGTGCTGAAGAAAAGCTGGCGAGGGCTGCTGAGCATATGTGCTTTCTTTGTGTGTGTGTGTGTGTGTGTGTGTGTGTCTGCAGATGGGTGTGGGAATGTCGTGGCTGCTCTGGGTGTGGATCAGTATGACAGTCATGTTGGTGTGTGATGCCACCTTCTACGAGACCATACACCAGCACCTGGCACCACCTGGGACCAACATCCAGATCCTCGGTGAGTCTGGCCCAGCTCCATTTTGGTGTTGTGCCCTAGCGCTTAGTTAAACTCACTAGAGCACTGCAGATTTCTTTCAAGCAATGGAAGACACACACACACGCACGCACACACACACACATGCACACACATTTTCACTCCAAATGTAGCTTTAAGCTGCGGGCCTTTCTAGCTGCTGATTTTCCATTGACCAACCATGTGAAAATATTGCAAAGGAGCACGCTAGGTTCCAATCGGTCATTCGGAAACCAATATTTAGATGTTCATTCTGCAACTACATGGACAATTTGATAGAAGCAATTAAAAACTCCCCTTGGGTGATCAGACATAGAAAAACACAGTGTCTGGTAAACAAACTGTTTTTGCCTTGTGCATCGTAATTGTGGAGGAAATGAGTTGTATGGCAACACATGTCATAAAAATTGACTGGCTGACATTTTAAAAGTCCTCACCTTCTAACACAATTATTTGTCTCATTCAGTCAAACAGGGAACACAGAGAAGTGTGATTCAGACCAACAATTCGAACATAACATAATGTGTCCAAGGGGATTTTAAAACAAGGTGCAGGGTGTGATTATATTTGGTTACACTATTTAGTCCAAGTGTTTAAATGAGTTTGACCAATATTATTAATATAATCAAGCCTATGATGTTTTAGCATTAATTATCCTACATTATGAGCTGATCGGTGCTGACTAATTCGATCCTATTATTGCTTAAATGGAATTCAGTACAAAACTAATTACCGAGGAAATAATTGAGGATGCGGAAATTTAAAAAGCGTATAAATCTTATATTGTGACGGTGATATTCCTGTGACATATTAGCCAGCACTTGAATAGCTGCTCTCTGGTACCTCATTTGTCATGGAGCCGCAGTGCTGCTACTCGTAACCTCACACCTTAAATTGAGGGCACTAATAGCAAATTGAGCCTGGTCCATTCACGTTAACTGATCCAGCTTCAACCACTTTACTGGGATTGGGGCTTCAATTGGAATTGATTTTATATTTCAGACTCTTGAAGAATAATATCACCTTTTTTCATTAAATATCTGGATCATTTCTCTTTTGCAGTAAAAAGTTGTTGTTATTTCTTATGCAGTCGTTGTGTCTTTGATTCTACAGCGATTATTCATTTGAGAAGAGATAGTTCTAAAGGAAGAGTCCCGCTCACTGAGAGTTTTATCTGAGATCGGGCTGAATGGGAGACATTTCAGCAGATGAGAATAGTCCTCAGAGTATCTATGGCTCCGGTAAATGTGGCACTATTATAGTCAGGTTAAGCGCTTTAGCTTGAGCGATTTCAGCAGACTGTAAATCTGAATAACAATGCTGTGAGACATTTACCCATATTGAGCTTTTATGAGCTTTGCACCATCACATTAGTGTTTTGGAGCTTGAGAAATGAGTCACATGAGATAGTGTTTATGTGTCCATATGGAGTGTTCTTTTCCCACTCAAATGGAGGAGTATTGGAGAAATGTTGGGTGTCAGTGACACTCTAAGCAGCAACACCTTTTTTAAAGGTGGAGAATGATGTGTGTGTTTCTAAAACATTAAAACTATTAATACTTAATAAAAAAAAAATTATTCCTCACCAGTAAACCATGCAATTATTGCCAGAAAATAAAAGATAGCATTAGGCAGTAGACTGACCGGGAAAACAAAAAAAATCCCACTCTTATTTCTTTTCATTCTTTCATTCAAGCAAATGATATAGAATTCTGCAGCAACTTTTGTAGATGAAAAAGCCCGTCTTGCATGCATGAGAGCAAGTTCCGTTCATTCTTATGTCATTCACTTTGATACCAATTTATGTTTTGAAATGGATCTCTCATGCAAAAAAACAAAAATGTTTACAGCGTTTTGTCTTTTTTCATTTTTGTATTGACTGGGGTCTTGTCACAGTTAGATTTCCCCACTAATATAAAGTTGTAAACTGTATGTAGATGGCAGTGTGTGACTCGGCAGTAGCTCATTTACATAGACACTGAAACAGTACATTTTGGAAAAGGAGTGAAACGGGGAGTTTGAGGTATGAAAACATGTATTGTCTAAGGGGTTATTTTAGCTGAAGCATTAACACACAAACACTTTAAAGGGGACCCCTGAGACCTGTATTAACTTGTTAAAGACAGAAAAATATAGGACCTTAAAATAAAAAAAGACAAATGTAAACTTTAATGTAAGAAAACATCCATATATACAGTGCATCTCAAAAAAATAAAATATTGTGAAATAAGTTAATTTTCTTTTGTAACAAAAATACTGAATGCACTCAATACTTTTCTTTAGCACAAATTACTGCTTCAGTAAGTCATGCCATGGAAGGGATCAGCCTGTGGCACTGCTGTTGTGCTGTTGAAATACTGGTTGCTTTGATAGAAGCCTTCAAGATCATCTTTCTCTTTCTCAGGGGGGATGACTGGCCAATGACCACAGTAATATCATGGTCAGCAAACCAGGTAGTAGTTTTAGCACTGTGGGCAGGTCCTAAGACCTGTTCGAAAAAAAACAAAAAAAAAACAGCTTTTCCATTAAGCTTGCCAGCAGATGGAAGCATGATGTGCTCTAAAATCTCCTGGTAGATGGCTGCATTAACTTTGTACTTTGTACCAAAACACAATGGACCACCTCCAGCAGATTACATGGCACCCAAAATCACCACTGACTGTGAAAAGTTCACACTAGACTTCAAGCAGCTTGCACTCCGTGTTTCTCCACTCTTCCTTGAGACTCTGACCTTGCTTTTTAAAGAAAATGGCAAGTTTATTATGATGTAAAAAGAAGATCGCAGTCTAGTTCTTTTTTCCCCCCAAGCCAGACAAGACAAATCCAAGGAATATAATTCAAATACTAGGAATTAACATTGGTAGCCCATTTCCTAACATTGGTAGCCCATGCTTACATGCTTACATGTCTGTGCATGGTGGTATTTGATGCACTGACTCTAGCCTCATTTCACTCCTTGTGAAGCTTTTTTCAATGTCTTGAATTGATTGAATTGGCTTTGCTTGCCTTTCTTACACACACTACATGTCATCCTCTGGACATACCTTCTTATTTAATTTTAATTTTTTTTTTTTTTTTATTTCATTGTCTTTAACACACACACACACACACACACACACACACACATGTATATTTATTCTGAAGGAATTAAATATATGACAGAACAAATATGGAGTTATGTTGTTAACAAAACATCCTCGTGGCATTCTCAAAGTCAGCCTCATAAGGCAGTTACTTGGAACGGTTTTCCAACAATCTTAAATCCAGAGGTGTTGACTATTTGTTGGCTGCTTTTCCTTCAGTCTCCGGTCCACTCCATTTCAAACTATCTTAGTTGGATGTAGAGCGGGTAACTGTGGAGGCCTGGTCATCTGATGCAGCATTCCATTACTCTCCTTCTTGGACAAATAGATTTTACATAACCTGGAGGTATGTTTGGAGTCATTGTCCTGTTGAAAAATAAATAATGGTCTCACAAAGTGCAAACCAGATGGGGTGACACCTACAGTGCCACCAGCAAAGCAGCCCCACATCATTACATCGCATCCTCCACGCTTTACATTTGGAACCACACATTTAGAAACCGTCTGTTCACCCTTGGAAATTCTAACAAAGACACAGTGGTTAGAACCAAAAATCTCCAGTTTGCATTTATTAAACCCTAGGACAGTTTTCCACTGATCTAATGTCCATTTCCTATATTTCTTGGCTCAAGCAAGTCGTTTCTGCTTATTATTCCTCTGAAGTAATGGTTTCTTTGCCGCAATTTAACCATAAATTTCTGACTTGCACAGTTTCCTCTAAACACTGGATGTTGAAATGTGTATACAGCTTGAACTCCAAGAACCATTTATTTGGACTCTAATCTGAGGGACTGTAAATTGGCAGTTTATTCTAACGATCAGGCTGGTAATTCTAATAAAGTTATTCCCTGCAGCAGGGGTAGCGCTGACCTTCATTTTTTTAAAGAAATGAGTAATGAGAGTGTTTCTTGATTTGTGCAGTAGTTGTAGAAGCACTAATAGGCTGTTGATCCTGTATCTACACTTGCTCTGCAAATGACAACTGATTGTCTTAAGCACATTAAGAAGGCAAGAAATTAACTGTAAAGTTTGTCTGTCAATTGTAAAACCTTTTAGATACATTAAATCAAATGAATCTTATGAGAGAATGTTAAATCTAAATGTAGCTATTTGGGACAATCTGAAATATAAACCATATTTTGGGTTGTTTAGTACATAATTCCATATGTATTTTCTTTTAAAGTACATCATGTAGATGGCACCAAGATGCATTCTGAGAAGAAGGCAAGCTAGCAGAGGCAGTATGATGCTCTGGGCAATGTTCTGCTGTGAAACCTTATGTCCTGCCATTCATGTGGATGCTACTTTGACACATAACACCTACCTCAACATTGTTGCACACCAAGTGCACTCGTTCATGGAAACAGTATTGCCTGGTGGCAGTGGCCTCTTTCAGCAGGATTCCACACTATGTCACAAAAAGATAATGATTCAAGAATGGTTTAAGAAATACAAATCATAGTTTAAGGTGTTGACTTGGCCTCCAAATTCTTTGGATCTCAGTTCAATCGAGCATCTGTGGGATGTGAGGGAAAGACAAGTCTGATCTCGCAACTTACAGAACTTAAAGGATCTGCTACTGACAGCTTGGTGCCAGATACCACAGCAAACCTTTAGAGGTCTAACAAAGTCCATGTCTTCATGGGTCAGGACTGTTTTGGTGGCAAAAGGGGAACCTACTCTCTCTCTCTCTCTCTCTCTCTCTCTCTCTCTCCAGCTTTATCCTACCTGGTTATACTGTAAGTTTAATCTCACAGTCCAAAAATATACCTTTATAAGTGAATGGTCTTTTCAAGTTTAACTCTAACTCACAAACAAAACTGAAACTTGCAAACAAACAGAAAAACACGTTTGTTAGTAAATAGTAAATAAAATGTTTTTGGGTTGCTCTTTATGCAGGATAATCAGAAAATTAATCTGATCTTTAAAGGGCTGTCATTTTCAAACGGTCAGATGTCTGTCACTCAAATTTATTATCATAATAGCACCTCAGTATTGTACAGTCTTGGTAAATGGGAGGCAGTGCATTGGTTGATTGAGCAGTGTTGCTGCCTCACAGCTCCAGGATTTTCATTTGCATCTGGGCTTGGATTACTATTTGTGGGGTGTTTTCCATTTATTAGTGTGTATTTTTTGTCAGGTTTCCTTTCACCTCTCAAAACCATGCTGCCTGGCTGATTGACTCATGCCGAGTTGTCCTGAGATACACTCTGATCCACCTGAACCAGGGTAATGCAATTACTGACGATAAGCGTCAACTTATAAATGTTTGCTTTAATGCAAACTAACTAAGTGTACCGTGGACATGATAAATATGTGTGTATGTTGTAAATGCAGGTTTAAACAAAATATTAAAAAGTCATATCAATTATAAAAGCAGAATGCAGTACAGGAGAGGGGGAAGAACAAAAAAAAAATTATTTTGGAGTTTGCATATTCTCCCCGTGCTTGGAGGGTTTCCTCTGGGTACTCCGGTTTCCTCCCACAATCCCAAGACATGCAAATTAGGCTAATTGGCATTTCCAAATTGCCCGTAGTGTGTGAGTGAGTGTATACAGTATGTGTTTGCCCTGCGATGGATTGGCACTCTGTGCAGGATGTACCCTGCCTCGTGCCCTAAGCCTCCTGGCATAGGGTCCGGGCCACCTGCGACCCTGAATACAGGATAAAGCGGTATAGAAGAGGAGTGAGTGAGTGATTAACCAATCAGAGACTTGGTTGGAGACAGTGGCACTTCAGAGACAGTGGATCTTTACAATTATCCAAAAAACACCTGGTAGGGATTTTTTTTTTGATTATCATAATAATGACAATCTACTGTACCATTAAATCATGTTGCACAAATTAACATTCGATTTCAGAATCTGTGTTTGCATTTGAGACACAAATGTGTGGTAAGGTCAACCACTATTGATCGATATTGTTGTGTAAAGCAAAGTATGTTGTGAAGGAAGGCAGGATAAAAAAGGATTGAACAAAAATCAATTGAGACCAGTGACACAAATCGCTCGTATTTGCTTTGCGGTTTTCTGAATCAAGTGGTTAAGTGCTACGTTTATGTATTATTATGACCATTGTGTGCTGTCATCTTCATGTCTTAGAATAAAAGCACATATTCTACTGATTGTGTGTGTATGTGTGTGTGTGTGTGTGTACTATAAGTAAGAGCATTGAGTGTTTTGAAAGGATTTTTGATTGCCAGGGTTTCAGGGTTGGCAAATCATGAATGATTAGTGTTTGGGTAGTGGCCGTATCATTGAGTTTATTGGCCTGACTGAATTGATCTGAGAGAAAGATGCTATAAATGGCGGATACAGAATGTTTCCTTGTACTTCTTAACAGAAGTCGATTTTACTCAGCATTTCTGAGCAGTTATTGAAATTCATGTTTGAATTGGGTTTGGTGTTAATAGAGTCAGGGCAAAAAATCAGTGTTGGCCATAACATACAGATGGATGTGCTATTAATATTGAAACAAAATACCTTATAGATAGAAATCATTAAAAGGATTAGAACATCATGTTTGCGTTACAATATCAGAAAATATTGATTCAGTTTCCTCCTGTAATGATTGTAATTTGTCTTGTATCAGGTTTCAGCTTCATTTTATTCCTAGTAGCATCTTTAGACGGAAGAAGTTCATGTAGTTGGATTCATCCATTTATATATATTAAAGGTAAAAAAGGTATAAAAGGTGTAAAATAATGTATACACACTTAAGGAAAAGTAAAAACTTGTATAAATATTTTAATACTAAATGTATCGCTATATGTTATATACACTCACCTAAAGGATTATTAGGAACACCATACTAATACGGTCTTTGACCCCCTTTCGCCTTCAGAACTGCCTTAATTCTACGTGGCATTGATTCAACCAGGTGCTGAAAGCATTCTTTAGAAATGTTGGCCCATATTAATAGGATAGCATCTTGCAGTTGATGGAGATTTGTGGGACGCACATCCAGGGCACGAAGCTCCCGTTCCACCACATCCCAAAGATGCTCTACTGGGTTGAGATCTGGTGACTGTGGGGGCCATTTTAGTACAGTGAACTCATTGTCATGTTCAAGAAACCAATTTGAAATGATTTGAGCTTTGTGGCATGGTGCATTATCCTGCTGGAAGTAGCCATCAGAGGATGGGTACATGGTGGTCATAAAGGAATGGACATGGTCAGAAACAATGCCCAATTGGCACTGAGGGACCTAAAGTGTGCCAAGAAAACATCCCCCACACCATTACACCACCACCACCAGCCTGCACAGTGGTAACAAGGCATGATGGATCCATGTTCTTATTCTGTTTTACGCCAAATTCTGACACTACCGTTTGAATGTCTCAACAGAAATCGAGACTCATCAGACCAGGCAACATTTTTCCAGTCTTCAACTGTCCAATTTTGTTGAGCTCGTGCAAATTGTAGCCTTTTTTTCCTATTTGTAGTGGAGATAAATGGTACCCGGTGGGGTCTTCTGCTGTTGTAGCCCATCCGCCTCAAGGTTGTGCGTGTTGTGGCTTCACAAATGCTTTGCTGCATACCTCGGTTGTAACGAGTGGTTATTTCAGTCAAAGTTGCTCTTCTATCAGCTTGAATCAGTCTCCTCTGACCTCCAGCATCAATAAGGCATTTTCGCCCACAGGACTGCCGCATACTGGATGTTTTTCCCTTTTCACACCATTCTTTGTAAACCCTAGAAATGGTTGTGCATGAAAATCCCAGTAACTGAGCAGATTGTGAAATACTCAGACCGGCCCGTCTGGCACCAACAACCATGCCACGCTCAAAATTGCTTAAATCACCTTTTTTCCCATCCTGACATTCAGTTTGGAGTTCAGGAGATTGTCTTGACCAGGACCACACCCCTAAATGCATTGAAGCAACTGCCATGTGATTGGTTGATTAGATAATTGCATTAAAGAGAAATTGAACAGGTGTTCCTAATAATCCTTTAGGTGAGTGTATTTATATCATTAATATTATATTAATATAATATACATCATACTATTTTTCTTTTCCTGAAGTTTTGTTTTGGCCAATTTTAAATTGAAATACGAGCGGTATTGTGGGTAATCATCTCCGATGCTCTGTCTCGGTGCGTGTGCGTCACTTGTATAGTTAACAGTGTTTATTATAACACTGTGACCACACATGTGCGTGTAAGGCATTTTTTACTTGTGTTTGTGTGTGCTTGCTTGTGTATGTGTGTGTGTGTGTTTGTGTGTGAAAGTGGTCTTACACAGTAGCTCCCTTCCTCCTCCTCTCCTCTCCCTGGCTGTGTCTGCAAGCTGGTGTATATGTGTCCACGTGTCTGCGCGTGTGTGAGTAAGTGTCCCTATCGGTAACTGGTGTGTGTGTGTGTGTGTGTGTGAAAGTCGTTCTATACAGCAGCCCCCTTCCTACTACTGTCCTCTCTCTGGCTGTGTTTGCAAGCTAGGGTGTGTGTCCATATGTCTGTGGGGGTGTGTGTGCGTGCGAACACGCTTGTATGAGTGAGAGTCTCTATCGGTAAATTGGTGTGTGCACACGTGTGTGTGAAAGTTACTACACAGTAGACCCCCCTCCTCCTCTCCTTCCTCCTAATCTTTTTCCTCCTCTACTTTTTTAAGGTAAAGTGCAGGTTAATGTGTTTTAATCTTACTTTATATTTTGTATTAATTTTTTTTATATAAATATTTTTGGGTTGTGGAACGAATTATCTGCGTTTAAATAATTTTTTATGGGGGAAATTCGCTTTGATATATTAGTATTAGTTTTAATATACAAGCACGGATCTAGAACGAATTATGCTCACAATCCAAACCAATTTGGCAGACACTCTTATCCAGAGGGACTTACAAAAAGTGCATTGAAATTTTCGTCATTAGATACATACTAACACTGGGTTTCTAGGTTTCTAACTGAGTGCCATCGGTCAAGCACATTTGGGAAGGATATATATATATATATACAGTAGATCCCCAACATATGAACATCTGAGTTACAAATTTCTACAGATACGGACGTGTGCATGTGGGGGTGCTGGAGAAATGAGTCTGCCAGTTTAGGTTTCAATGAATTAGTCCGGGAGCATGATGATAGAAAATGGCTGTAAAGCAGTCCCAATTGTAAGTACAGGTTGTCCCATTCTGGGAGCATGTTCGTAAGCTGGATTTTTTAAAGTCAGACAAAGGGAGTCTTATATACCTTTGCCACAAATATACAATATAAAGCATACCAATCCACTTGACTAAATCGTTCAGCTGTTTTTCACTTTCTTGGACTGTGAACTCTGTTTTGTTGAGGATTTTCTAAAATAAGGATTATTCACTACCAGGACAGCGTTACAGGACATTTTCTATCATTGTGCTCCCGGACTGATTTATTGAAACCAAGTAAAGCAGACTCATTTCTCCTGCACCCTCACATGCACACACAGTGTACTGGACTCACACACTGAAAATATTGTATATAATTGTAAATATTGGTATCTGGTGCACTGCTCTGTCTATTTTCTGTCTGGTACTACTTCCGTAGCTATATATACAGCATATATTAGCATATTTAGATGGAAGAACTTCATGTTGTTATGAACGGACTTTGGCTGCATTATCATATTTTCCCATCTTTTTTCTGCTCTGTGAAAAAGTATGTTTATTTCTTTTTTTTCACAAATACAATCCTGCTTAAACATATATAAGCATATAAGAGCCATCTGCTACAGATGTTTTTGAACAGTTATACTAATAGCCACAGGACTGTTTGTGTGTATTCCTAATTCAGTTCGTGGTACGCATGCTGAGGCGACTAGGAGGGCTTGCAGCACTGCTTTTTCTACCTGCAGGGATCAGAATAGATAATTATGTATGTGTCTGAACGTGAAGAAGAGCAAGGAGAGACAAAGAGATCGAAAGAGTAGGTGTGAGGGAGCCGCTCCGTCCACAGATGTTCTACCGGCTGTTCTTCAACTCCGAGTCTCAGACGGAGTGGCAATGGCAGGTGAATAACGAAAATCACACATTTTTATTCAGTGTGGACGGAAGAAAGTGAACAAAGCAGATGATGTTTGCCATGCATACATAAGCAGCATGTTTTGCTGTCAGGAATTTCACCTCACCAGATAGAGAAAGTAACCATGCTTTACCTTCTTTACACTAATCTATATAGACAGTGCACCCCACGAGGCAACATGACAGGAAGGAAAAGCTTTCACAGAAATACCATCATGGGAACAGTATATGTTTGTTGAATAATTTACAGCAAACCATAAATGGTATTTATTTCGTTATGGTCAGATAAGAAGAGTTCATCTCAGCATAATGAAATAAATTCCACATTTAGTTTGCTGTTAATTATTCAACAAATTCCCTGGATGGTATTCTGTAAAAGCTTTTAGAAATACCATTGCCGAAACATAAAATAGGACTTATTTCTTCATGGTTGGATTTTAGGGGTTCATTTCAGCACTGTTTTGTGATTTTAAATGTAATAAAAGAGGGTAGGCGAATTTCACTGCTCTGTTGTACTGCAGTATCGTTTTTCCTGCTTAGCATGTCGCCGAAGCGAGAACAATCCTTCCAGAAAGGTAATTACATTAAAGACTTCACCGACAAGATCATTAGTGGCTGTGTGAATCAGTAGAGGGCTCTGTAGCATTGCGGAAAGAACACCTTGATCAATACGTCTCTATGTGTTTGACCACGGCACGTATTAGTGGGCCATTTTTCTTTTTCAGTTCTTTGATCAGCTCGGCTAAAATGTTTACACCTTAGATCAAGCTGTCCGTTTCTGTGGTTAAAGTTTTGTAAAAGGTGCTAGAGGTGCGCTAGGCGATCCATAGCCATTGTCCTCAGCCAGAAGTCTGCGATTAAAGAAACATTTTTGTTTTTTTTGAGGCCCTTTAGGTGAATTGCAATTGCAGTGAAATGAACAAAGATTTCTTGTTCCATCCATCCATGCATCCATCCATCCATCCTGCAATGGTAAAACTTTGTACGTGTCGTGAGAGCAATTGGCAGAGCTCTGCTCTTATGGAATGGAACTAATTTCTGAGCTGTCAACCAATGTCTAAGTTAAAGAAACTACACTTTCGGAAAAATAATGGTTCTGCCAGGGTTCTTTTGATGGTTTATAGCGCTGAACAGGTGGAAACCTTTTTAAAGGTAACATCTATGATTTAGGATTCTAAATATAATACAGGGGTTTCTGTGAAAGGATAAAACTGAAAAACATTTTTAAAGAATGTGGACAGAGCTGTTAGGAATTCTCACCGTGCGTGGTGGGTTTCCTCTGGGTACTCTGGTTTCCTCAAACAGTTCCAAAACATGCATATTAGGTTAATTAGCATTTTCAGATGGCTTGCAGTGTGTTCTTCTGTGCCCCGCAGTGGATTGTCCATGGTACTGTACCTCGTCTCATGCCCCAGGTCCCCTCGTCACCCTGCACAGGATAAGCGGTATATAAAATGATTGTGTGAGTGAGTGAGAGAGCTACTAAATGAGAATGTGTAAAATCTTTTTCGTAAATATATATTTATCATATGGATTTATTTTTACTCTTCACAAAGCCACTCTGGATGCTCTTTTCTAATTTTATATTACAAATATGCAACACAACACACACTTTACAGCATGTTATTACCATGCAGCTTAGAGTGAAACACAGCCCTGTTATTTTAATTCATCTTCAGGCATTAAGCCGAGCACTAAACACAGACTGAAGGCATGTTTGCATTGTCCATTGTGTTTGCTACAAAACATCCCTGACAGAATCAGGGTCCCGGCTGTGGCGCCACATCTCACTTATTCTTCGGTGTATTAAATGTATCACGGGAGTAAAAGCAGCAGAGGAGCATCTCTCACTCTTTTCTTCAGGAAGCCGTGCTGGTTGTGAGCCCACATTGAAAGCAAACAGAGAAATTGAGTATTTCTTTTTCTTTTCTTTTTTTTATCTTTGGCAAAACAAGTTTATCTGCCTGCATGCACTCTGGCACACAGTGACAGCTTAATAGTCTTACATAACCCGGCTCCTGAAGGTACATTATTTTATCAGAGATGCTGACATCCATCTCTGCCTCATCCATCCATCCTTTCTGACAGTGGCGTCTCCCTGCAGGAACAATGGCAGCGCTGTACAGTTCTGACCCCCGGCTCTTTTCCATCTGCTGCACGCCACTCTCGCTTTCTTTTTTTTTTTTTTTTTGCTTTTTCAAGCTCCATGTTTTTCCCCCTGATTTTCAGTTTTTATGAATACCAATCTGATCTATTGTTACCTATTTTCACCTCTGGTGCAACTGCTGAATGAATCACAGCACCAGCACACTGAATCATTATTCTTTGATCTCGGGCTATTTATAATTATGTTTTGTCATGGAACACTGTAAAATTGAGTGGAGCTTTAACTTTGACACACTACAGTATGTAAAATAGATTAGTCAATAGGCAATAATATGGAATAATTCTACTTGTTTATACACTGCCTGGCCCTAAAAAATGTTGTACACTAATATTTCGGTTGTTTGCCTTTAGCTGTGATTATGATATACATTAAAGTAGTCAGTTCATCTATGGAAATGATTCCTTATGCTCCTGGAACCACTCTTTCAGTCCTGGAATATACTAATCAGCCATAACGTTTACACATTGTCAGTCTTACTCACTATATAGCTTTATTCTTTATACAGGGTTGCATGGGGACTTAGGGCACACCCTGGACGGGGTGCCAGTCCATCGCATGCTGCCCACAATTTGTGAATACCACTTAGCTTAATCTGCATGTTTTTAGTCTGTGGGAGAAAACCGGAGTATTTGAAGAAAACAGACTAAGCACGGGGAGAACATTCAAACTCCATGCACACAGACCCTGAGGCGGAAATCGAACAGACCCTGAGGTGGGAATCGAACCCTGACTGTAGTGGTGCAAGGAGACGGTGCTTACCACTAAGTCACTGCGCTGCCTGCACCTTGCATTGCTCTGTATAACGAGCCAAAAAGTAAATCAACGTTAATGTGGTTAGCACCCCAACAGAGACAACTTGGCGGTGGTGGGATTTAAACCTGGGACCTTCTGAACCGTAGTCCAATGCCTTAACCACTGAGCTACCCCTGACCTATCAATAAGCAATTATATACCAGTTAACTGCTTACAGGATAATGGGCACCCGAGCCTTACCCATACTCATGCGGGCCAAAGGCCACTGCATCCGGGTCGATTCCACAGAAAAGCCAATGCAGCACAACTCACAGAACATCCAGTCCATAAAGGGCCCAGCATAAGGGGCCCAGCAAGTAGTCTACCCAGCCCCCAAAATGCCCAAAACACAATCCAACTGAGCACCCATGGGATGATCCTCGAAGGGCCCACTTAGCAAGGCACAGGATTTCCTGGTTTTCCCACACCACAGCACACCCCCAGAAAGTTTGTGGAGTCATGGCCCAAGGGGACCAGTGCCTCCATGTTGGCACAAGGGGCACGTACCTAGATGGTTATAATATTAATGTTTTTAATATTACGACTGATCAGGACATTTTTTTGTAATATCAGGGAAGAAAAAAAAAGAGTTGATGTGATACTGGACATTCTGTACATTCAGGTTATCAATTGACTACAAAAATGTAATCATTTGCCATATAATGGTGCTGGGCCGACAAAAGCAACCCAGATCATTGCCGCCAGAGGCTTGTACAGTGGACACTATACATGATGGGTGCATCTCTTAATAGGGTGCAACCTTCTTAACCCTGTTAATATTTTCATTTCATGATTCAGGTGACACTTTTTTCCCTGGCAGTGTACTGTATATTTTTATAATATAGACAAAAAAATGAAATTTACATGCATTTTTAAGTGTACTGCAAAGTTTTATTATTCTACATTTTTAGCACAACACTGTAATGTTTTGATGCCTACTTTCTATTCATTCTTGCATCTTCAGTAACTACTTTATTCCAGACAGGGACAGAGGACCTCTGCCTGAAGCACGCAAGAGAATTTGCACATTTAATCACACATAGGGTTAAAGGGTGGAGCAGTCAAGCCAACTACAGGCTAACCAGAAAAAAACGCAAGTGGACATGCAGAGAACATGAATAACCACAAAGACCATAACCTGAACCTCTAGTGGATTAAACCAGATATGTTAGAGCTTTGAGGCAACAAAGTCACCTGCCGCACTATCCACCATTTACAGAATATGTGTAATTTTATATTTTTCCCAGAGAGCACACATGGGAATGCAGGTTGTGTACAAAACACAGGACCTATTGGGACATTTTTAGGAACCACTTCAGGCATCATTAGAACTCATGCCCTTTAAAATGAATGCCCTCATACTAATGTTTTATAGGTCTTGAAGATGACCTAAAGACTTCTTAAGAAGTCATAAGTTGCTAGGACTAGACATGTTGCCTCACAGCAGCAGGAGGTTCAACTCTAATGGATTTGTTTTTAAGTTCACAATCATCCAATAATTTTTTTATATTTAACAGGTTTATGGAATTGGCTGATTTGGAGCACTGGGTCATAACAGACCAACTTCAGTAAATTAGTAAGCTTTTCTGTGTCAGATGATTTCTGGCTCGATAGTCAAGACGATAGCATCAACAGCGCTAGCGATGCATAGCCAGGCGTGTTTTTTTTGTTTTGTTTTTTAACTGTTTTTAATGGAAATGCAGAAGTGTTCATTCAGAAAAAACAAGTGTGGACAGCTTCAGAATTAAAATGTATGCAGCCAGAGCAGCGTGTTCAGTAAGAGTATGCATCGTCTGGCTATAAAATCCTCCAGTTCTCTCAGAATGGAAATGCATCTCCTGTGATTGGTGCATTGGAGCTCCTGTGATGTGTGCTCCTATGATTTATGGATTACAGTGGCTGCACTTCGAATCACATCGCGCGAAAGCAGACAGGTTGTACCAGGAGAGCATCTTATACAGAATAGCAATGGATTCTTGAGTTTCAGGACGAATACAAATGGTCTGTCAATCAGCTTTTCTGAGCTAAATTCAGCCTGGAGAAAACTGCTTAAAGTTGGAAATCACAGCTTTGCTTACACTGTATGACACACACACATTCACAAAAGCCCCAGAGTGAACTCTTTCATGCTGACAGTGTGTGTGTGTGTGTGTGTGTGAGCAGGTGATGTCATAAGGGTAGAACCACAGCGAGGGCAGATTCATGGGTAGACTTTTAGCGCGTTTGTAAATAAATAAATCATTTCTTCAGGTCAGTCAGGTGCATTGTGATTATATGACCAAGAAGAAACTGCGGCTGTTTCATTTTTCTTATAAACAAAATCAACTATATCTAAACCCCTTATTAGTTATAAAGTTTAAGATAAATTTTAGTCTAGGTGATAGCTCGGGTCAAGGCGATCATAATGTGCATTTGAGTGTTGAGTAATTTTATTTCGATTCCTCTTACTGGAGTACATTTTGAAAGACAAACACCTTTGTACTTTTGCCGTTGGGTATTTTCTTTTCTGCGGTTGAGTCTCAAGTGGCATGTATTGCACTACACAGTATATTCTGTGCCATTCTGTTAGAACCTACCTAGGGTGCAGGAGTAAGATCCAATCTGTGTTTTGGCAGGCATGAAATAAAAAATCCCAAATAAAAACTGGCAGCTGTTGCTGTGGTACAAAAATGATACATATTTATATCAGTTATTAGTTGTTCAGCCTTATGATATCTGTATTCATGCAAAATAACTCGATTTATATAATTCATTATTGCACACTTTCCACTCTCGTAAATATTTTTGTTAGATTTAAGGTGATTAATGGTGCTTGCTTTGTCCTGTTGTTATGGGTTGAAAAATAGCAGAAAATATTACTATTTCTTTATTTTGCTGCACATCAAGTCAAAAGTTTAATCCTGCCAATTATCACCCCCTAGCTAACCCTCCCTACTTACAAGACTGCTACCAACCAGCAGAGGTTTTGGCAACCATGTGCTTCCTTTAATAGATTTAAAGCCAGCGTTTGCCCTTTTTCCAAACTTTTGCTCATGCTGCATCACAGGCAGCATAAAACACTTTGGAAGAATGAACTATCTGCCCTTAAACAGACACCCCTATTGGCTTAGTTCGCTTTGATTGACAGACAAGACAGAAAAAACAGTATAGCACAGCTCTCACTCAGGGATGTCACGGCCAATTTTTGTTCTGTTAGCATTGTGCTTTTTTTTTTTCTGTAGCACCACTTGCATCTTTTGTCCTTGCTGTGTAATTACGTGATACAAATATGCCTAAACATGCTTTTTAACCAAAAATTAGAATCTTTAATTACTTCCTAAGACAACAACCACACCAACAACAAAAAAAACACTGAAATTTACCAGCATACACCAGCACCGACCCTTACTCCTGCTCATTTTTTTCTTCTGACTTTTCAGCTCCTTCCCACATCTGTGGGCGTGAAGTTTAGTGTTGCATCCATGGAGCCAAACTTCTTTCCCCACTGGATTTGATGAATAATGCAGCGTGCGTAACACAAATGTGTTCATGTGTAATTGTTTAAACAGCACGAATAATTGAAAACCGTACAGGTCGCGGTTGGGAAAATGGATTTTGGTTGCCTACAGCTTAACTGATTACACTGCACTCAGCCCTCCTACACTGCCTTACTTTCAGCCTCAGCCTTCCTATAGAATCTCAGGGCATTAATAAACATGCCAGAGTAGAGGAGCCTGTGTTCAGGGGTGAATCCACCCCTCTTTCCCTGCAGCAGAAATTCTAGCAAAGCGACGTAATTGTTTTGCATGCTTAAGCGCTATCAGCAAATAGGGTGGTAATCAATCAGAAAGCTTGCTATACCACTAATAGAAGTAATCACTGCTTTGATGAGAAGGAAATCGTAGTGGGAATTGAGTTGTTTTAACATAAATTGAAATGACACAGGGATTCGTTGTGAATTTGCTACAGGACAGCCATTTATTGCTTCTTATATTTCTATGTTAAATGTTAAAATCTCTTTTTTTAAGTATATAAACAGTTAGTTAATACTTAACTTTGTACAAAATGCATTTGCAGGTTGTTTTTCGTGTGGGATTTGTACATGGACAGTGAGTGTTATCATGCTTCCCTGCCTGCTGTGTCCTTGCTTTGGTAAAAGGGAAAAAAGGGACAAAACCTGAGTCTAAAAGCTCACCAATGGCTCCCCAACAATAATAAACCCACATTTCTTGCCATGCAGTACGAAATACAAGGGTTCGTTTTACTCCACACGGAAAGACACTTCAAACAAAGAAAGAGGGAAGGCAAGAGAGATGTGATGTTCCCCCTACTGAGTTTTACTAGAGTGATAGAAAGACACAATGACAGCAAAGACAGTTCCATAGCCAACAGGAAAAAAATCTATATTTTAATGATTAAATTAAGAATGCAATTTAATTAAACACTCTGATAGTAGTCAATAATGTTATTTTTAATATTTCAAGATGTTCAACAAATGTTTTGCTCACCCAATCTAAAAGAAAAGTGGAATTATATAGTAAATGAATACAAATAACCTTCATTTTGGGCTTTGATATAAAAGCTATGCAGGTCATCTCCAATTGTATGTACAGTCATCACAGTGATTCACCTAAGCAAAGCTACGAAAGACCTGGGCTTGAATTAAGACATATTCATTCGTTGTTGTTTTTTTCCCCCTTGCCCTGGGCTGTATGAGCACTAATCTTTGTAATGAGAGTTAAATTGGCCCAGTGTGATTCAGGCATCATTGTGCAGGAAAAAATGCAGGAAACTAAAACTCTAACAAAACCATACAGTCTTTCTCTAGGGCGTTCTCATTAATAGGTTTAATGCTTATGAATGTGCACACGTGGCAATTAAAGAATCTGACATCAATGTGGGGTTTACAGTTGGTCACTGATCACAGTATACAGTATATAAACACAACCCTGTCAGTTCTGCCATTTGAATACACCGATCAGTCAGAGCATTACAATTTATTATGCCCAGTATTGTGTAGGGTGCCCTTGTGCCACATTGGCAGCTCTGGGCCCTTGGAGGGCCTCTGGGTTGTGTTTTTTCTGATTATACAGTATTATGGCGGATCAGTGCATTTGTTTGACCACGTAGTCATTAGTCATTTACTTCATTACTGTAGAGATGGTCAAATGACTTATTGCTATTAAAACAAAATTACTAGAAATAAAATAATGTTACATGAACTTAGAAGGTTTATGATTAGCTCTGTTGCTTTGCACCTCCTGGGTCTTGACTTCACTATGTGTGCATGGAGTTTGCATGTTCTCACTGTGCTTAGAGAGTTTTCTCAGCTAGTACAAAGACCTGCAGTGTAGGCTTTTTTAGCACTTCCAAATTGCCCACAGTGTATGATTGGAAGTGTGTGGTTGTGCACTGAAGTT
Source organism: Clarias gariepinus (assembly GCF_024256425.1). NCBI lineage: Eukaryota > Metazoa > Chordata > Actinopteri > Siluriformes > Clariidae > Clarias > Clarias gariepinus. The sequence continues at coordinate 13,169,329 of NC_071121.1, forward strand.
CAACTAGGGTGAATGTTGCCTTGTGCCCTGAGTACCCTGTTATAGCCTGCAGGGATCCTACACAGGAACAGGGTTCTAGACAATGGATGGATGGATGGATGGATGGATAGAGATAGCATTCCTCCTGTTCTTTAGAGCACTATCCCAGAGTACAGTACAAGCCAAAGAAAAACATCTTTCATAGGTCTGTCTCAGCTAAGCAAAGTGCCTGGGATGGACTATCCTGTTTAAGGAAAGCAGCAATATAAACTGCCACTAAAGCATTAAGAGCTACAAATGTCATGAGCAGGACTCAAAGTGCGTCATTAAAGTGGAACTTAATAGGCAGCCAGTGTAGCTTGAATGAGACGCCGGTAATGTGCATTTTTCCCTGGTAAGTATGTGGGCTAATGCATTCTGAGCTTGCTAAAGCTTCCTTAAAATGGCAGCAACTATATTCCAGTTTGCATTATAAAAGCAGGCACTAGTTTCTCAGTGTCATGCGGGGTTAAGGCTTACGCGCCGTGGATATATTTCTCGCATAACATTAATATATAATCAGAATGTTGTCCTATATTTGTATTGTTATATAATAGAATAAAATCTCATTTATTATGGAATCCCTTCAAAAGGATTCTGGATCATTACAGTTTATAAATTGTCTAGGATACAGTTCAGAATTAATTACCATTGTTTAGACTATAGACCGTATTATATTAAAGACGACAATTAAAAAATATAATGGAAATATAAGGCAGAAGTTTGTTTTAAACTTAAATGGGCAGATTGCACTTCTGGTAGATGCTAAACTGCATTTCATGTGACTACTGTATGCAGTTAAATGCACTTAAAACCTCATTGGAAAAATGTTTTTTCAACAGATAACAAAAAGAAAAATCACAAATTCTAAATATTTATATAGACTTATTCCCATCAGATCATTAAACCCCAATAAGTACCTTTTTTAAATTCTACTTTAATTAATTAATTAATTTAGTTTTATTGTGTTTTATGAATTTCATTGATTATTTTCTAATTGTGATCTGCAAAATATTTTTTTTTTTTTGGTTTCACTAAAATACCATCCATGCATCCATCCATCCAATCACAGACGCACACCAAAATCTAACAAAAAGCTATTTCAAATAAATAGTCATTGTTTTAAACTACAGAGAAGGGATAAAATCTTAAATCAGAGTGAAAAAGCAAATATGGGTGTGAATATCGAAAACTTTTCGCTATGTAGCCAGGGGTGCTACTAGAAATTCTAGGCACCCCACCTTAGAAAAACTGAGCATTTTTTAAACTGACTGTCATTTTGGGGCCATTGGAATGGTCTTTATTTACATTCCCTTTAAAGCACCCCTGCATACAGTATAATGTATTTTAACACTGTAATCAGGTCTAAAAAAGAGGGCAATATTATAAATTAGCACATATATAATATATAATTTTCGCTTATTGTAAGTACTGTAGCTAATTCCTTCATACTCCGCGTGAGCAAAACTGCAGAACCCATATTCCTTCATGCACACTCATACACATATACTTGTGTGTTCAAGCGCTTTGATTCAGTCTCGATTTAATTTGTATTCTTGCATTCAACTTGTGATTTTTTAACAATAAACTACACAAACAAAGAAGTCGCTGTATAGTGCAGGGTAATGCTGTGAAGAAATGCTGAGTGATGTAACTGAGACAAAGACAGCATCTACTTCAACTACTAGAGGATGAGTTAGGATTAATTGGGCAATTATGCTGTTTCATGGTGTGTTTTTCAGGATGTTGGGTGAACCAGTAGACTAAGTTACAGTGGGCTTCGCTGGCCCAACACCTCAGGACCTCCTTTATTTTCAAGAGAATCTAAGTACTAGCGGATTCAGCTCACCTCAGCTTTGAATAATACATGTTGCATGTGCTACAGTCTGCCTGTAGAAAATTGAGTTAGCACTTTGGGCTGGCTCTCATGTCTCAATTACGAACGGACGTGGGCCGAAGCCCTCACTGTATAATTGTCTTTGTTGAAAACGCTTCTCGAAAACGTTAAGAGGGAAATTGTTCAGCTTGTTTAACGTATGAGGAAGCCTCTCTTCCAGCCCCTTCATAACCTCAGTGAGGTAGTAAAGCTCTCCTCATTACTGTAGACAGCTGTGAAAGACAGCATGAAGGACAACATGCGTGTCAACATTCAGAATGGTTTCCTACTACAGACGTATTCTCAGAGAGTGTAGTAAAATACCCTGATTGCATAAAAAGGTTAATAAGGTATAGGTCTGGGGACAGATCACAGCAGGCAGCAATCATAGCATTTATTAGTTGTAAGAAATTCTCCACAAATGTTCTTTTCTTTCATATCAGTGTGCAAATCAGTGTGTTACTCTTTCTCGTGCATGATTGGAGTTAGGCTGGCCAATTATGGGTTTCTGTGAGCTCTTGTTTACAGACGATGGGAGTTAGTGCTCTCCCCAAGTCTGTTCAGCTGTTGTGTGAGAAACAGTTTCAGCATTGGCTTCTAATTAATTAGTGGGAATTGGCAAGAGTGTATTTGAAATATACATGGTTTTAAGGATTTCTTCCTCCTTGTTTAAATGCCTTTTCCCCCCCAAACCCACTGTCCTTATAGAGTTGGAATCTCATGGATTGTAAAAGTTCAAGCCTGTGCAAGCTGGAAACTGTAATCTTTGCCTTCCTCCTTTACCATTATCCTCATTATAAGTTGGGACAATCAGTATGCTTGCACATCAACCTTTATGGCAAATTTAAGATTATTGCACTATATGGCATAAACTATGTTGATATACTGTATAGTGCGATATATGGCATGAAGTATGTTGACACCATGTACAGTAGGTGAGGTTTATTTCATATAACCAGTTTAACCATTAATTCAATTAATTAATACATACTAATTCATTTTATGAATACGCTTATCCTGTACAGGGTTCGCAGCACACACATGCACACACAATCATACACTATGGACAATTTGGGAATGCCAGTTAGCCTAATCTGCATGTCTTTGGACTATGGGCGGAAACCGGAGCACCCGGAGGAAATAAACCAAGCACAGGGAGAACATGCAAGCTCCATGCACACAGACCAATGGTGGGAATTGAATCCTCAATCACTACACTGAATCAACCACAACGCCACCATGCCCAGTTTAACCATTTAAAGAAAGCAAAATCCAATGCTAGATTTCCAATTAGCTCAATAAAATAACAATGAAAATGATTTAATGTAGGCTTTTACTGTCAAAAAGCTCGCCTAAACAGACAGACCATTTAATGTTTTTTGTAATGAGTTTTGATCAACCTGGGTTCGCTGTGTTTACAATTCTGTTCTTGTTAAGAAGAATTGGAAAATGATGTGGATTTTAACTGTAGCCCATTGACCTCCAGACTTGGCTTGTTTTGTGCATTCTGAGATGTTTCTCTTCTCACCTTTGTTGTAATGCCTGGCTTTTTAAACCCTCCTGTCAGCTGGAGCAAGTCTGGAGTGATGTGACTTATGTCATCAGTAAGACATTTCTGCCTATAGAACTGCTGCTCACTGTGTGTTTTAAGTTTTTGCACAATTCCTTGGAACCACTATGTATGAAAATCCCAAAAGATCAACAGTTGCTGAAATATCCAAACGAGCTCATATGGCACAACCAACCAAGCCATGGTCTAAGTTGCTGAGGTCATATTTTTGATGTGAATAATAGCTGAAGCTTTTGACCTGTATCTGCTTTATTTTATGAATCGTGTGGAAGCCAGATTGGCTGAGTGAATAAATGCATGTATGAGCAGGTGTTTCCAAAACAGCAGCTGATGTGTATAGATAAAAAACACCTGTTTTACAGTTTATGTTGAGTTTGAATAGAACTGGCGAAATGTTCTCTATATTATACCACATGTTCAGCCGCCTTGAAATACTTCTGCTAGTGTTATTATTTTAAAATAACACAGATGACTGAAAACCTGTGTGGGTGTTTCATGGCTGATGGTTTCTTTTAAGCTGTTGCTTCTGCAAATCTGTGAGATTGAGACTTTTATAGTCATGGCTTTTCTTTACCTTCCTCCCTTTACTTTAACTGTAGTTGACCTGCTCAGAGGGGAGGAGGAGTCGTGCTTAGACAGCATAACCACGAGATGCATCATGCTGCCCAAATGAAGCCTGCACATTATTTCCTCGGTGAGGAGCTTCTCTTAACGCCCTTCACCACAGGCCGAAAATGATTTCATGTTCTAGATCGGTTCCAATGTCTGCAGCTCCTGCTGCATCCTTCCTCAGAGTGTGACAGACTGACTGGCTGTGAGGGAGCACATACTGACAAGGTTGAAATATTCCCTCACTCCCTTCCTCTGCTCTGGTTTGGCTTGCTCGTTCTAACTCACCAACTCTCTTCACTATCCCTCATTTCTTCCTGCCCATCTTCTGCCCATCTTCTGTCTCTATATATTTTTTTCATGTTGTTTGCATGCATCTAAAATTAACACAGGCTCATGTACCCCCTAACGCAATGAAAATATATTTCCCTATATAGTAACTGTCAATATAGTAAATGATTTAGTGTTCTGATCTGCTAGTAAATTGAAAAGATTTTATACAGTAGTGGTAATATTCCTCGTTGCTACACTAACTGATACTAACTAATAATTAACAGAAAAAAGATATTCATATTCGAAAATATATTCACAATATACGGAATAATATATCAATAAGGCATTGGCGATTTAAATATGGAATTGAATATATTAAAATATATTTAAATGTATATCAAAATGTATGTAAATTTATATTTTAAAATATACTTCATAATATATTAAATTTGACTATACATTCTTTATAATGTATAATTTATTATAGATTCTTTTTTTAAATGTTTTTTTTACAAAATGCTTTTATGTTAATGTAGTTCAAATAATATCGACTTTATAGGCATTAATCAGAGCACACCGACAAAGTAAAAGTGTGTGTATAATCATTAAACATGCCTAAAGTTTGGTCCATTCATATATTGCAATATATTACTAAATATAAGCTCTAGTTTCCTGTATATGGAAATGTATTATTTAATATTTTTTATTTTCCCATTTGGAAGGGCTATTTGGAAATGATCTGCATTTTTCTTTAAACAGGACATACTGAGAGGTCTGGGTTTCTACCCCATGCATGGATAACAGTGCTCTAAGGTGTATGAGAATTTCCATAAACTTCCTGAAACCCTTTCTGATCTGTGACTAGCTTTTTCAGACTCACAGCTGATGTTTGCTTCACCCATGTGTAAACTGCGCACATTGAGAAAATAAAAGCTGAATTAATTCGAAAGAGCAGCTTCTGAATTGTGCTGTAGGATAGATGCTTCAAGAGCAGTAAAATGTGTTTACATAAAAAAAAACCACAGGAATAATACAATTTTGTGTTGTGTTATTGCTAGATAAATAATAAAGTGTGACCATAAGTCATAAAAAACATTTCAAAGGTCTTTCAGTCATATTATATATTTTTTGTTCTGAACTTATAGCCTAAAATTGCTCCTTTCATTTACCAGAGCAAAATCTACTGTATGCGGAGACGTCTGCAGGAAAGTGCAAAAGCATCAAAGCACAGACTAGTATCATTTCTGATATAAAAGAAGTAGACATAGCTATCTGGAATTAGGGCTGTTATCTTTCGTTTTTATAATCTTAAGCTTTGCCCGTAATGTACTGTAAATCCGCTTAACAAGCACATGTTTTCTTATCTTATATTAGTAATTACTGAAGGTTATACTTGAATGAATTTGCTTCCTTTTTACAAAATCTGAAGTTTTTTTATCTTCAATAAATGTATATCTTTTAAATTTACACTGCGTTTAAATGTAAATGTGTGTGGTGTTTAGGAACCACTGCAGGGTGTATTCATCCTTTAACGGTGCTGAAGTGTGGGACGATCTCATCAGCACCAAAAACAAACAAATGAAAAAACAAACAAAACAGTGGTGCACTCCTGGCGTTCTACTTATTAAAATAGAGCTTATTATTCTTATCGATTTCTGGAACAAACCAGAAGGCAACCTCCCGTTTTGAAAAATGAACCCAACACAAAAGCGACAAAACGTTCCTTGAATGTCTACTGTGAGCTGGCCCCAAAAGTGAGCCAGTCATTATAGACCCCGAGATAAAATACCCAAATTTATAGCAGAAATAAAGATGTTTACAGCCTGTAAAAAAAAAAATATATATATATATATATATATATATATATATATATATATATACAGTGGAACCTCGGATTACGAGTAACGTGGTTTACGAGTGTTTTGCAAGACGAGCAACAATTTTTAATAAATTTTTACTTGAAAAACGAGCATTGTCTTAGTTAACGAGCACCGAGTATCATGTTTCACGCATGCGCTTCTTGTTTTAACAACGAGCGTTACGTCATCACAAGTGAGCCAACGGTTTTTCTCTCTCTTGCAGCAGAATTGTAGGTAATCGTCTCTCCTGCTGGGTGAATACACACACGCGCTGTGTGTGTGTGTGTGTGTGAGAGAGATGTGCGTGTGCGCGCGCACACACACACACATTAACGGAGAGACCGTTTTTAAAACCGTTTAAAAATTAGCAAGGAACATCGCTAGTCACACTCGCGTGAGTGCATACTAACGGGATTACTACTGTAAAGTAAAACAACAACAACAAAAATTAAACAGCTCCTCACCTTTGAAAACAGTCGCGACAGAGAAGAGTTTGTGTGTTTATTTGGCAACCTGAGAGAAGGGGAGCTGTAAAGCCGAGACCTATCGTCTCCCCTTCTGGGTCTTAGTGCTTGCAGTGTTTTTGAGTGCGCGTGTTTGTGTCTGTGTAAGGCAGAGAGTTTGTGTGTTTATTTGGCAACCTGAGAGAAGGGGACCGTAAACGCGAGCGAGCCCCCCTTCATCCCCCCTCCTCTCAGGTTGCCAAATAAACACACAAACTTCTCTCTGTCGCGATTGTTTTCAAAGGTGAGGAGCTGTTTAATTAGTTTTTTGTTGTTGTTGTTTTACTTACAGCAGTGATCCTGTTAGTATGCGCTCACGTGAGTGTGACTAGGAATGTTCCTTGCTAATTTTTAAATGGTTTTAAAAACGGTCTATGCGTTAATGTGTGTGTGTGTGTGTGTGTGTGTGTGCGCGCGCGCACATTTTACACACATACACTCTGCATGCACAAACGAAAACCCTTATCTGTCGGGGTTTAATTTTACATTTTTTTTAAGGTAAAGTACAGGTTAATTTGTTTTATTTTTACTTTATATTTTGTATTAATTATATTTATGTATTTATTTTTGGGGGCTGTAGAACGAATAATTTAAGTTTCCATTATTTCCTATGGGAAAATTAAATTTGGTTTACGAGTGTTTTGGAATACGAGCCCACTTCCGGAACGAATTAAGCTCGTAATCCGAGGTTCCACTGTATATATATATATATATATATATATATATATATATATATATATATATCTTTGGTCTCAATAGCCAGAATTTATATTTATGACAACTGCATGAATTTTTAAAGAATTTATCTGTTAATTATTTTAGGTCAAAATTATACATAAGTAGGGGTGTGGCCGATTTGAGTGACAAGATGTCAAAACTGGCATTGTTATAGATAGATAGATAGATAGATAGATAGATAGATAGATAGATGCAACAATCTTCACTTTAACTTTCAACAAAAAAATAGATTTGGCATGGGAAAAGATGTATATTTAAATGAAGGATTTTAATTACATGCAAGGAAACCTAAGCATATAAATGAACAATATCCACATTAACGACATAGCATTTCATTTGGGCTAAATCTAAGCTAGCAAGCTTTTTGTAACTGAATTAGGTAGGCGTGTTCCAACCGATTGCCAGGTGCTGTTTGCTCCGCCCATATGCCCATTTATGGATTAACTCTGGGTTTAAGTGGAGTCAGCTCCTCCCAAGATGGTTCAGTTCTAGTGAGTCAGAACTGCTCTTCAAAAAACATGTGACGTCACAGAGGGTTTGTCCAGTTCTTTCAGTGCATGCGACAAACCTAAAATAATAAAAGCTTTTGAGAAGAGAGGAGCCAACACAGAAGCGGAGGAGAGGAGAGCGTGTGTGCGAGTATGTGTGTGTGTTACACATCTTCAGCTCTTTCACTGTGCATCATCATAGCCCTTTATTCTGTTGTCATTGCTGTTTTGTTTTTAGAGTCCCAGAGACCCCAGTGTTGCGTTTGTAAAAAATAAATAAATAATTGAATTCAAAATTAACCATTTTTTAAAAACCAAATATTTCAACGCTCAGTATAGTAGACAGAAGTCAGACAGTACTAAATGTACTAAAAAATCTTTTACATTAATTTATATTTTATAGCCAGTTTCTCTGAGACCCTAAACAGAAGTTATATATAAAATTATTTTAGAGAGTATCTGGAGCACAGCATTAAATACAAAATTTATGTTTATTGGCAGATACCATACACTTATGAAATGTCATGCAGTTTTAAGCTGATAAAACGATTTTCAGTATGTTTTAGCTCTTAAAGAGACTCTAGGATATCAGGGACCCCAAACCGAATACAAGGTTTAAATTCACAGGTGCACAAGTTCTGCATTACATTTGTTTTTATCCGAAATGACTTCCAGCTGAGACTGGAAATAATTGTGACGCTGAGAGGAGAGTTGGAAGGATGATGCTCAAGGACACAGAAGTGGCGGTGGCAGTGCAGGGATTTGCACAAAGCCTTAAGCGCAGAGCCACAGATGCTTTTATGTTGACTTGTCTATACCCAAGATACACTGAGTGGCTAGTTGATTAGGTAAATCCAACACTAAACTCTGCCATTATACAATTTCTTATTGAAGCTTATCTGTTGCATTGCACCAAGGATATAACTGCAAGGCTATGCACTTGTATGATTCCTCTATAATATATATGATTTTCTGTTCTGATTGTATAACAGATCTAAACTTTGTACGGCTTTTAAGTCTGACAAAATATGATTTTCTTACACCCAAATTACAGTTGAAATAAATAACCGGGATTTAAATAAATGAACAGGATTGTCATTAGTTTACATTTCTTTATGATTCCACCCTTATAATAATTCTACCCTTATAAAAGAAATCCTCAAAATCCCTTATGCTGTTACACCACTCCCAAGTGTGAGCCTTAAGAACATGCTACAAGGTTCAAAGATGCTACCTGTCAAAATTTGATACAAAAAGGTTCAGTTAAAACCTGCTACCTAAAATATCTTGTCTTTTTAAACTAAAAATCTCGTTCTGATAAACATTTTGACTTTTTGTTAATATTTGCATAGTAGCATTATGACTTTTTTAACTTGTAAATATTTGCATGTACGCACTGGCTTTGCTGCACAATGCTAATATTAGCTGTTAATTGCATGCATTGCGTGAGACTCACACAAACAGTTATTTTCTAACGCTCTCACACAATTTCTCACACTTTCATATGGAAAACAATTGACTGTGGAAGAACCAAACAAAATCACTGTGCTACAGACTGCAGAAGAGTCAGTTATAAACAGTCAAATCGCTACATTGTCCCATGTGCACTCCCTTACATACATGGGTGTAGTTTAGCTGGAGCGTGATTATACTTTTTTCTCTCCAAGTGAAGAGAAATAATATTTGAGTAGTTCTCTGTAATAATTTTCGGATAAAATTAAGACAAATTTACGGCTGTGTGAAGGCATCAATCAAATGCACAATAAGGGATACTAATTGGAACTGTTATAATAATACTGAACAGATCAACAGGCTAATAAAATAGATCAACACTGAAATGCATTTGCAGACTGCAGCAAAGTTACGTACCAGCTGGAGCATTTAAAAGGGTGAATGAGGACAGTGACATTATTATCCAAAGAGTAAAATACATGTCAGTATTTACAGTGACATTACAATATGTGCATTGAGTTTAATCATGTAGCATTTTTATATTCAGAAGGACATGATTAAGAGAGAATCATGTGCACATGCAAGTGAGACAGAGACACATGTCAATTATACATATTCTGTCCACTTTGATGGAAGTTTCCACTTTGCAAATCATAATATCTAAATTTTTCTCTTTTTCATCTGTTTCTACATGGCCCAAGTTTCCTCCCTTTACTAATACTGTACATTCACTTTGTTCCACAGCTCCTGCTTGATTGCTGCGTTTACACACTATTGTGTGTAATGTAGTGGTACATTTTTTTGAAAATTTTAAAGAATAGTGATGTGTGTATGATTAAATTTAATGCAATTATTAGATTTTATTTCTGTCCTGTGTGTAAATAATTTTACTGCTCTTAGGGGCATCATAGTGGGGTGGGATGTGGGCAGAGGCGACTGCCTACCCAGGGCCCCAATGATGGGTGGGCGCTTGTAATTCTGGAATAAAATATGAGAGATATGGATAAAGAAAGAAAGCGGCCCCAATGAGACAACTTCTGTATCGGATCTACGGTAGAGTTCTGTGCTACACCCCTGGCTGGTGGGTAAGGTAGGCCCTTTATGTTTTCTTTGTTTTTTGATTATTATTTCAAATGTCAGTTGTATCAACTGGAATAAATACAGTCATACAGTATGCATCTGTTCATTCATTTTAACTTGAGCCATGCAGTTTAAGGTGTATGGTTATTGTTAGACATTGTTAGTGGCTGGACGTGGGCAAAGGGGGGCATGTGTGTGTGTGTACAGTATGTGCAGAACCAATGCCCTTATTTCATCTTACTCTAAGCTCTTCTTAAAAGTTGCCAGTTCTAATAGTAACAATCATATGTTCATTGCGACTTTTCGACCTTTACATACAGTATAATGCGCCATTCACGGTGTGGTAGCATATTTTAGCACAACTCGTCAGAACACCTAAAGCAGACGTTGGGATTCAGAGCATTGCCCAAAGAAAGCTGAGAATCAGCCACGTTGATGTGATTGCTAAGTAAATGAAGAGGTGCGGCTTTTTTGAAATTATTTCCATGACAGCCAGTGACAAGCATTCCATGACATTAGAATGGTTTTAATCTTGTTAAATCAATCTTTTTAATTGTGTACATTGGAAACCAAAATGTACACATCACGAGGTCCTCGGACAGTGAGTGTACACATCGATAAGACTCAGGAAAGACAGGTCCATAACTGAATATGAATACACTATTCAGAATGAATAGATAATGTGTTCTAAATGAATACAAATATAGATACGAATAGGAGACACAATCTTATTTTGGGGTGTTTTTCTGTCTGCTACAAAAGACTTTCACAAGGCTTCAGATTGAGACTAGGGTTCAGGACAGCGATCCCACAAGATACAATATCATACAGGGGGAATATCATACAATATCATATTGTTGGCTGGTGCAAAACATTATACAAGATGCATTAAAAATGCACACACATCTCTAATTAAGACTATTTGTGAACTTAACAAATGGTTCTTAGGATGAAGAACTTGCAGAACCAAAATCCATAGACCATGCAGACAGTACTGGCATTTCTACATTTGGGGCATTTTACAGTGTTTTACGATGTTTACAAAAACCAAACCAAACAAAAAAATTCCAGTTAAGACCATGCCAAGTTGTAGTGTAATGGAAACCTTAGAGCCCTTATTTTAATATTGTTCACATCAGATGTGTAAATTCACAGCGAATATCTAATGAATGTCTTTATCTGATATAAACAAATTCTTACAATCAGTTCCAGTACATATGCGGGCTGTACCGAAAGTAATGCAAAAGCATGCATAACTCTTTAAAAAAAAAAAAAAAAAGACATGTTCAGATTGCAACAACATGTGTGTGTGAAAATCGTCCTACAAGCCCCGCCCCCGATAACACCCCCCTCGCCTCTAAGTAATATTTGTTTTTCTATTCTATCCTATCCTACCTTTTTAGGTCATGGCATTTCATGCATTTCACTGCATATCATACTGTGTATGGTTCAAGATAGTCTCCATCACAAGTGATGCATCTGTGCCATCCTTGCCATCATTAACCCCTCTTCGAAAATCCCCTTTGTCACAGTTGGTCTCACACTGTGTGGCTTGTCTTCAGTGCTGGTTTCCTCTTATTTAAATGTCTTCATCCATCTGTGCACATTGCTCTTGTCAATGGTTTCATCTCCGTAATCATTCTGTAGCACAGTCAGAGACCTTTGCCTGCAACAAAAGAGATTTTCAAAGGAAGAAAAAAAAAGCCCACTTTTTTTGCATTATTTCAGTACAGCCTGCATTATTATATTACTGCAGCCAGTATTAGTCTGCACACAAAATCACCATTCCGAACTGAATTTCAACTTTAATAAATCATCTTGCTGGTGCAATCAGTGTGCATCAACTCCTCCCTGTATTTTGAGGTAGAAATTCCCTAAACGTTCATTAAGGGAAACGTGCAAAATGAAGAAGACAAGACTATATTTCTCATTGGGAAGCGATTTTACTTCATAGACTCTCTTAGTTAATCAATCTTCTTCGCACATTTCATTTTTAATTTTTTTTTTTACAGGTGCTATTAAGTTTGTCACACTCAAATCTCTGATAGGCTCTGTCATCTCCTATCCATATGAAAAAGGTTCAGTCCTTTTTTCCCCCCTGGTTAACAGTAATGGTCAGTGCTCTTGTAAAGGCTGCTTACAGCTTATATTTATTCAAAGAGGAATAGATGGAGTGAATCAGATCTCAGAACTCACACTGGACCCACCACGGTGTTGAAAGCATTGAAGCTGCAGTATGTCACGATCACCCATTTAATTTACACCCGCTTCATTTTTATTAAAACAACAACAACAACAAAAAACTAACACCCAAAAGTACAGTGTTGTCAATCAAAACCAAGCTGCAGCAATGGAAATCGCAAAAACAATAAAAAGGTGCCATGAGACAGACTGTGATGTGCAACAAAACAAATGTTGTAAATATGTTTTAGTGTGAATTGCCTTTTGACAGATGAGGATACCATGCCTGTCGCCCCAGTATCCCTCCTTCCATCTAGTGGAAATAAGTTTGATTGTAAAATTTGTTCAGTCATTTGTTTTGTGCTCTGGCTACCCTGTCACAACACTGTCGTGAGGGTTGAGAGAGATCAGCAATTTGTCAGCAGGTGAACACCGATTTCAGTTTTTTCCCAGGAGAGGAAACACTGCAACAGTGCACTAGGAGCACAATAAAGAATTATGGGTTGGCAGCAGTGTTCCAGTTCTGCATGTGTGAATCTGTGCGAGTGTAAGTTCAGTCTGCAGTCTCATTAGCTACTGTTGACAGAGCTGTTGACAGCACTGTCAGATTCCACCCCAGCACACAGGGGGATTAAGCTCTCAGTCAGATCACGGTCACCTTGACAAAACCTTCAGTACCCCTGAGCCAAACATCCTTCACTTTATAACAGTACCTGTGCCATTTTTCCCCTCTTTTCAGTTTCCTCTCTGGTTTCCGTTATGTTCATTACTAAGGACTAGTAAAGTAAGCAACAATTTACAGTAAGAGTACTTAACCATGACATTTTTGTGGGTATATGTATGTCTTTTTTTATTTTTGTTTTTTGCTTTAATCGTGGAGCCGATGTCCATTTCCTAACCAGACGTCACGAAGTTAAAGGACCCAGTGAATATCGTTTGATTGATGGCTGTAATAATAATAGTAATAATAATAATAACACATAAAAACAGTCTCTCTGTGTGTGTCCGTGTGTGTGTGTTTGTGTGCACCTAATGTTTCCTAAAAGCAGAGCCAGAAATTACGTCATTGTAAATGCCTTTGTTTCATATATCATTTTAGTGGATTATTTTTTAAACCTTTTTGTATAATAAATTGTATGAAAGTATACAGTACTGCCCTTTTTTCTCCTATCATTTTTATTTGTCCTTCCAGTTATTCATTTGAAACTTTAAACATTGCGTTTTATTTACGTGCATAGAAACTTTACTTAATTACTAACGGCATTTAAAAAGTTCAAAAGTCTAATTAAGTTTGCACAGATTAGAACAGATATCACAACAAGGTTGCATGTTTTTCATAATTAAGGTTGAAGTGAGGTTACATGGGGTGATGTTTCGGTTGTGGTACAGTAATGTGCTTGTTGAAGGTTGAGGGTGATGAGAGATGTAATGTTTTTTCATATTGCGTGAACCTTCCCATATCGCTATGTATATAAAACAAAACCCTTATTCCTTGTATGTAATAAATTCAAATTTTGTCACATACACAGTCATACACAGTACGATATGCAGTGAAATGCTTATAATACTCCCTATAGCCTGTATCCAGATGAATATTTATACAAATACCTTGTTGAAACCCTTATGTCTAACCGTATGTCTGTCCATATGACTTACATGTTAATGCCTTTTTTCCTTTGATGGATGGTACATGACACAGGGCACCAGAAGAAAAGGCTTTAATATGGTCTTTTGCTGAAAATGAACAAAGAGAGATCATCAGACATCATCATGGTATCTGTATCTGTGTGCAGTGTTCAGTGTCCACTTCATGCAATTCTTTTAAGGTAATTGGTTTATTCATACAGTGATGTGTTTTCCAATATTGGAGAATTGGTTGCATTAGGTTGATGTGCTTGGTCGGTGTGGTTTGGAGACATGTGGCTGAGGGTGATAGGGTTGTAGTTGAGAGTTAAGTTGTTTGGTTAAAGTTAATCTGTTTTAGGGACAGCATAGGGGTTGGGTTGGGGATTATGTAGTTAGGGTTAATAGGGTTTATGGTTGTGTGTGATGTGATTGAGGGGTTTGTGGTTATGATTGAGTTCAATTCAATTCAATTTTATTTATATAGCGCTTTTAACAAAGGTCATTGTCTCAAAGCAGCTTCACAAAAATGAAAGAATCTTTTTTTTTTTTAAAGAAAATATTTGGAAGTGTGTATATGTGAGAAAAATGTGTCTAGATAATAATGAGATGAATGAATGAATGATGAACTAAATGTCTCTGATGAGCAAGCCAAGGGTGACGGCGACAGTGGCAAGGAAAAACTCCCTGAGATGGCAATAGGAAGAAACCTTGAGAGGATTCAGACTCAACAAGGAACCCATCCTCATCTGGGTGATAACAGATAGAAATGATATAACATCATGTGTGTTATGCAGGTGAAGGTTCAATATAACAGAAGTTCTTTAAATTAACATGGAGTCCAGTTCAGCATAGGGATGAGTCAGTACAGTGGTGCAAAGGGCCGATGGGGTCTGGATCACTGGGAGCACAGGAGCAGGATGTGTAGCTCTATTGATCATAAAGCAGAATCCAGCTGGAGCAGGTCCTTCTCTGGATGCCTCAGAAGCCTTGCAGGGTCGGCCTTTGTCTACTGAAGCTGGCACAATCTCCAGATGCCTCGGGATGGGTAGAAAAATACAAAACAGAAGGAGAGAATTAGTGTAGTTGCCATTCAGGATAGATGTACTGGAGTAAGAGGTTATGGGATAAGTTATGTGTATGTCAGATTAAAGAGATGTATCTTGAGTCTAATAAGTTAATAGGATTGTGGTTTAGAGTGATTTGGTTTGATTAATTTGGGGGTGAAGATTGGGATGATGTGCTTCGGTTAAGGGTGATGTGGTTGTGGTTGAGAATAATGCGGTTCAGGGTGATGTGGTTGTGGTTAAGGGTGATGTGATTGTGGTTAAGGGTGATGTGATTGTGGGTGATGTGACTGTAGTTGAGGGTGATGTAATCAAACATCCTCAATTAGACTCTCAACCACATCCTTATCAACCTATCCACAACATGGTTGGGTAGGTCATGTGGTTGAGAGTCTAATTGAGGATGTTTGATTACATCACCCTTTGATTACATCACCCTTGTATTGTAGAGTGTTGTGGTTGAGGATGACGACATTGCAATGCCATCATAAATAATGTCATTTTTGATAAAGGTGATATGTTTATAGTTGAGTATGATGTGGTTGTTGTTAAGGATCATCTTGTCGTGGGTGATATATAAAATGTATGGTGGAAATGCAGCACCGCCATTTCCTAGCAATTCAGTTTGCTTATAATCAGCTCTGTGTTCCAATCCTTAAGCCATCATTTATACTTGTGTCTTGGAATCTGAGAGCATATACTGTATGGGCAAATTAGATCTCTAACATCATACTTATAGAAATGTGTACACTAAGTGGCTTTGTCAGTCACGAATGGACATGAAAGAACTTTATGTTTAACAGCAGCAGAAGAAACAGAAAAATGAGAAAGAGCTGTCCTTGAGGATCATTTGCGGTGAAATGTTGTGCATTGCCCAGACACCTAACATAATAATTTAGTGGACAGAGTGGAAAATAAAGATCCCAGGACTTCAACTTAATGATCAGTAACCCTGTCATTCTAATTGTTTTCATTTAATACGAAAGCATGGATCGATCATCCTCCTGAAGCTGATGGACTTGACATTAAGTGAAATAAATTACTACCACATGTGATCTTTCTTGTTGTTGTTGTTGAACCACATCCTTTCTTGTTAGTGCTAAATCGCATTTTCCCCAGGTTATTATTTGTATTTGTTTTGAGCACTCCTGTCATGCGAGTTTTCTTTTGCAAGACAAAGCCATCAGTCTATTTATTGTGTTCATTAAAAAGAAAGCGAGACTCTCTCTCTGTTAACAAGCTTTAAATGACTTATTTGTTTTCATTTAGGGGGAACTTTTAAAAGTTCTTTTAAAAAAAAATATATATATAAAAAAATGGTGCAAGTAGAAACTGAAATAATGTGCTGGAGTAATCCACCATGTCTGGCTGGGAAGAAACAGCACATACACAGCTCAGGTCTTAACCTCAGTGATACAGGCTGCACTTTTCTGCTTAACTTATTAGCACTTGCCTGACACACAGCATTGCATATCTGCACACACTGTTCTGGTTTAGCTGGTTGCCTACTCTGTGGGCCTCTGCAATAATCCCTTGCTTTGCATCGTGATAGTTTTTGATGCATTTATCTGTAGGAGTGGGCACAAGTCCAGTGTTTCATAAATCACCCGTCTTTTACTGGCTGTATTCAACGCATCACAAACATGAGTATTAACAACAAGAGGAACTGATTCCGATCCAGTTGGAATAAAAATGGGACACCTTATATATTTGAAGGATGGGGAGTGTATCAGGAATCCGCAAATGAATGTAGTAATGGACATCAGTTTATTTATACACATCACCTACTATGTGGATAGTTTTTGTTTCCAAATTATCCAACAAAAATACCCTATACCATGTTAAGTCAAAAAATATCCACACACTGGCTGTAAAATTTATTTGAATTAACTTTTAGAAAAGACAAATACATCATTTCTGACATACAGTATTGTCCTTGCATTTTAACACATTTTGTCCACCTGTCAACAAGAAAAAATTAATGTGTGAGGCTGAGCTGTGCAGCGCTGTCTTTATTTCTTCATCAGAGGTTTATCTTCATTCCCTTAGGCCTGCTTTCAGGGAGCCGAACTGCTGAATGTATAGGGAGGATTATTTAACATTAAAAAGCAAAGTTTTTGCAGAGTGTCGACAGTGTCAGCAGATTTGTACGGACGTGCATCGTCATGCAAGATCACAACGCCCTGGGATAGCAGTCCTCTGTGTTTAATCCATGGGTTAGGCTTCAGCTCTTCAATAAGTATTTCACTGTAATGAGCACTGTTGATTGTTAAAACTTTTTCCTGATAATGTTCCAATACTGGCTCTTGAAAATCGCAGAAAACTACAGTATAACCATCAATTTTCCAGCTGATGGTTGACTTTTGAACGTTTTTTTTTTTATTATTTCTCTTGTTTTTTTCATGGTTATTGAGGACGTTTCTGTTCCATTCTGTTTACTTTCAGGCTCGTAGTAATGAATCCATGTCTCGTCTCCAGTAATGATTCTTATTATTAAACGTTAAATTTTCTTAGAGTATCACATTGCAGATATTTAAACACTTTTCTTCATGCTGTTTCGGCACCAGACACACCCTCAGGCCACAAAAATGAATCGCTGCATGCTGTTCATCGCTTGTGCAAATCACAAGCGGGGTTTTGATTTCTGCTTGCACCGCAATTATGAATAAACTGATTTAAATGTTTACACCTGCACAGCAGTGACTGGGGAGACAGTAGCCTTGAGCGAAAAGAAAGTGCTCATAAGACAGCGAGGCCAACAGGAGTTATTATAACCAGAGTGCAACTCATTTTTGACTCAACCTTGTATCTGTACTTGCACAATAGGTTTGTGTTGGACTTGACGACACGACCAAGCCTTGTTATAATCCATATTTAATATATAAAGCAAATGTGTGTGTGTGTATGTGTTTTTACTACTGCTACACAATTAATAATATCAAATTAGAAATCTCAATACGGACCTGTGCATTTATTTAATGGCAAAGGCTGCATTTTATTTCAGGTAATATACACATGGTCTGAAATTTATATTGAGTTTTTATACTTTTGAGGTGGTAAATAAAAATTGACAAGCATCCTCTTAATGAAATCATTTCTCTGTTATTTGTAGTTAGACTAGATAAATACGACTGAGTAGAAAATGAAATATTTAATAGCTAAAATACCACAGTTAAATGTAGTTTAAATGTGTCTAAATTATCAAAATATGATTTTATTTTTTTTTATCTAATCATGCAGCCATAGTTTTAAGTTTAGGCTGAAACATTTGATTTTGTGCTGATTATCCTGTGATGGATAAGAGACACATTTCTCACCCCTCACTGAAGCTGCTTGAATTTAATATGAGCCTCGGCGTGGTCAGGTGCAGTGTGTGAATCGAAGAGTCTCTAAACATGTCTATCTTTACAGGCTGCAGCTTGGAGAGAAAGCGAGGGCGTTTTTTTGGCCTTTGATTTTTTCTTTTTTTTCATTCTCCTTGAGCGCCTTATCACTTTCCTCTCCACTCTGCCTTTTTACTTTCCCTGTCTCTTTTGCACCCACCCCACCACCATTTATAAACTCATAAACAGAGCCATATTGTGCATGTTTATCTCTCACGGTTTGTTTATGTCCTGATGGCCCGTCGGATCATTTTCCGAAGAGCAGGAATAAAAACCTGCTTGTCAAAAGTGCACGCGGCATTTGGAGGGACTTACCGGGCACACAAATTGTGCATCCCTTAAGACAGTACTCAATGCTGGAGCGTAATTAGACAGTGGTGGGAGTGCAACTTATAGTGCCCTGCATGCATGATGGTCCCAAATGAGTTGCTTGAAATCCACTAAACTATATAATTGAGTTCAGCTTATGTTCTGTGCATGAGGGGAATCAACATACTGTAGCAGCTGTGTTTCCTCTGTGAGCATTATAATTGCAGGATGCAATGAAAAGGGGATTTTTGCAAATTAGCAGACCTGGACAGTTCCTGTTATCAAAGTTTTTGGTGGTATCAGTGGTAGACATTTAATGTGGCAGATTTGTGGTGGGCGTCTAAAACACATTAAGACACACACACAAAGCAAATCAGAAAATTCTCCAGCAAAACCAAAAACATAATGCGAAAATAAAAACACAACAATGAAACATAAAAGTCAAAAACAGAAGAATTACCGTATGATGTTCATTCCTATCTAAGTAGAAATATAAAAACTGTTTTGGTTTGGTAACGGTAAAATGTTCATATTATTCTTGTTATAATATATTAAGTAATGTTCATTTCAGAAAGTGCCATAAATGCCAGTATAGTCAAATAAAACTTTGTGCAAACTGCATAAAGTAAATACATAACTTCTCTTATCTACAAATATATTTTTAATACTGCTTACTCTAACTTATTAGAAGTAGGACTAAGTAGGAATTCCAGTCAGAACATGAAGAAAGAAAAATTTTTTTTTTGAAAACTGTTTATTTTCACCTGCATCCATTTTTTCCCCGCGTTGACGTTAGGTTCTTTAAACATTTGAATTATTTAGCAGACAGTCTAACTTGGCATGGTTGTCACAATTAAACCTTGACTTGGCAAACAAGCCATCAGCCTGTTTTGCTCTCCGTCTTGTTTTCTACAACAAGGTGTGAAATAAAAGGTTTTACTTTCAGGTCCAGAGGAAAGAAAGCAATTAAGTGTGTGAAATAAACAGCACTTATCTTTATTACAACACTGTTTCCTTTTAAAACCAAAACCGCTTTCATGTGTCATAAAGGACGAGAAAGAAAGTTGTAAATGAACACTTATGGCTCACCGTGTAGCTTACTCAAGTATGTTTTCGAGCTGACCCTAACAAAGAGGAAGAGTGGCACAACACTGTTGCAACGTAGGACCGCTTCATATCTATGACTTTTATGTTCTTATTAGTTTGCAAGTGATAAAATTGACCTCATTTGACCTGATCCTGGACACATTCTGCGTTTACTGTTTGCCTGTGACTTGGAACCTAAAAGCACTCATAAATTCTGATGATAACACCCACAGTAACAGGGCTCATTTACAGCAGTGATAAAGTTGCATGCACAAATGAAGTGGTGGAAATGATAAAGCAGAGTAATCTGTCCCTGAAATGTCCATTAAATAGGGGTGGGGCAAGAGTGTAATTAGCATTTGGGTTCTTAATCCTTCTAGGAAGTGGGTAATTTATTTAAAACTAAAAGAATCGTATTCAAAGACCTCTATAACAATAAAGAAAGAAAGAAAGAAAGAAGCTTTAACAACGTTTTATTATATCTATCAGTTAGAGGTAGAGGTGTAAAGTTGCAAAGTTTAACCATCATATTGCCACTGTTTGATATTAGATTTTGGCCTATTTCTGTGCAAAAAAAAGAAGAAAAAATTGCAGACTCATATATATATATGCACTGGCATAAGTCTTTCACATGCTTGTTTTGTGCTTGACAGGGTTGCCAGATTACACTGACAAAATCCCTTCATGCAGTGCTGAAAACCCATCCACTCTGTTTGGAAACAGGCAAAATAATGACATCTGTACAAGGATTCAGTCAGGACCTTCTACTTTAAAACATTATTAAATGAAAATATAGCCTGTGGTTGCATAATCAAAAGTGAAAAACACTCATAATGCACTGTAACAATTGAACATTGAATATTAGGCAGCATTGTGGTGTAGTGGGGACCACTGTGCCATCTCACAGCGCCAGGATCATGGCTTCGATTTCCACCTTGTGTGTGTAAAACTCTATGATGGATTGGAACCCCATCCAGGGTGTACCTCGCCTACTGTGCTGAGATCCCCCATTACCATGTACAGGATAAGTGGTATAGCGACTAAGTGAGAGAGAAAGTATTATTTTATATTAAGTTTCTACTTACTATAAGTATTGGACATCTTTTATGTTCTTTTCATTCATGAACATGGACAGACATTTTTTTCTTAATTTTTTTCTTTCTTTATAAGTTTTTGAACTTCTATAAATAATAATTGCAAAGCCATTTTAACATTTTCTTGAAGACATGAAAACTTTTCTTTGCTGATCAAAAAATTAAACCGATCCATGACCTATGACTGTGACAGTACGTTTTGTGATCTAAGCGCCCTAGTTAAAGGCTAATACCTTTTGACAAGATTATAGCAAAGGTAATCAATTAGATAATCCTTTAACCAATCTGTTATGCAGTGCTATTATGCTATGGGATTTTTAACAGTTGCCCAGAGGAATGCAGCTTCTGGTGCAGACTCAGCACTACAGGCAGGCCATCAGCCACGTTTCTGTGTTTACTCAGTTTCAATAATTGTCTATTATGTAGTCTGTTTAATAATGTCAGATATTGATTGATGACTGAATACTGTCTAAATTAGACATAAACGCTGAAACCGTACATTAATATGGAGATGTTAAGACAGTTTTAGAATGAAGATGCTTTGTTTCACATTTTACAATTATTTTCAATTAAGTTCATATCTGTTTTACGCACTACAGTATATAGTCAAACATCTGTGGAAAATTGACAATCATATTTGAACATCTGGTTCTAGATTTAGTCTCTGTTTGCCTTTATCATAACCTTCTATCCCCCAGAAAGCCTTTTAAATAGATTTTCGAGTGGAGCCATGGGATTTTGTGCTCACCCAGCCAGAACAGCATTAGTGAGGTCAGACACTGATGTCGGGTGAAAAGACCTGGGGCACAGTCAGCATTTCAGTACATGCCAAAGGTGTGCAGTGGGGTTAAGGTCAGGGCTCTGTGCAGGCAACTCAAGTTCTCCCCCTGTTACCCTGGCACACCATGTGATGTCTGGATGGATCTTATTTTGTGGACAGGGACATTGAACAATTCTATTCTTTATTTGTCACATATAGATGGTAATACAATGCATAATTCCTAATTGCAAGATATTGAACTGTACAAACATTTAAAAACACACTTAATAAACATAAGGCAAATTAGACATGTAAGATGCATAAGTTGTATAAGACGAAAAATACAGTGCAGATAAAAATAAATATCTTTATTTCAGATACAAACTGCAATATGTAAGTACAGTGGAACCTTGTATTATGAACATAATTTGTTCCGGAAGTGGGCTTGTATATCAAAACACTCGTAAACCAAATAGAATTTTTCTATGAAAAATTATGGACACTCAAATTATTCGTTCCATAGCCCAAAAAGTACATAAAAATAATGAACCAGAAATATAAAGTCAAAATAAAACAAATGAATACAGACAGATAAGTGTTTCCGTTTGTGTGTGCAGGCGCTGTGTATGTATGCATGTGTGTTTGTGTATGTGTGCGAAGCTAAAGTAAAAGGAGAGAAGAAATCAGACCCTCCCCACTCCCTCTTCTCGTCTTACACAGTAACCCTTCTTCCTCTCCTGAGTTTCACACACACGCACACACTGAAACATAAAAACAAGAAATCTCTCTAATAAAACTCGAATGAGCGGCACAATAACAAAATCACTGCTGTAAAGTAAAAATAAAACTAATTAACCTGCACTTTACCTTTGAAAAGAATCATGACAGAGCAGTGTTAGAGCAGAGAGTGTGCACGCTGACGGAGAGGGAGAAAGTGGATCTTTAACCCCTTTAATGAGACTTGCTTTTGCTTTACGTGCGCTGCACACATACACATACAGACACAAAATAAAATATGTTTTATGCGCACACATGTGGTCACAGTGTTATAGTAAACAGTATACATGTGCACAGATGTTGATTATACCAGTAAGCGATGCGCACTAAGACCAACAGGGGAGATGATTACCCACAATTCCACAGCTGAAGAGAGAGAAAAACTGTAAGCTCAGTTGTGATCACGTGACGCTCGGCGTCAAAACAAGAAGCGCATGCGTGATACATGTTCAGTACGTAAAACCAAGACTTGCTCGTTTTTTAAGTCAAAATTCATTAAAAATCTTTGCTTGTCCTGCGGAACACTCGCAAACCGTGTTACTCGCAGTCCGAGGTTTCACTGTACTGATATATGCTGCATATTGGGAATGTGGGAGGAAACCCCCAAGCACAGGGAGAACACACAAACTCCATGCACACAGAGATGGAAATAAAACCTGCCCGGGAATCGAACCCAGACCATCGTGGCAATAAATGATAAAAGTAATCATGTCTAACTAAAGGTCCCATTAACAGATATCCTGTAAAAATTACTGTAACTCCTCTTGAAACAATCTGTGTTTGTACTCATGCTGTGGCAACGTTGCCTGAGTACAGTTGTATGCTTTTTTTTAGCATGTGGTTTAGATGATCAGATTCCTCGATTATCCTTTTAGTTTTCTCTTTGCATACTTTACATTTGAATGTACTGTAAATGTCCTGCAGGTCTTGTACACATTCACTCTGATGACCACACCACCCTTTTCAGGTCCTTTAGTGATCCACGCTTCTAGAGTTTGCATGGCCGAGGAAATTCAGCAATCCAATGCAAAGTCTTTGAGATCAGCCTAGATGGGTTTATAGTGTTATAGGCAGAAATGTGGTGCATTTATGAAAATGAACAGCAACTTGTAATGCTGGTACTGATTTGGGCCCCTTAATCCCAGTAAAGAGAACTTAGATTAATGCTACAGCATAAGTGTATATACTTGCATGTTTCCAGTGGTATTGTAACAGTTTGGAGAAAGCTAGTGTGTAGGTGTGGTGGTTAGGTGTTCGCAAACCTTTTGCCATATAGAGCATTTGTATAAATTATTGTCCTAAATCCACTAAGACAGTTTAGTTTCGCCTTTACACACTTCACACCCTTCTAGTTAAATTCTTTGTTAGAATTTATATCTGTTTATGCCCAAGGCTTTCTCTTGCTTTAGTGAATAACTTCCCCTGGATACTTTACAGTCGATTTGTACCTTGAACTACTGCTCATCCCTGGACTACTGTTTGCAATATGCTCATACTGAACTTTCTTTCAACACAGTAATATTCTTGCTGTGCACTGAAGACATTTATATTTGATAATTTTTCACCATTTTTGCCCTTGAATGTACCTAGATTGTAACTTTAGTTTACTCCTACAGTATCAATAGTACAGTTAAATATGACTGACAGGTGTTTCTTGTTGTTTAGGTGTTACTTGTTAGATTGACTGTTTAAACATGTAAAAGCTTTAAATGTTTGATCATGTTTTGTTTTTAGATTGTACCTATGATGACTGAATTGGGTGTTTAAAAGGATAAATGTACTATCTATGGGAGAAGAGCAATGCCTTTTAAAGCTGAGAACGAACCTCTGCACAAACATTGGGCACTGAAGTGAACTGAAAAAGAAAAAAGAAAAAAACTAAACAGGTTGACCAAGGAAAACAACAGCAATTGATGACTGAAACATTGTGAGAGCTGTGGACTAAAAAACCCAGAAAAAAACGAATTTCCAGAAGGAATTTAGAGGTCTGTAGAACCATTCTGTCTCCCAGTTAGCAAAGAAATGCATTCATCCAACCTAACTAGGAGCAAGATACTGACTAAAAAACACTGCCAACACAATAAAGGACTTAATCAGGGGACACATGTTGAAGGTTTTAGCCTGCCAAGTCAATCACCAGACTTTAACCAGTTTGGGCATGAATTTCACCTCCTGAACCAAAAACTGAAAGGAGAAACCCCTCAAAGCAACCCCTCAAACTAAAAATGATGCATCAGGTGCCTGAATAGCATCACAAAAGATAAAAACAACAGTTTGCTGGATTGCTGGTTTGATTTGAGTTTAATTTTTATTTAATACATAATAAGACTAAATGTTCCTATACTTTTGCTCAACTAATTGGGTGGTCTGCTACCAAAGGTGCGCTGTTCTAAGTTGTTTAACAATGTTTAAATAAAATTTACAGGAAATGAAAGCTAAAATTCAGATCTTTCATCTCACTTTGATCTTAAACCCAAATTGCTTCAGTGTGTCAAAGAACATTGCTTTTCCAGGGCTTTCAGATGAGACTAAATGTGCATTTTCATTAAGTTACATTGTGACAATTTCTACTGTTGCTCTATATAAAACAAAATTGAAAGTATATCAAGGAGCAGAAACTAATGCAGAAATGCTATAAAAATGCAAATGATCTTTTTTTTTTTTTTTTTTACATTTTCAAACTGGAAGCCAGTCTTAGAGATACACACAAGCTATTTTTTGAAAAAAAAAAAAAAAGTTGTGACAGAAACGTAAAAGCATTCACATGATGGCCATAATTTTGACATTATTTCTTTAGGTGTATCAAATTATACCAATTCCTATTAAAATATAGTAAAATTGAACAAACGAACATATCACACATTTAATCATATTTAATTAGTGCACATTTCTACAAAAATACTGCTTGTACATGTATATTAGCAGCATGGGGGTCTCTACAGCTGTGTGAGCAGCGGGGGGCTTGTTACTTACCATCGAGCAGGAAGCAGAGGCATATCAGTCTGTTTATTTATTAGATACTGACACTGACACAATGGCAGTTTTTTTACATTTGCAGGGGAATGAACTTAGACATAAGAATTTTATACTAGAGATCTATTATCAGAACAATTATACAATAAATTACTGTATTATAAAAGAGTGGTCAGGACAGTCAACGGCTAATTCTTAATCTACAGAAAGTCTTTAAAATATTTTAAAAGAGACATTTAGAACTGTATTAAAAAGAAGTTTATCAAATGTATTATCTCTGTTACAGTATGTTGACTAAATTATGGGTATCATTGTTAGATTAAAAAGGCAGTGATGGTTATGCTTTTTAGTTTTGTTTTGACAAAACATATCTTATGTGATCTTCTGATGATTTATTCACATTTATCTACAGGTATATGGCAAAATAAAAAGCTCCAGGAAACACTGTATCCTGTGGTAGATAACCATAGGGAACAGTTATGGTGAGGGACACACCCTGAATGCATGTCCATCTCAGGTCACCATGCACATTTAATTTCACATCCAGAAATAACTGATACCAACTAACCTACTTACTGCCATGCTTTTAATATGAACCTTACTAATAGGAAACCAATGTACAAATATAACGAGAGAGAGAGCAGAACTTTTAGGATCACACAGGAGTCTATAATGCTGTAGGGTGGCAACGTCTCCACTGTACCATCCAGCCGTTAAGAAATTTGCTTGACAGATTTTTCTTTACACAAAAGAGTTCAGCAACTGACATTCACTCCACTAAACTCGTCAACTCTGTGTTTTTATTCTGGATAAAAAGTACATCTCTCACGCATAAAGGACAGAGCAGTGACACTGTAAAGGCAGCACTAAGTCCATTCTCATGGAGGAATAACTGCAGAGAAAGCAGCAACTCAGATCTTGTAATATCCTTCCGGAGAAAACGGTTCAAAAACCTACAATGAACACATAATGCAAAACTGACTTGACTTGCAAGCATAAAATGTTACTAATTAACATGAATGGACTACAGAATCCAGCATGCATTCCAGTTCTTTGTGAATGAATCATCCTCTGCTACATCTGCAGTGGTTAACGGCTTTGTACAAAAGGTCAGATTTTTTGTGAGGCTCATCCCTTCCATTGAAGCATGTGTTTAGTCCACACTCGAATGAATTCGATCTAACACGGATCATCGGGTTTTACACAGATCAAACTCTAGCTTGTTGCACTCAAAGTACAGTAAGTGTGAAACTTTGTATGAATAGAGTGAAGGTATTGTTTAAAGCAAATAAAATAAAGATGTTGGTGATGACATCAGTACTTCTATATTACTGAACAAAAACAGGATTTAAAAAGTGGACACTTGTGTCTAAAGCACTAGAAAGAGACTGTGAAGAAGCTACTTTGATGGAATATGACAGCATCCTTGTCCCTGACAACATCCTTGTTCTTACTTGAAAAAAACACATATTTTAAGTGAATATAAGAACATTATAGCAGACAGTATATCTCCGCCATAGCCAGAGGTGGGTAGTAACGAGTTACATTTACTCCGTTACATTTACTTGAGTAACTTTTAGAAAATAAATTATTTCTATGGCTAGTTTAACTGCAGCATACTTTTTACTTTTACTTGAGTAAATTTGTGAAGAAGAAACTCTACTCTTACTCCGTTACATTCAGCCACACTCGACTCATTACTTTTCTAACCATTCTATACATCTATACACCTTCTATACATGCAGCCAGTGGATTTACCACGCATGACTATTTCACCAATCAGACATAGCAACGATAATCACATGACTCCGTTTGACCAATCAGGTCAGTCAAAATTGTGGGGGAAAAAACCTTCAGCCGGTGTTCTATACATTCATCCTACCTGTTTTTATTCATGTTTGTATAATTATATGTTAACTTTAATTGTACATATAATGTTACTTCAACAGTCTTTGTGTATATAAGTATATTTCAGTACAGAATGAATCGCCAACAAATGTCTTGTACATTTTTTTACATCCCAAAAAATATGATGCATCAATGGCATCATACAAAAAGCATGTTTCACGTGTAGAAAAATAGCTTTATACTGCGGTGTCTTCTCTATCTGCCAAAACAGACACACATTTCAGCGCATAAATTATATATATATCGGACATTACGATTAAAACAGTACCTCAGTACTTAAGTAGTCTTTTCACCAAATACCTTTTTACTCTTACTTGAGTAATATTGTTTTAAAGTATAGCTACTTTTACTTGAGTAATTGTAAATAATTGATATTTTTGGGCTACTCTACCCACCTCTCTGTACAAAACGAAAATCCCAAGAGGAGCATCCACCCTACATGACTATTAATATTAATTAAAAGCAAGCATTCAAGTGGTTTGTAAAAATGCAAGGTTTTGCATTTTATTGTTTTGCCTTTTTTGTTTCGAAGCGATTGCTTAGCAAACCAAAGCTAAAGAAAATAAAGAAATATTTATAATTATACACTTCTCGGACTAAACAAGTCACAATTTCAGAAGGGTCAAATTATTAGCCTGCATCAAACAAAGAAAAAATGAAATTACTGAAATTTGGTTAAGAACCGTCTGTCTTTATGAAAATCTCGAAGGATAATACCGAACTGTCAACTTGAAAAAAAAACAAAAAAAAACAAGGAGATCATTTATGCTGCAACTCATGATGGTACTTCAGTTGATCAGGTCTACACTCAGCAATGTAATGTGGCAATAAAATGAATAGAATGACGACCTGAATGTACTGAATGACCAGGCTTTACTGTCGATGCATGTTTTCTTCTCTGATGCAACAACCATATTCCAGGACTCAAATTGTTGAATGAGGGATTCTGGGAGCATGAGGAATTATTTTCAGACATAAATTTGCCACCAAGCTGTGTACTGTAATTAAGCATTTTTGAGCCAGTCAGTGTATATAATACTGGAGATTACTTGTAATTATTGCACTTACAGTGTAACCTTGGATCGCGAGTAACTTGGTCTGCGAGCCTCAGTCTCAGTCCACGTGCGTCACTTGTATAGTCAACATCTGTGCATTTGTGTACTCTTTACCATAACATTGTGACCATGTTTGTGTAAGCACGTATGTTAAGCAAAAGCAAGTGGTTTGATGGTAAAGAAGTTTCCCAACAGAGCAGTGTTTCTGTTGCACGAACGCACCTGTATGTGTTTGTGTGTGTGTGAAAGACAACCTACACAGTAGGTTTAAGACGAGAGTAGGGTGGGAGGGAGTTGTCCTACACAGTAGCCCCCTTCCTCCTCTCATCTTACATCAGCTTCACATACATACGCAGTGGTAAACTACTTGCCCTATCATCCGGAGATCACTGGTTCGGTTCCTGGGTGAGGCTGTAACTTCTCGCAGCCGGGGGTCTAGAGCTCCCCCGTTGCTGGTTCCCAAGTGCCGGATGAGACAGGAAAAGGGTTGGACGTTGGGCTAGCAACCTGCTCCGAAAAAACGAAAGTCCTCTACAATGCAAAACTCTCGTTGCCCTATGTGCTGGTGTCCGATATTTATTTGTGTGTGCATGTTTCTATTTGCATGTTTATGTGTATGGGATAACACCACTTCTCAAACTTTTACATTTAATTGTAATATTGTTCAATTCTGTGTTTTACACAAGCCTATTTAGATTTTAAATGTTTTCTTTTCAAAACTGTAAAATAATTTAAGATAAGACTGTAAAATCCATGTAAACAAATACATTGTACATTTAAAAAGTCTCTTAACAGGTCCTTGTGTGGGATTCACAGGCATTTTGTATTATCTTTGGCATAAAACTATAGTATTGGGAAACGACTAAATCAGACTTCTTCTTCCCTTTCTTCTTCTTCACCTTATGGATGATGAATGATATACACCTCAGTCTCCCCAGCTGCTTTTCTGTATAAGTAGATCCAGTCCATTCACAGTGAAATGATATATTGAGTGCTGGAGTCTGGATCCTCACTACTAACCGCACAGTTCAACCAGAAAATAACATTGTCACATTTCATACATAAATTTTTAAAGCGGTAGTCATCTGTGAAAAAACAGTCTGAGAAAGCCAAACTAAGGAACCAGAATGAAATAGTTTCAACTGGGAATTGGGGCGCCTGATGAGAAATGTCTCTGTAACTTATGCCAGCCTTCATCTGACCATGAAATGTGCTTTTCAAGTTTGTGGTGTACACAAATACAACATCAGAATTTTTTGGTCATTTTTCAGTGCAAATTTTTGGGGCAAGGTCTTGATGATATTGGTGTTAAGAGTAACTAGGTTAACTGGATCTCATGACCCTCTCATATGTGTCCCCGGGTTTTTGTGGGTTTGTTTAATCTGTATTTTGTGAGACATTTAGTAGCTTGTTCCTGACTTCATTTCCCAGCACAGACTACAATCGGCACATGGTTGTTATAAAGTTCACCTGAAACTTGTTTAGAATTTTACAGCATATCATAATGTGTATGGTTCCATATGTGACAAATGAAATTAGAATTTTGATTGTTAGAGTTCCTGTGCATTTGTTCTGTTTGGTGTTTACAGTAGTTCCCTGCTTGGTTCTTTGTTCATGTTACTTTGTCATAGTTGGCAGTAACATTAGGGTTAGCTCCTACTCATGTTTTTCATCCCTTTTTTTTTTTTATGTGTGTAGATAGCGCTGGGCAACACAGCCTCTGGAATTAACTCGTACTTTGGTCTGAATTGAAAACAGCACAAGTAGGAGTGTAACAGGGATTCTCTGAACCCTGGGTAACCAACAGGCATGATGGGAATTACCTGAATATGCTATGATGCACATATAATGAGGCTTTCATCTATTCCCTTTCTTCTTTCTGCAAGACTTAATTGGAGATTTTTTTTTCTTTTTTTTGTTTGGGGTTTGTGTCTGTACAATGACTTTGAGTGTCATCACGGCATTATATGGAACACACAATTAGACTTTTTGAACTGGTGTTGTGCATTCCTTAAAACTCTAAATACTGCAAACATTAAAAAGATGTTTGTTTCTTTTAGAATGTTGAAATACCATAGTAGGGACAGGGCATCCCACAGACTATGATCATGTCCACCATCCAGCATGACATCGGGAAATGCTCTGCAAGCCTAGCTCCATTAAAGAAAATCGATTAATTCACAAAGTGATGATATGATCTTGTGCTAAAATACTCTGTATTCAACTACAAGGTCCCCTGAGTCATCTGGCCACCAACGCATTGAAGGCAAGGTTATCGGCAAGGCATGCGATTCCCCCAAACTTCTTACTGGAATGATTTCTGGCAAAAAGTCTTAATGTTGTCGTTGAGTTTTCTAGATTCCTTAAAAAGTCATTACCTTATGATCTTGACCCACAAACAGAAGCCTATAAAGGACCCCTAATGCTCTAAATGTTTCTTTCTTTCTTTAAAGTACAACAAAGCATGCTTTAGATGACCATAATTGATATAGTAATCGTTTTCCCATGTTGGCTGCATCTTCCAAGGGTTTTGGATTATCCTTGCAGCATGGATCCGACCACTTTGTGTGCTGTAAACTTTAGGGAAATCCTATCCAAGAGAAGAAAACAATTCTGTTACTGTATGTGGAGGGAAAATCGACTCCAACCTGAGAGCTGCATATTAGCAAAAATCCAGCTAATTTGACAGACACATGGCATAGCGAGGGAAAACCACTCAAGCGTTCAAGCAGTGCATTAACCCACTAGGTAGGAATGGAGAGGGTTTTTGTTGTATTTATAATGGGTGCAAGAATGCAGAAAAAATACCACTAATGAATAGTGCTTCCTTACAGTGCAGTAAAAAAGTATTTGCCCCCTCCTGATTTAGATTTTTTTTGGCATATTTGTCACACTTAAATGATTCAAACAAATCATCAAACAAATGCAAATATTACACGAAGATAACCTGGGTAAATACACAATGCATTTTTTAAATGATGATTTTATTCATTAAGGAGAAAAAGCTGTTCAGGTGCTGTGTGAAAATGTAATTGTAAAAGTGAATAAACCTAATAACTGGTTGTGCGGCAACGACTGCAATCAAGTGTTTGTGATAACCGGCAATAAGACTTCCTGTGAAGGAATTTTGGCCCACACTTTTCAAAATTGTTTCAATTTGCACCACTGAATGGTTTTCAAGCATGAACAGCCTGTTTTAAGGATCTCAGGTTTGGTGTTTGACTACTTCAAAGGCCACTTCAAATCCTTAATTTTGTTTTTTGGAGCCATTCAGGTGTAATTTTGGAGCATAATCCAAGTGCGCTTGAACTTGTGGTAACAAACTGCTGACCGGACATTCTCTTTCAGTATTTTCTGATAAAGGGCAGAATTCATGGGTTATTCAATTACATGAACTCGTTCAGCTGCTGAAGCCATATTGGACTTTTCCGGAAGCATTGCATTACTGTAGTTTTATGCCAGATGTAAAGGGACGCACACCTTCCACCAACTTTTGTCTCTTCTGTCTGTGACAAGTATGAAAAAAAATCAGGAAGAGGTCAAATATTTTTTTGTGGCGCTGTATGTTTATGGACAAAATTGCTTGTGTTAATCATTATACTGTATAGTCATTCTTTCTCATTAGCAAGCCCGCCACCATGTTGTCCCAGGCTCTGAGTCAGGGAGGGCCAAAAAGGCCACTCTAACTCCTTAATAGTCTCCTAATTTGTTAAAAAACGATATTTGTGAAAACTTAGTATTCGTGAATCACGTAAAAGTGAAACAAGTGTATGTGTGTTATAGCAAGTCTGGGGTTTGGAGTCTGGGACCTTTGGAGATCATCTTTGCTCGGCATGAGCAAGACAAACGGGCCTGATCATTGCAATAAGGATTGTCATTGATTCTAGAGGTTTCTAAGTATTAAAACTTAAATCAGAGAAAAAAGAGTGCAGTTGCAGAGTAATAGTCCATGCAATTGATGGCACTTCACCTCCGGATGAAAAAGTAAGCTAAGAACAAAGCAAAGCTGCTCCCCTCAATACCCAAAGCACCTTACAGATTATGTAATAAAACATTAAAGATATGAATAATGTATACAACAAAGTTAAGAAATAAACAGTAAAAAGATTAACAGAAGTGTGAAGGACATTGATATAATCCTAATCAGTACAGAGAAGCTCCAGGGGTGATAAAAACTCTGGCAGGTAGAGATTTGCTCTGAAACAATAAGAATAAATACTCTTAATCTTTGCACTCATAATAAAGACAGTTCCTTTAGGCTTCTTCAGATCATTAGGACCTTATAATGTTTTTAATGGTTTTCTCTGGAATGCTAATTGAATGGGAAATTTGATGTTGGTGTAGTTTTCTAGAGAGGACGGTTAAAGGTTACTTCAAAGAAACAGGCTAAAGATTTAATCACTTTATAAGGAACTTGACGGTATTATTGCTTAGTTCAATATTCATACAAAAGCAGCAGGTACAGTACAGTATGTTTGCCATCTTACAGGATTATTGACCTTGTGTTATTACCTATGTACTGTAGAGTTTCACATTTCTCCCCGTGTATGTGTTTTCTCCAGGTTCCTCCCATCTTGCTCTCATTTAAAAAAAAAAAAAAAAAAACACAACATATGGCTGCATCGGCTACTCTGAGTTGCCCCTAGGTGTGAATATGTGTGTGAACGTGTGGGTGCATTGTGCCCTGTGATTAAAAACGAGTACTTACATGAAGTTGCTCACACAAACAAACAGAAACCGACATTCACCCACACATCTGACACGGTACAAGCACCCAAACAGACAAGAACCGACGACGTCACAAGCTGCTTTTCATCTCGCACTCAGGAAAGTCAGTGTGTTTTAACACTCGACTCAGTGTTTAATGTGTTGTGCTCATTAAGAGCGGGTACACAGCCCACCGTTGTGACAGCACTGGCCCCCGGAGTAAAACAATCATCTCGCCTTCTGTCACACAGACTGAACAGATATGAAAAGCCATCACTCCGCTACATGGCTCTGAGATGTCCAGTGTCACCTTTTTAAATATTCATAACCCTCAGCTAGGCTGTTAGAACAGTCAGCAGGCAACATGCGGTGTCTCGCTGACTCTCGCTCTGACTCGCTCTTTCACTTTCTTCAGGCTGTGATCCCCACCTCCCTCCGTCTCTCATTATTTTCCTCCCTCTTCTGTTTTGACTGACTTCACTCTAGAGCTAATGAAACCCCCATGCCTGCTGGAGATCTCCAAGCTATTTACATTTTTATTGATTTTTAAAAGTACATTTAACAAAGCGTATTATTACCTCAGTTTTTTAACCTCTCAGATAAGAACCACTCCTTCTTTTTTGTTTCTCTCCCGTTTATTTTGAATAAAGTGGGTGGGTAAGACGCTGTTTTTCTTTCATTTTTTTTTTTAGATCAGAATAGAAACTGTGTCTGTCTTATGTAATTAAAACTGCACATTAAAGCAAACAAACCTCAGTGCATTCTATCTGATGCCCCGTTGGAGCTTGGAGTGGTTCATAATTAATGGAGTGCAAAAGCACGCTGTTCAATACTCTGCACGGTGCTCAGCATATTCCCAGCATCGCCCGCTCCTGCTGCCTGTGGCTGCATTATTTAGCGTCTTGCTCATCTTAGCCAAACCCGGTGCCAGATGCGTAAACCCTGGGCCATTCCAATCCTAATCACTGGGAACCCAGGCGAGAGGAAGTCAGCTAATCACTCTCCTGGGTCTTTCTGGCGCACTCTACCCATGCTTTTATGTTTAATTGTTTGTCTCATCATTAACCTTACAGGGAGGGTTATAATTCCAGATGGGGGTTGATCAAGCTCCAAGCTTCTGTTAATGAGTCATTTGAGTCATGAGTCATCATTTACATAGCATAAATCTGTACACCGATCACACTGTACACAAAGCTTCATGCCCAATAGTGTGTATGTTCCTCTTGTGCATGACTCCATAAGACCTCTTGGGGTGTGCTGTGGTGTTTGGTGTCAGGATGTTAGCAGTGGATCCTTTGGGTGCTGTGGATTGTGAGCTGGGGCTTCCATGGATTTGACTTTCTGTCTGACCGTTTCAGCCATTTGTACTGCATTTGTGGGATCGGACATTTTTGTGGGATCAGCCATTTGTACTTTTCTGTGGGATCGGACCAGACAGGCTAGCCTTTGGTCCCGACAGGCATACGCAGTTTTTGGTTGACCAAGAACCTGTCACATGTTTACTGATATGCAGTGCCGTGGAAAAGTATTTGCCCTCTTCCTGATTGATTGATTGTTTTGTAGGTCTTTTTCGCATATTTGTTACACTTAAATGTTTGCATATTTGTTACACTTTCAATGGTTTTGAGATGACCTAGTCAAAGTCCGATTGAGATCCTTAAACACATCACCAAGCTCGAAAATCCTAAAATGTGGCTGAATTAAGAAGATTTTAAAAAGAGTGGTTCACAATTCCACCACAGCGATATGAAAGACTCATTGCCACTTATCACTTACTTTTGATTGCAGTTGCTGCCGACAAGGGTGATACAACCAGTTATCAGTTTTAGGGGACAAATATTTTTTCACATAGGTCCAGGTAGTTTTGACAGTTTTTTCTCGTTAAAAAATAAAATCACTATTTATAAAATGTATTTTATTTTTACGCGGGTTATATTTGTGTACTATTAACATATTTTTGATGATCTCGTTTATTCAGTGTGACAAAAATACAAAGAACGAGAAAAAAACCGGGAAAATACTATTTCACAGCACTGTGTAATCGATAACTTAGGTTAATCAGTTCACCTGCAAGTGGTATTAGTTTTGTGGCTGATCGGTATACAATTGATGAAATGATTTTTAATGCTATAATTAACTAGTGTCTTGCTGAATGACAAACTGAGACATGGCATATTATGATTTAAATAAATCCTTCACAACTCTCGGTTAGTTCCATTCAACCCACACTACAGTATTACTTTGCCAGTAGATTCTTTGCGAGTATGTGTCCCTCTGTCCCCGTGGGGACGTAGTGAAGTGTTCAGTAATCACTCACTCGTAGTGTGTGACTGCAGGCCGCCTGTCTTTATGTGTTCTCTCCTTCCCACTCCACCTCCCTCCTCATTATTGCATTTTTACACACATAGCAGCCCCCTCCCAGGCCACGGCACGCACGCTCCATCGTTCTTACTTAGTGCCGTGGCACTGTGCTAATCGCAGGGGACAAACATTAATCTACATAACTAAAGTTTCCCGACTGAAAACGCCGCAGTTTAACAACTTCACCCACTTTTACAGCATTTGGTGGTTCATTTCTAATGGCATGCAGAGTCCTAATAGAATGCTGATGATGATGATGACTTTGGATGTTAATATATTCTATGAGACATGATTAGGAAATACTCAGCTCTCAACAATGTGATGCGTTTATTAATCCTTCTTTTTTTTTACCCCTTAACCCCCTTTTTGGTAGAAGGCGGGACATGCGAGGTGATTGCTGCACACAGATGCTGTAACAAAAACAAGATTGAGGAGCGATCGCAGACAGTCAAGTGTTCCTGTTTACCGGGGAAAGTCGCTGGAACCACGAGGAATAAACCCTCCTGTGTGGACGGTGAGTGAATTGAGCTGCAAGTTGAAACTGCTGCACTCTATGTAGCCCTTTCTATGAAAAAACTAAATACATATTGGACAGCATTAATATTTGTTCCATTAGCTATTGAAGACTAAAGGTAGACGGAATGAGCAGACTGGACAGACTTGAAAAGTGTGCATAGTTTTCCTA
The DNA here is from genome assembly GCF_024256425.1 of Clarias gariepinus. Taxonomy (NCBI): domain Eukaryota; kingdom Metazoa; phylum Chordata; class Actinopteri; order Siluriformes; family Clariidae; genus Clarias; species Clarias gariepinus. The sequence goes on from NC_071121.1 coordinate 13,205,764, forward strand.
TTTTTCCGTGTTCCCAGGGTCATTAAATTTCTCAGGTGTTACCTGATTGCACTCTGCCATCTTCAAAAATAAAAACAGGGCGGAACAGTGCTGCGGTGGATAGCATCGCCACATCACAGCTCCAGGGTTTCTGCCCCATGCCCATCACAGGTCCCCATTGTTGGACTGACTAGTCTAAATTGCCCCTCGTTGTGAATGTGTATATGTATATCAGCGTGTGGTTCATAGTGTCTTATCTGGTGTCCCATTCAGGATACATTTCTGCTTCATGCTCTGTGTTCCTGATAAAGGATCCAGATCCACCATGGCCTTGAGCAGGAGAAAGATGAATGATAATGGTTATGGAAGATGAATAAATGAACGAATGCTTAAATGCGCAGTATTTGAACAGGCTTAGCACTCAGGTCACTTTTGTAGTATCCTAACCCAAGGGCCTTTTAAGAAACTCTTATTATTACCACTCTGTCCTTTTGACAAATGGGTAGCTCTGAGCTGCGGCTGTGGGAAGAGCATTAGCCTCAGCTGTGCCAAGAAATATCAACCAAAAACCACATCTCACACCAGCGTAATGACCTGGAAAAGCCTCAAATATACATCCCAGGGGAATGTAGTGCAGTCATAATTACTTGGGCCAGTATAAGACACTAATAACCTAATAGGGTTAATTAACTTACTAATAGGGCTAACCCATCTCATTTACCTTTAAGCAGTGTGGGTGGTTGTGAATCTCAGTTAAGCTGATATGATGGAAGCAGTCAAAGTCTAACTGGTGGGTATTAAAGCAGGTCGTTGACCTTGTTTTCCATCTCATGGGAAATAAAACTGCCCATAATGTCTCCCATGATCCTCAGCCCACAATCTCATCACATGACCCTTAGTCAAGCACTTGCCTCTGCTCACAGTAACTTCAATTTTAATGTTTGCGCTCAAAATGCTGCGATTAAATAACCCAGACACGAAGAGTGTTACTTTGCGAGTTCGCTCCTCTGTGACAAGTCTATCTAGTCCCTTTGCTACGGGCTTGTTTTATTTATTTATTTATTTTTTATGCATACAGTATGTGTGTGTGCATATGCTTTAACGATAATAAGCATCACATTTACTATGTTAGCATGTTTGTTGATTGCCTGACCAATTTTAGTTCTGGTGTTTATGTATCATGTGTAGCTTTATACTGTAGTTTAATGTCTCAGTAGATATTTTTTTACTTGCGTCTGTCTGCTTAATGAAGCTATAGTGCTGGAATGTCAGACAGGCTGTTTCATGTCAGTGCTTTACATTGGGTTCAGGTTTCTACCTGTTACATATGAGACATGTTATGCACTTTATGAAGGATGAGAGTTCTTTTTAAACAGATATTTTTGGAGAACATTTCACCAGAGGTGATGCTTTTATTGAACCAAGCCAGTTTGAACCAAGGAGCAGCAAGAAAAGGTTATTTCTAGTTTAAATGTAATAGCTTGTTTGCACAAAGTATAATATAAACAATGAAATCAGAGAACTGGTCTGAACACAGAGGCCAAGGGCACCAAATGCATTTTTTTCTCTTTTGGTTTTGTGTTTTAAATCATGTGGTCATTAGTTTGCTTTTTCTTATTGTTTACGCCTGTTTTTTTTTTTAATCTGATTTGTTTATTTATTTATATCCTGCAGTTTATTTTTTATTATTTTATTATATTTTCATGCATTATTTTATACCCAGCTTTTATTGTTTTTAATTTTTTTTGGTTATGCCGATGTTGTATCTTCTTCTTCTTCTTCTTCTTATTATTATTATTATTATTATTATTATTATCATCATCATCATCCATCCTTTGTCTACTGGGGCTAGAGACTATCCCAGCAAACTCAGGCGAAAGGCAGGGTACACCCTGAATGTGTTCAAAATGTGTACCAATCATACACTACACAGAATTTGAAAACACCAAATCAACCTATCATGCATGTCTTTGGACTGTTGGAGGAAAACAGAGTATATGAAAGAAACCCACCAAGAACATTATAACTCCTTGCATGCAGGGCAGAGGCGAAATTCGAACCCCCAACCCTGAGGAAGGGGGAATTGACAAGATGAACCTGGGCAGATAATAATAATAATAATAATATTAATAAAATATAAATAAATATTATTTGTTCCATCCATTCATCTAGAAACCTTTGTAGTCCAACTAGGGACCAATGTATTTATTCCTAGTTTTACAACTGTGGTAAGACCTCCAGTCAACATTCACACCCTATGGGCAATTTGGGAACGCCAGTTAGTCTAATGTCAGTTAGTCTCAGTCTTTGGACTGAGGGAAGCAACTGGAGTACTTGGAGAAAACCCACCAAACACAGGAATCTCCATGCACACAGACCCTGAGGCAGCAATCGAACCCAGACCCTGCAGATGCCAAATGCTAACCACTACGCCACGGTACCACCTATTATTATAGATATTATTATTTTCTCAGGTTCATCTTGCCATTTTCCACTCACTAGCCAAATCCCCTACTGCAAGATATACTAAAACCAAGGAGAGTGGAGCAAATGCAGTTACTTATTTATAACCTAGATTATCAGATTCAATAAATGAGCTTGTTCGCATGTCAAAGTAAAAAACTGTTTGAATTTAATAATGGATAACATTTATTTAATGCTCCTTACGAGTACACTGACTGCTACTTCTGCTCATGATTAAGACTGGTGATTTGCCATAATAAACCTTACAGTTTGAGTGTGCCCTGTAAGAAAAAAAATGAGGACGTCAAAGATTCCCACTAGAAAAGAGAAGTTTAATGTAGCATTAAACAGTAACAAAGTACATGAAGCACTTCGGGTTCTTTGGAGTCAAGAAGAATGATTTGCACTAAAGCATTTATACTTTTCCTACAAACCTTCCCAGTTCTTATGTAAATAGGTATCATTTTAAATACAGTATACCGAAACTAATTATAAAGTAAATCTTTAGATCAGCTACTTTTTTGATCCATCTTCTTTAGATGGTTTTTGATAACGCATTACCATTCTTGTGCTATAGTTGATATTGAACCAGACTACTACTTTACTAGTAAGATTGTGGTCTTAAAGCAATCTGAATTAAATGTCTTTATAAGAATTGAGCCATAAGCATCAAACCTACTCTGTAGTGGAATTTGCATTGGGGGAGTCTGTCATTGCTTACAGCTCTTACTTCCTCTTCACTTCAGCAACTGTTGTAAGGAAATGTGAACTTTCTGAGCAAAGAACTAAATGCACATTCATGACAGGCGAATAAGAGTTTACAGAATGTTTAGTTAGTTCCAAAAACTTTAAAAGTCTTAAGATAAACGAATAGTCTCTAAGATAAATCCACATAAGTTATTGTAACCAGGTGTGTGTTTTTTTTTAGACATGATTAGACATGATAAAACACATTTAAAGGTAGAGTTCCAGCCACATGACAATGAAAACCAAAGTGACAAAGAACTAGGTTAAAAGAAGTAACGAGTTGCGCAGTGGTAAAATGCTGGCCCTATTATCCAGAGATCGTTAGTTCTATTCCCGGGTGATGCTGTAGACTCTCACAGCTGTGGGATGGAAGGCACTTAGGCAGCCTTTAAAACAATGTGTGGCTTTTCATGGTTTGGAGGAAACATGTACTGTAATAGTCTTCAGCCCTCCCTGACTGACTGGTAGTAGTAGCCTTAATGAGGGAACCCTCTAGTGACGGGGGTGGAATTGGATATGACTAAATTAGGGAGAACATCGGGGAAACATCTTAAAAAAAAAGAAGTAATGAATTATGACAAACCTGTGTTGAATTTAAAACCCTATCAGACTGCAAGAAGATGAAAATTTCTGTGATTACCCAACATTCCTTATGAATCATTTAATGGAGCAAAACATAACGGTTATTTTCTCAATATCTTCTCTGTTATCTGTCTCAGAGTTTTAGTGATGCTTCCAACCACTCAAGAAATTAAATGGGGGAAAAAAGGAAAATCAAGTTGCGAGGCTTTTAGTTTTCCAATTAGTTTTGTTATACAAGTGTCAGGTTTAATACATCCATTAGTGACAGTAAAGGTTGTCACTTATGATATTCCAAAGAACGAACACTGAAACTATAATAAAAAAAAATCATGACTAATATATAAGTACTGTTGCGCAATGGATAAAAGGAATATTGCAGGAGAAAAAGCTCGTTCACACCGCTCGTGAGTACGCCTTGATTTAAATCGGTATTATTTTATTGTAACAATACGACCATATGCATGATGAGCTCTTAAAAGGCTTTCAGTATTCGGAACACATCGGTTATAAATCACTTTTCAGCGTGCCAGATTGCTCTCCTCCTCTGCATGTAATAGCCTCAGTTCTTGCCATTTCGAAATGATCACTATTTCACGGAGCAAAGTGAGTGAAATTGATAGCTTTTTATAAGGGCTACACTGTCTGGTCTTTTGACAAGTCGTTAAAAGGAACCATGAACTTAAACTGTATTTATGTCAATTTTGCCACATTACTGGCAGCAAATCTGTCTGAATTATAGGTGTATGTGGTATTAGACCGGTAGTTGATGTAGGAGGAAATGAATTCAGGGGAACCACATAAGAATATTACTGCATATAATACCTTTTTCCAGGGCAACTTGTATAAGAGAAAACAAGACGGAATTTGAATACAACTTAATCCAATGTCGTGTCACACACCGACTTTTTAATCGCCGGGTATCTACAGGATGGCGAGAGGAAAGTTCTGTTTATAAAGTCCAACAACATTTCGATAGCACAGGTGATGTGGATCGTGATAATGAAAACAATTACATCAGCCTTGGAAATACAGTATAGACATGGCATCCTGATTAATATTTCAGGGATGCCCTTGAAATATGCTAAAGAATATGCTAAAACAATGTAACTCCTTTACATTCTGGCTTGTTATTCAGTTCTTTATCTTAAAGCATGTCATCCAGTAGCTACTGTGAATAATTCATAAACTACAGCAAAAATAGTAGAAATGTTATATATCTAGGAGAGTAAGGAATGCAAGTCTGGACCTACTGAGAAAGAGGTAGGCAGACATTCAGACAAGATGGTCTGTCTATATTGTTTTGAGAAACCGATGAAGGCTGAAAGTGCTGCAGTGTTATGTAATTTATTGTCGTCTGCTGTTATCAATATGAAGCAAAAGCTGAGTTATGAGAAAAATGATGATACTGGGCACGGTATTTTTACTTACAAAATACTACAGTTGATACAGTTCACCAATTCAATTTAGTTTCATTTAATTCAATTCAGTTTTCCCAGAGGGCAGTTTATTTTACACCAAGTGTACAAACAAAAAAATGAACATGTAGTGAACAAGAAGCATAAGACAGAAATACTATGCTGTACTGTATAGGAACATCTGAAACGCACAGTATGATGACGGTGCAGGCCAAAATTTCAACAACATGGATACTGTACACAACATCATAGAGCCAATTTTATTTACGGCAACAAATTTATTTTGAAATGCAAAATACATTTTGTGTCAATTTTTAGTTCTTACTGACATTTATACAGTGAGTCTGTATGAGACACGATCACACTGTATTTCTGTTTTGTGAACTATTTCCATAAATCTGCAAAAAGTGTTTATGATCACCTTCACACAGCCTCCATAGTGGTGGGGAAATGGTGGTGTGAGATGGAACCGTGTCTGGAGGGAGAAGAGTGCAAGACTTTGCCGGACAACTCGGGTTGGATGTGCTACTCTGGGAACAAGATCAAAACCACCAGGGTGAGAGCTGGTTCATATGCATGAATTAACAAGAGATATTATTCAAAGCATAATCATGCATGTGTGTGTGTGTGTCTGTGTTTCAGAACACTCACCCCTATACATCATTGTAGCAGTGGGAGCGGCTGAGTGCAAAAACAAAAAGGTAAGGTGTCTTCTCTACACCCACCCTGCATCACTGCAGACCTTTATTATTATTTAAAAGATCCTAATGATGATTGATTCACAGACTTGAGTAAAGTCCTTTTCAGTAGTCATTCTGTTCCCAGAAATCAACCAATCAGCCATAACATTAAAACCACTGACACTGACTATAACTTTGACTTACTCACAATGTACACAATGTACCTTGTCAGGCGGTGGGATACAATATATTTGACAACAATTAAACAGACAGTTATACATTTCAATTTACATTTACATTCATGGCATTTGGCTGATATCCTTGTTCATTCTCCAGATGTCCATCCAGCTGAGTCAGCAGCAATCTTTAAGTCACGGCTAAGTTTCTTAGAAATCTTTTTAATCTGTTTCTTAGAAAAAAAATCATTAAATAAATAAATGAATTAACATCCCAATGTTGTTTTACTGATGGTACTTAGTTAGTAACCTAGTAACCCAGTGTAGGGATCTGTCCAATGATGGAAACTTCAAAGCATTTTTGTAAGTCACACTGGATAAGAGCGTCTGCCAAATGCCTAAATGTAAAAGTAAATTTAATTTAATTTTTTTTTTTAATCCAAGTACACAAGTTTTTATGGAATAGGTAAGTCTTTAGCCATTGCTTGAATCCAGTAACTCAGCTGTTTGGACATTTAGAGGAAGTTAATTCCACCATCTATAGCTGCCAGAGGAGAAATGAGTCTTACTGCTCGCCTCCTTCCTTGTGCCCTGAGAGATAGTTGGACCAGTCCAGCAGTGCTGGAGGATCAGAGGGAGTGTGGTGCAGTGCAGGGCTGTGATAAATTTCTTTAAGGTAAGATGGTGCTGGTCTGTTTTTGGCCTTGTAGGCAAGCATCAGTGCTTTAAATCTGATGCAGGCAGCTACAGAATAAGAATAGAGGGTGCGAAGTAATGGAGTTGTGTGGGAGAATTTAAACAATTTGTGCATTCTGGATCAGTTGCAGAGGTTGAATGCCCTAAAGAGGCAGACCTGCTAGGCCTGGGTTGCATTAGTGCAGTCTTGAAATGACAAGGGACTGAGTGGCCGGTGCGGAAAGAACTGTACAAATCCTTCAGAAGAAAATGACAAAAGAAGAAAATGACAAAAGTGTGTTAGGTAAGCAGTGCTGGTTCTAAAGAAATATCATAGAGTAGATCATCAAAGTTGATGTTTTGGAAGCCGAGAAAATTGGGAAGCATAAGGATCTGAGCAACTTTGGACAAATTTGTGATGACTAGAAGACTGGGTTAAACCAGCAGGTCTTGTGGGGTCTTGTAGGGTACCAAAAGTTGTCCAAGGTAGGGAAACAAGTAAGTCAGAAACAGGACCATGGCCACCCAACGTTCATTGATGTGCGTGAGAGTAAAGCCTAGCCCATCTGGTCCAATCAGACAGAATGGCCACTGTAGAACAAATTGCTATAATGTTTAATGCCAGCTATGATGAAAAGATGTCAGAGCACACAGTGCATTACAGCTTGCTGAGTATGGGTCTGTTTAGCTACAGACCAGGCAGAGGTCCAGTGGCAAAAGGTCCTTCAATGTGAGCAGCAGAACTGGGCCGAGGAGCAATCGACAGGCGGGTGATTGTGCATCACTTACCTAGGCAAAAGATGCCACCAGTTATCTGAAGAATTATATGAAGAAGGCAAGCCTTTGGAGGCAGTGTGCTATTCTAGGCAATGTATTGCTGGAAAAAGTCTTAGACACAAACCACATACAGTACCTAAACATTGTTGCAGACCAAGCACACCCCTTCATATCATTATTCATATTCATATTATGCCATCTTTTAGCTGAATAATGTGCCCTGCCATGCTGAAAAATCATTCAGAAATGATTTTAGGAATGTGACATTAAGTTTGGCCTTCAAATTCCCCACATCTCAATATGATTGGGCATCTGTGGTATGTGCTAGACATAGAAATCTTATCCTAGGAGGCTTCACCTCACAACTTACAATGACTAACATTATGATGCCAGATACCACAGTTCAGAGTCCATGCTGTGTTGGGTCAGTGCTGTTGTGTATGCACAAGGGAATGTAAGGCAGGTTGTTTTTCATGTTCTGGTTGATTGGTTTATATTATTTGGACCCGAGACTGTAAAAATCACTGACGAGATTTGGATCTCGAGACCACTGACTGATTCGGAAAGGAACACAAATCCAAGAGATAGTCCAGTAATATTTACCTGTATGGCTAGTCTAATAAAGTAGGCCTTAACTCAGTTTGCGTAACCATCGTCATAGAATCATAACTGTAAATAATCCTGATTGAAATTTTATTCTGTCAATTAAATATTGGCAATGGCTTTTTACGACAACTCTAATTATATTCTGTATTTTTTTTTTGGTATGTAAATTTTTTTTTGGTCCTGTTTATTAATATTGCAGTAATGTATTTGTTTATTGTTAATTTTAGGAATACAACAGGACAAGAGTTAAATAAACTACTCCAATGGAAGAAACCTGGTGAACTTGCTCTTACAATTCAGACGACTTTTTCATTATTCTACTTTCTTCTCAATAACACGTCCATCGGCTGACTGAGAAAGTCTATGGACATTTTTTTTTATTCATGATATGACCGTTGTTTCTTCTCCTTTTTTTTGTTGCTGTAAATTCTTGGTAATCTGAGACTTTACCCTGTTTGTTGCAGTTTGACCAAAATATAGTTTTTATTCATAACATTCCTGGTGATACCTGTTTCCAGAACTGACTGAGCTAACAAACTTGCATACAGCGGTTGATTTATGGCACGTTTTTTTTTTCCGAATGGAGAGAATAAGACTTTTCCGAAAGAACGAGTGGGTAACGCCTCATCAGGTACCACTGAAGAGCTCACTGCATTTCTCCTGCCACTAAAATGGACTGTTAACGACATGTGTAACATAAAACCGATCCTATAACTGTTCACAGACCCGTTGTCATTGTCTAACCACAGATATCTGTCATCATTATGTAGTGATGAGTGGACGCTAATCAAAATGTCAGAAGAAATGGCAGATGCTAAATGAAACTGCGACTCTGGAACCACAGCTAACTGTGATTGAAAAGGCAAAAGCACAATAATGTAAAGTGTTTTGAAAAGCTAAAATCATTACCCTCTATGTGTTAGTGAAGCTCTGGTCCAGCTCCTGCTGATTTTCCCTGTTTCTGGTTCATTAGGCTAATGATAAATTGATAGAGCATCACTGAGAGGGCGCAAGTGTGAACGCTCGGAGACTTATTATCAAAGCCAACGAGGTCTGATCAGAATCTGCTGCTGCATGCAGATATAAAATAGCATGGCATTTAAATACTCAGAGTCAGATTTCTATTCAGCTGTCTAGAGCTTTGCCTTCATTAAACAGGTGGTAAAATGTGAAATGTTAAGATGTCTTGTACTCCCCAGAAGCTGGAGTCCAGAAGGTCCCGAACGTTACTTCAGAGAAAACCTGTTTGAATAGAGGTACTTGTCTTTTGAGAGCTTGGATAAGTGTAAAAATAATTCTCTCAACTTTTTTTGTGAGGAAAATTTACTCAATGTTTTTTTTTCTAGCCAACAACATGGCACTAGTATTTTTTCCCAGTAAAACATAAAACGCAACATAAAATCAGTGACCTGTATAAAATACAGCAAATAGTACACATGATAGCAAAACCTGCAGCTGCTAAAAGTTTTGAACTGAACATCAACCTTACTGAGAAATGGTTAAAGTGTATTTCTTTTGGAACTGAGTCTCTAAAGTCGAATCCTCCTTTTTCCACTGTATTATTTCAGTCCTGATTGTTAAAGAAAAAAAAATAAACTGGCAAAATTCATCAAAATCAGAGGGCCAGTTATATGACTGTGTCTACAGGTGAAAGTACAGTACACAGATGAGACTGAATCACATCATGAAAAGCTTACTGGGATGTTCTTCTAATGTCAATCTAATACCAGTGTGAGTGTGTCTTAAAATATATCACAAGAAAAATGCCAGGTTTTTAAGGTATAATCACAAGATATTGGCACAATCTTACAGTAAATACATATTTTAAAAACTGTAAAGTTGGCGTGTCTGTACATTGAAAATCTTTGCTCAAAAATAATTTGCGGGACCTAAGATGAGTAATAGAACACATCAAGATGGTTTTTGGAATTTAAATTTTTGGCCGTCTGTCTGTCTGTATGTTTGTGCACATATCACATAAAAACAACTGAGCAAGTTATAATGGGGTTTTTACAGGTGTATTTGGCCGAGTTTAAGGTAACAAACAGACTTTGTTTCATTGTAATCGGCCCATGGGAAAAGAAGATATGCTACTTTGAAATTTTAATGCAAAAACTCCCTTATATCCTAAAAAAAATCGACCTTGAAAAAAATCATTAGTTTAACTCAAATTCAACAGACTGCAATGTACATTTTTTAATACGTATTTATAAAGTGTTTAATTGAAATCTACTTAATAAACGAGACCTCACACCTTCATTCCTCACGCTGCACGATAACACGTAAAACTTTTAGTTCATTTAAAATTTGCGTTGTACTTTTTTTTAAACGCACTTAAGAGTGTGCAGGTAAATTCCATGTGAACAAAGTCATGGGCACATCTAGTAAGACATACATTTGCACCCTTATACACTGTGTGGCCAAAAAAAAAAATGCAAACACACCCACCTGTAGCTTTATTATGGTGAGCAATGTGGTGGCAAATTCATGTGTGAAAAAGATTCCTTATGGTCCCAACTTTTTGCATTTTACATGTTTTGCATTATAAAATGATTCCTGAAATTTGCCCATGCCATTACATTAAATGATACTAATCATAATAATTATAACTGTATAATCTGGTCATTCAGCACTTTCAAATTGTCAACTGACTTCATTTTATGGCCACATGATGTTGCTGAGCCTAGACCTGACCGACTAAAGCAACCCCAGATCATAACACTGCCTCCAGAGACTTGTACATTGGCCACTATCGCACCCATCGCTTTGCATCAGTTTGGACTCATCAGACCACATGACCTTTTTCCATTGCTTTAAAGCTCCCTATTAAATTAATCTTTTTTTCTTAGATTAGATTCTCTAACAAGTGGTTTTCTTATGGCCACAGCTGTTTAGTTCCAATCCTGTAAGTTCTTGTCACATTGTGTATTGTGGGACTCTTACTGTATACTCTTACTTTCATTATTAAACAGAGCTGTAATTTCTAATGACAATAGAATTTTTTTTTTAAGGTGTTCATTGGAGCTGAGTTCAGGGTTCTATGCAGGACACTTGAGGTCTTTGAGGCCTTCATGAACCTTTTTTTTTTCTGCACAGGGGTACTGTCCGGGGTACTGGAACATGTTTAAGACTCTTAAGTAAAAGGAAATCTTAATGCTACAGCATGCAATGAAAGTCTAGATAAATGTGCGCTTCCACGTTTGTGGCAGATACCAGTTTATTTTTATGTTTAAACAGTATATCAGTGTCTAATACTTGTGTCATTAATAGGCCATCTGTCTAAAGTTTAAATGCATAAACCAGATTTTTTTTGAAAATTATTTTTAGGCTTAACTCAAGGTATTAAACAAATGATGGTTAAGTGGTGGCTACTTGGCAAGCAGTAATCCCTCTGCACATTCCGGGTTGCACGGCTCAATCAATATCCATGCTATTTTTTTTTTATTATTATTATTGTATGTTTTTTTATTGTTTTTTTTCTATTTAAATATGAACCTTTTAGGAAGATGTTGACATCAACTCTATCATATTAGTAACATGCCAATGGTATAACAGCAAATTGGCACACTCTAGTTGATGGTGTGGTGGTAAGCACTTGCCAACTCAAGGGTCAAGAGTTCGATTCCCGCATCAGGTCTATGTGTGTGTAGTTTGCATGTTCTACCTGTGCGTGCTGGGTCATGTGAGTCATGCAGATTAGATTAATTGGCATTCCCAAATTGCTCATAGTGTGGAGGGACAGATCTGTCCAGGGTATACCCTGTCTTGTGTCCTAAGTCTCCTGGGATAGGCTCCAAGCGCCAGCGACCCATCATCTTCTACACAGAATAAAAGATGAATGAATATGTTTCTTACTAAGGATTTTATAAGACATAGTGACTGTAATATAGTGGTTAGCATTCTGGTCTCACACCTCCAGGGTCAAGGGTTCGTGTTCTGCCTCAGGTCTGTGTGTATTCATGGTTCATTTGCGTATTCTTCCCATGCTTGGTGGGTTTCCTCGCACAGCCCAAAGACATGCAAATTAGACTAACCAGCCCTTCCAAACTGCACATAGTGTGCTTGAACTGTGCATTGGACTGATGTATCTCACCTTGTCTCGCTGAGTCCTCCGACTCTTTATGGATTAAAGCAATATACTTTCTAATCCCGTGTGAACAAACAAAATGATAGAACTGACATTTATCAATATGATAAAATTGATTTTACTGTCCAGTTATTTCTCGGCATCATTATTTTAATATAGATAGCTTGTCAATGAATGACACGTAAATGATCTGAACATAGGGCTGGGTGACAAAAAAAAAACATGTGGCTGGCATGGTCTATGTCTATTGTATTTTTAAGATTAGGGTGTTGTAACGGGGAGTAAGGAGGATCCCAAGGGCCTGAGTGACGAAAGGTACTTAAATAAGCTATGGCAATGAAAAAAGGCTGGATCTAGCAGTGCCCCTGCTGAGAGTCACAAGTGATGACTGATCACCTTTTGTCCTATGATGAGACATTTTTCCCACTGATCATACTCTTGTAGTCTCTTCCAGGATGACCCTGGGCCCATCCTCGATTTATGAGAAATCACTGAATTGTTTAATGAGCATGAAAATGGTGTAAGTAATGCTATGGCTTTCATGGTCACCAAATCCCACCCAATTAAACCAATTGATGTGTTAATTGCATTTCTCAATATCGCAACTTATGCTACACTAAAATTAAAACATGCAGGTCTTATGAAGTAGTAACAAAATTATGATCTGTTTACTCTGACTGAGGAAATTTTAATGTGAGATCAAATAGTTTTTACATTATACCTCACAGAGTTGATCATTAATTTGATTAAATGTATCTCTTTACGTCGCAGACAGCTACTTTAGAGTTCTCTGTCTCTCTCTTTTATTTTAGTTACTAGTTCCCATCCTGTAGTGATTTAAAACGTTTAAAGTTTATCTCCTCTCTACTTTAAAATCATTTGCTCTGCTCTGAATTTCTAATTTACAACTTCACTTCTTAGATCACACTGCTGCTTTCCTATTAACCAAAGCAATTATGTTGCGCTCAAGCACAACAAAAAAACGCACAAACTTCAACGTGAAGCTCACCGCGTGTCAGATGGGCTAACCAGTAGACAGGCCAGGAATAGCGGTTCATGGCATAATTTCAGAGATGGCATCTTCAACTCAAAGTACAGTAACCCCACACACCATGCTTTATGGGCAGATGTTCCTGGAGGAAGCTGCAATCTTTCAAATTTGCACTGAAACATGACAAGAATTCACAATGTCATATCGCTCACCACTCTGCGGAATTTCTGTTTAACTGTGTAGGGGGAAAATAGTCGCTTTCGAAAATAATTTTAATTAATAATTGTGCGTCTTAATTGAATTTTCATCAAGTAGTGACACATCTGGGCCTCCAGTGTGAAGCAAATTAACATTTCAGTTCACACTGGAAAGTATAAGTGCTCTATCAGGCAGCTATTAGCGTCATTATGAATGTCAACAGTATTTAAATTTATTCTCCTCACCGTGCAGATGCTGTGTTCTCTTAATCTCTGCCGAAAAACCATGCAGAGGCGTGTTGGACCTCCCCAGGGGCCTTCAGCACACACGGCGCGCATTAATAACACCGATATAAAGCTTCCAGAATTTCCAGTCCGAGGGAAAAAAAAAAAACAATGATGTGTCATTGGGAGAGTTTGACTGTGTATCATTAAGACTAAATTGTATATTTGAAAAACATTTTCAAATGCATGGTTTTAATGGCTAGGTGTTAGTCTGTCAGACTTGTATGGTTACATGGCGGATGTGAATGTTTCATAAAATCTTTGATTTGATTTTTTTTTCTTTTTGATTGAAAAGGCAGCTCAGGGAGGCAATTAATGGTGAAAGAGGCTTTATTCTAGAACGCTGGAAATAATATCAAGCGTCATCAAGAGCAAGCAATGTGTAACATTTATAAGACAATGAAGACAATGGTGTTCATTCATCATTCTTAACAGTCACCTAAATCAGGTTAATCAAACATGCGCAATATGAAAAAATGAAAAAAAAAAAAAAAGAAATCAAAGAAAAGCATAATATTAGGAATCTCTCTCTCTCTTTCTCTCTCTCTATGCCATACAGAGCTCTATAGTTGTCTCCACAGGCTTGCAGGCGGTGTGTCAAACTAGTCAGATGGAAAATAAATGGGGCCGGCAAGCGGGTGAGTTTGTGCATGTGTGCTAGGGCATTATTTGAATATCTCCATGTTTCTCTTAGTCAGGCTGTCAGAGACGGGGAGCTGTGCTGGGACTTTTCACCCGTGTCAGAGTGGACGTAATTCAGGGTCCAGCTCCAGCGTGAGTGCGTGTTTGTTGTGTCCAGATTTCAAATATGATTGCCAGGATAGTATCACTGTGCTACTTTATGGTGAAGAATAATACAATGAAGAGAGGATGACAAAAGTCCACAGGAAGTAAATTGACTCTATAATACTCAGCAGTGAATGTTAGAAGTTAATGTACAGGAAAATATATTTATTCAGCAAGATATTGTTAATCTTGTGGAGTAAAACGTCTTCTCATAATTGCTCATAATATAATCAAATGAACAGGTTCGTTAGTTGAAGATAGAATGTAACTCTGTACATACAGTACATACTGTTTACTCTTTATACAGTATATCCTCTTACAGTATGTGTGTGTATCCGTGAGCTCTCAACACTTATAACTTTAGATGATTGATTGTAGAAACACATTATTATAAGTTCCTGCAGTTTCCATACAATGTGACGCTAGAGCGTATGTAGGCAGTATCACACTGTCATTGTGTCACCTGGGCGAAAAACACAAGAGAGGGCAACAAAGAATCAGAGGTTTGGTACAAATGTATTAGCAATAAACACATTCTGGGATCCGGAATCCCAGCAGTCATGAGCATAATACCCATGTCTACTCCTGCAGCCTTTTAACATTTACAGGCTGACTAATAGCACGAATCCAGCAATCATACAGTAGCAGCCGTTGTCTAGACTGGATTTCTAGGACACCAGACAAGGATGTACAGTACATTACTGCTGGAGATCAGTGTATACCTTCTCAAAAGGTCAGCCAAACAAGACTACTTATAGATGACGGATTAATTCTATTTAGTCGGTCTCGGTGGCCTGCTCACTTTGGTGGTTCTGACTTTATTCCCGGAGATGCAGGACCAGCCGGTGAGGTCAGGAAGGACTTTGCATTCTTCGCTTTCCAAGCATGGCTCCATCTGACACCACCACTTCAGGTGCACGATAGATGCTGTGAGAGAAAGAAAGACATGAAATCCAGCAGTAAACATAGTGCTGGGTAGTTTCATCTATTAAGTGGATTCAGATTATTAAAAAAAAAATGAATGTTTTAAATACAACTGGTTTCAGTTTAGAAGTACCATACAGTAAGTCGGGGGCACAGGTACAACAAACTATGTTGATAAAACAAGCAAACTTTTCTCTCTCCTTACTTTTGGCCATATAAGACTGTAGCATCTCAAATATTGTAAAAAATATAAATAAGTGCATGCAGGTTCTTCCATTGTTCCATTGGTCCAGCTCTGATGTTTACATGCTCGTTGTATGTGTGACTGGACATTGCTGCAATACATTGTGTATTCTGACATTTTTCCATCATAGCCAGCGTTAACTTTTTCACCAGTTTGTGCTTGCTCCTCTGCGGGATCGGGAACAGACAGGCTAGCCTTTCCTACCCACATGTCAATCATAAATAACCTTGCCACCAGTTCACCGCCAACCACTGTATACCAGATGATACTGCATTCCCACCTGCTGTTCTGCAGTTTCTCTCTCCTAGTCGTCTAGCCATCGTAATTTGGCCCTTGTCAGAGTGCACATTCTCCCTGCTTCCAACACATCAACTTCAGAATTGACAGCTTGCTGCATAAAATATTCTGCCTACTACTGTATAAGGTGCTCCTGTACCAGATAATTAGGGATTATAATGATACGGCCAATTTATTTCTGACATGGTAATGTGAACCTCCAGGTTTAATTTTTTTACTGAGTGAGTTGCAATTTGAACAAAGGAGAATCTTATGGACATGGGAGAGGAGGTAGGAGGAAAAACATTGGCCACAACACTTTGGCTTAATGGTAAATAATCTAAAAATTCACTATACCAGCTCTATTTTAGACAGACAGACAGACAGTAACTGCTTGTTTTATTCCCATAAACCATGAAGTTCAAAATGTACAGCATTCCAGGAACACCTTGTAAAAACAGCTCCCTTAAACAACAATCTGGATTTACTGAAGCGCAAAATTAAAATAATAGTTTCTAAGCCTCTTTGACATTTAAACTGACCTTCTGTCTGTGAGCTAGTGAAGTTACACTTTCAGTAAACTCAGACTTTTCATTGACTTGCCCTACTTTGGCTCCGTATTGGCCTGGCGTCCTGCACTGACCAGCGTCTCATTAAGAGCTGTGTCATACCATCGACACATGACGGCCGTGCATGGGTTGTTCCTGCCACCTGTCCAGTGAGGCATGAGCATTTGACTGTCTGGGATCTTTCTTCAATCTTATTCTTATTGCAACATCGATGGGCAGCTACGACCTCACATGTACCAGGTTTTACTCCACCTAAGGCAGAGAGAGAGAGAGAGAGATGATTAAATTGTACATAGTCCTACTGTCTGAAGATTTCTTTGTATAAATGTATTATACAGCAATTTCTGGTATTCTAGGGCCATCCCATGGTCATTAAAAGTACTACTCTACAACATGCTGCAGAAAGAATTAAGGATGCAAACTATTAAACACACTCATGGGAGTTTTTGCCTTTGGTCTGTGTGTGTATGTGCGTATTTTGCATGTTTTCCATGTGTGCTTGATGGGTTTTCTCCTGTTTTTCCCATAAAAACTAGACTGTATGTTATAGTCATGCACTATAGGCTGACTGGCATACTATGGTATTATGTGTGAGTGTGTGTGCTTCTGCCATGTGTATGGATGGATGGATGGATGGTTCGATGTAAATTATAAATATTTAGTTCAATATATCATACCTATTTTAGACAATCTAATGTAGTTGCAGGGGTGGTAAAACCAGCTAGATGTCATACTACTCAGTATTTGCAATGAATAGTTCCATCATACAGCCCTGAACCCTGAATTCCTTTTTTTTTTTTGGCGAAAAGCGATGGAACCCCTGGAGGTTATCCAGGGTTTCTATAGAACCACAGTTAAATACATAGCTAGTGTTACATTTTACCCCACATTTTATCTTCTGGGTAAACTACTGGAGGTTTTGAGAACCACCTGGATAATACATTGACAGAGTCATAACCAGATGGATGGATGGATGGATGGATGGATGAAGTACTTTATAAATCCCAAAGTGAAAGGTGACCATTAATACACTGAGTTAAGTACATGGTGACCCCCAAGCAACACAAACATTCTGATGTGTCAGTGTGACCTCTGAGTATCTGACCTATTTCTACATCAGGGCAATGACTTCCAAAACCTCGCCATTACTTTGAAATAGATGGGGACTTGAAATTAGTTTTTTCATGAATTGGACATTTAGCTGCCAGGGTGCCCACAGTGTATGGAACAGCATCCACATATTGGCATACAAGACCAATTTCCTAGAAGCTGTTTGGCTGCACTGAATGATGTTTCCTGGAAGACTGGGTCACAGTACACATTTGTCAATTAGTTCTGACAGACTAAACCCAAAAGGTGCAGGGGACCTGGCTGAGGATGACAGATCACTTAGATTTGCCCAGTAAATCTGCAGAGGAAAGAAGCTGCCAGGGCGTTCCAACCACTAGTAAAGGGCTGTGATGGAAACCAAGTACACTACCCCTGGAGCTGGCATTGTCAAAGGGGAAAGCATCATAATGTCAGAAAACATGCTGACCGGGTGACTAGAATACTCAGTGAATCTCAGACCAATTAACTGTGTTGCCTGTAAGGGAGAACCTCTGTGAGACTAAACACTATAATGTGTGCAAGGAAATTATTTTTCCCAAATGGCCTGTCCCTTGGTGGAAGCACAAAAAAAACCTCAAGTACAACAGTATCCTGATGCCACTGTGGAGAAGCCTTGTATGTCACAGATCCGTGGACCCTTGGGTATTTGGAACACTTAACCAGGTTGTGGTGAACTAAAATTGCTACTTGTTTGGTCTGTTTGGCCGTGCTGGTTTTGTGATTACCAAAAACCTAGAATCTCCAACCCATAGTTTTTTAACAGCAGGCCCAAAGAACAAACTCACAACATTGTGCAGATTGTGCTGGGTTGATTTGTACATTTTAAAGGTGAAGTGTGAACATAAACCAGGTTGCAATGAGTCCCCCTAAATCCTGGACAAACATGTTTTTCTATAGATATTGAGTATTATATTATAATAATATATTATATTATGCTATCAGTAAAACAGCTGACATTATCAGTACGTGCAAAACATGAGACAACTTTTTTATATACATTGGCAACTGAGTGTCTGCAGAGCTTTTACTGTACATGAGTATGTGCTTGTGATGTAGATGACAGACTTCTGAGTTCAGTACAGGTGTACTGTATGTGTATGAGGTAGGTTAACCACAAATAGATCTTTATTTGTCATTAGTGATGGTCTGAAAGCTCTCCCAAAGGAACGCTGGTGGTGTGTGTCCAGTGGTGTAATGAGTCCTGAGAGAGAGAGGGAGAAAGAGAGAGAGAGAGAGAGAGAGAGAGAGCACTCACCTGGATGTCCCCTTGAGCTTCGGTTGCTGCTGGACACTGATTGAGCGCACAGGAGCCACACACACACCACCAGCAGCAGTGCAATCACAAACAGCTTCTCACACATCTACTGGTAGTAAGCAGGGGACCAGGAGAGAAAGAAAACAGTGTTCAGTTTATTTGTTATATAGCAGATATTAAAGCAAAGTTTCCATTTAAGGAAACAAGAATTCTTAGACAAGTTTAATCTGCAAATTACAGACAATGCCTATATCAATGGTTTAAAAAAATAATTATATAACAACCATAAAATATATTAATAATAATAATGATAATAATAATAATAATGCACTGCTTATGTGTATGTGTGTGTGATCGAGGGAGAGATTAGTGCAGGATTAACATTCTTTGAGTTCATCTGCTCTTGATCTTGAC
The DNA here is from genome assembly GCF_024256425.1 of Clarias gariepinus. Taxonomy (NCBI): domain Eukaryota; kingdom Metazoa; phylum Chordata; class Actinopteri; order Siluriformes; family Clariidae; genus Clarias; species Clarias gariepinus. Next base: position 13,225,002 of record NC_071121.1, read on the forward strand.
GCTCTCTAATATCCTGTATATTCATTTATTTCCTGCTTCTTCAATTCACTTGCCTGTTCATGGGGTCAGATAGTTATTAAGAAAAATAGAGATCTATTTTTAAGCTCACAGCTTCACAGAGCATAGCAATCAATACAAAATGCAATATAGAAGGGGCTTCAATAATAATAATAATAATAATAATAATAATAATAAAAATTATAATAATCTAACATTTTATTAATTTTAAATGTAGCAAGTCAATAATTACAAAGATTGTAATATTGTATCGAGATACAGTAGTATGTCAATAATTACAAAGATTTTTTTTATGTTAAAGCCCAACGTAAAAATTTCATTACCAGTCAAAAGTTTGGGCACACCTTCTAATTCAGTGGTCTTTCCTTTATATTCTAAAACAATGCTAAAGACATCCAAAATATGCAATAATCTCTTTTAAACAGTTGATACTGGGATGTTTATGGGATGCTAAATGTAAAAAACTTATGCTCTTCATAACAGCTCTAAATGAACTTCTCCTCTGCAGCAGAGGTAAGTTTTAGTCTTGCTTCTCTGGAATGGTTTTCAGGAGAACGAGTTTCAACATGGTGCTTGATGGGTTTTGCAAATACACTCGACAATACTGTTCTTGCAAAAACTATTCCAGAACAGCCGACTTTGTGTCTTAAAATAAAAATTGGACTGTTGTTGTTGTTGCTTAATTACCTAATGGCATATGGCATAAAATGGCATAAAAATGGCATAAAAAATCCAATATTGTTCTAGAATGTAGAATTACATACATTAAAAATTACAATACATTATATTACAACTACATGAATATTAGGCAAGTATTGCATTAAATATTAGTGCATGCAAAAAGTAATAACAATCATGATAAGCAGAGATATCCATGGCTCTCACCTTCTAAACTCCTGAAGCTGTTAGACAAGAGATCTGTGTGTTCCACCTCTAGTTTAACATCATCTTGGATCTTTGTAGTGAAGTTGAAAATCAGTCGGATGTCTGATGCTGAGGAAAGTCAAAAACACATTTCTGCACTGGAAAATGCATCCTGAAAGTTTATCTTAACGCAACAACAACAAAAAAAGGTTGAATCGGAAATCGTTATAAAGTTATAAAGTGACGTAAAAAGTGACTTGAAGTGAGTTCTGAGTTGAAAGTGAGCTCGTGCAGAATCAGCGCTGGGTCTCGCGCGCATTGCTCGCGGTCGCTTTTCTCAGTCACACCCCGTTTTGTTCATGTACATACATATGTGTGTGTGTGTGTGTGCGTGTGTGTCAGTGTGTGTATTGTGTTGATAAATGTCATTTAATTTTGCCAGACCAGAATGTATCCACCACCAGACCTGACTATCATATAATAATATCAATAATAAATTGCCTTGAGCTGAGGTCCTGCAGTGTAGGCTATTTTACAGATGTCTTCATTTCTTCTTAGTCGTGTGTGTGTGTGTGTGTGTGGGCGAGTCAGAGAGCAAGCTCACTTTAAAGCCATCCAGTACACAAGGCAGAATGATGCTTTATCCATCGCTGCAAACTTAATCAAAAGCCCATCTGCTGCAGCAGACCTCTCCTGTTATTACTCTACAGCAGATTCATTTAGTGCTGATTATCAGTGGGCGAGGAGGAGAGGGTCAGCCTTTACTCAGCCTTTACTCATCTGCTGGAGTTTAGACACTACTGAGTGTTATGAAGTGAAAGCTTGTTAAAGAAAGATTTAAAGAAAAACTTGTTCAGCTGCTGGTGGTCTTATAAGTTAATAAACAATAAAGTTATTTTAAATGATTAATTTCGCGATACACAGTTTAAATAGTTTATCTGGAGTAAATAATGTCTACAAAACAGCAGAGTACAGTATGTGAAAAAGCATAAAACACAAACACAGAAAAAGCTAGTTATCAGAATGACCAGTTTAAGATTACATCTGTACTAAGGTTTTGTACTAAACTAATTCGTTTATATCTGCCCTGGTTAAATATACTACTTTTTTGCAAGTGCTCATACAGCTATAAAAAAAGAAGTAATTAAATAAAAACGATTCCATGTTGAAATGTGGGCGTGGTTTTAAACTTGATTTGCATACGCGTGGACAGAAACTGGTTAAAATAGTTTACTTTTGAGCGTTATGGACGTTTATTTTATGTATTTCGCGTTTTATGTCAGCTATAAGCTATAGCAAAAGCCTACTGTAGTACAATATATATATTGAAAGATTAAATGTATTATTCAAGTTTTCTTGGGTCACCCTCTTTGTTTTTCTTATTTTCTCAGTTAGTATGCTGTGCGCGCGGACGTTTGCCCGAAAGTTCGAATCTAAGAAAGTTTCTTTTTATTTCAGAACCAGGAAGATGAAGACCAACGTGTTTTTCTGAGTGGTTAAAAAGTCACATTTATCTCTGCATGTAATGTAGAGAAATGTTCTTGAACATTTGATCCAAGCTGAATTTTAACTGGTAAAAACCTTTTACAAAATGAAGGTAGTTAGAACCACTACTAAAGGTACACCACATACTCTTATAGGTATAAGATGCATAGGAAAGATACAAAAACCTGTTCATGTTACTTTTTTCTAAGTGCTCTTATTTCTAAGACTGAAGCAGAGCAGGCTATATTTGAAAGATTTTTTTATTTTTTTATTTTTTACGAAAAAGTTATTACACTTCTTAGGACATATAGGACATACTTTACTTAAAATTTACTTTAAAAAAAAGTAAAAGTTATTAATATTACTTTGTGGTGAAATTATGTCCACAGTTATCTTGAGTAAATTTGACTCCAATATTTTCCTCCAGTATTCTTATTGAGTGCCTGTTGTTATGCAAAGTTGGGGTTCATTAACATTATTGAACAAATTCAGAAATAATGGACAGCTACCAAACTTTACTTTCCTTGTTGCTGGTGTTCTCCATAAATATGCCATGTTTTGAACTTTTAGTATATTTACAGGGTGGCCCAAAAGTCCGAACCCATAAGCATTTTCCCTCACACAGTTATTATACATTTACACATTATCTCTGCATGTAACGTTTTGAGACTTCTTTTTGTGTTTGCCGTGCTTATGTTATTACATATGTTCTTACATATACACAAGTGCTGCAAAGTCAGAGATCAACAATTCGAGTGTTTAATTTTTGTCTTTGGATCCAGGTTGTTTATTCAACCTGAATTTTAACTGGTAAAAACCTTTTAAAAAATTAAGGTAGAACCACTAAAGGTACAGCACATAACCTTATAAGTAAAAAACGCTCACTAAAAATACAAAAACATCCTCTTCATGGTATTTTCCCAAGATTCATCTAGGAAAAATTTAAAAGAAAAAAAAAAATACATTTAAAAAGGCCATAAAACAATATAATTGTTTCTACACTGCATTAATAGTGTAATAGAATAATAAGATCTTAACAAGTCCAAACAATTTTCAAAAGTTAATAAATACTTGTGTAACACACTTTGTTGTGTATTTAAATGAGTACTTAATATAATGTATTTTTAAAAAGTTAAAATCAATTTTTTATTATTCACTTTTTCAAAGATCAGGTTACTTTTACAAGAGGAGAAATTGAACATGTATATATTGCTATATGGATGTACTACAAAAGCCTTTCTCGAAGGTAAATATTTTGAGAAATATATATAAAAAATATATATAAAAGCTTCATATGGCTGTTCCATCTTCTGTTCAAGTCCCCAAAACAACACATTTATTTAAAAGCAAATCATTAACTTTTGGTGGATTAAGTGTTATTTAATGTTATCCTCTTTGAAAATGCAATCAAGCTCTGAGTAGAAATAGCAATATACACCAGTGTTTGGGTATAGAGGATAATTTTTACGTCTACATCGTGCAAACAGAGAGCATTTAGACCCCGTTTGCAATCCTCACCTTCTTCTTATTCAGCCCCACAGAAAGTGTAAATAAAAGATCACAGACTGTGTAAGAATAACAGAATAACTGTGGTTATTTTAGGCCTAATCATCAGGCCTAAAACCTTCTATTTTAATTTGATTAGGGTTTCTTTTTCAAGCCCTTTTCATTAGCTGGAAAAAGTTAATGGAAAATAAATCAATAAATCAGTACTTATCTGTGCAACATATGCTATGTAAATGCAGAAATGTTTAATTTCAAATGCGTTCAATTTTCCACACAGTTCATAGAAATGCATGTGTTTAGAGAAAACCTAATGTCTGTCATCCTAAGACCTTTACTTTTAATTATAATATAGATATGAATTTGCATTGGATATTTATGTTTTATAATTTTTTTTGACAAGCAAAAAATTGACCATTATATTTTCCACTATAAAAAGTTGGGAGAATTTTTTATTTAGTTTGCCCTACTGGAGGATTTGTATTTGTGGAAAGGGCACATATTGTCTTGGTTTTGTAGAAGGCTATGAAGCTCTAAGAATGCATATTATATAATACAGATCTCTTGCAAAAGGTATATTAAACAACTGCAGTGTTGAGTGACAAGTAATAAAACTGCTCCTTTTTAAATATACTTTTATGTACATCTGGAAGAGGTATGTAGACCACAAACTTGACAGTTTGATAGGTTTCCTATGTCAGTAACTGCATATCTTCAAAACTCATCCATGTAGCTTTAGCAATCGATTGAAGGAGCTACTTGAATGAATAATGTAACATTTCAAAACATTCCAGCTTATACGACTCAACTTCGCCGGCATGACTGAGAATCTTCATCGACTATATCCTGCAAAGATTTTTTTATTACAGAGCATTTTTACTGATAAGCATACAAGTGACCAGCTATATTTACATTCAAGCAAATGGACAAAAAAAAAACAGTTTTCCATAAAAACTTTACACATCATTAACTGCTCAAAATAGATCTTCATTCCCTGTGTAGAATGCTGTATGTGCTCATAGTCTCTCCTTTACTCTCTCACGGCTTATGAAGTTGGTTTGTAAAATAAATCTTCAGTTTACTCTTGAAGGGTGAAAGCTTTTTCAGGAGCTTTAATGGTGATTAAAAGAACTGCTGCATCTATACACTGCCTTATTTACACAATTAAATTTTCTTAAATAATATTCAAATACATTTAATAGGGTCCAATACAGCTTTTCTGTAAATAAGTGCCAGCCATGTAGATGGCACCTTTGGTGCAGTATTCTACTACTATGGGGGTGTCCAGGATTAGTTGTATTCAGGTGAAGTTAAGCTTGAAGAGAACTGTTTGAGGAGTGGTGACATCAGCTACAGCTAACTCCTGTCCATCAGCCAGTCCCAGCTCTGGATCAGTCCACACAAACAAGTGTATAAAAAAAAAAAGAGAAAATATTCAGGTTCAAGTGAATTTGGAGTTTAACTAAAATTTAAGCGTAGTTATTCTATTAACATTTATAACTAAATTCATTCATAGTGATCAATAATTTTAATTAAAAAAAAATACCATAAATATTTATACAAAACTATGAAAAAAAACTATGGGATACAGTAGTCTAATTAAATAACTTATATGCACACTTATGACATTTCTGCTACCCCTGAATTTGGTACTGTGTGCATCCTCCCTTTGCTAAAAATTACTACTCTTGGTTTATCACAATTTTAAAAGATTAGTAATTCAAAAAACTTATGTCGGAAGTGTGAACTGGGCCCAAGTCTTCTTCTACAACATCTTGATGTCTCATAGAAACTAGAGATTGAGGAATCTGAGAACATTCTTCGATACACAAGTTTGTTTTTTTCTTAATTGAAATTGACCACATATTTAACCACTGTCAAATTATTCATAACCTGGATTTGTAATCCATCTCAACTTTAACAAGGGTGCCATTAATTCTGCTGACTGTATATCTTACCTTTTAAAGTTTTGCAGAGATTGGGCCTTGTCCTTTCTTCAATTGAAGCTACAGTCTACACAAGCACACACAACATGCATTCAGTGATCATTCAATTATCATTAGTGATCATTCAAAACCCTAATTAGACATGATTCAAATTTTAAAGTCTTACCTGTAAGTAAAGAGTTTTGTTTTTGCCTTCGAGTGTTGCAGTGATAGCTGGAGATTTCATTTGTCTGAAAATAATAAACTCAGCTCAAATGATATGCTCGTATACCACAGTGATTTACACTGATGTGGTAGACATTCTGCAATACTCACAGAGAGGCATTCTCAGTCAGATACTCCAGCACTTCCTGTAGTTTAGCAGACGGTGGGAATTGTAGCTTCTGAGGAACTTGACTACATGCCGAGCAATTCTCCTGTTAGATGGACATTGGCCAAAGGTAGCAAACGATAAACAATACACTGGTCAGTACTTCATTGTACAGTATGAAGGATTATTTGTGAACAAAAACAGCAAGCTTACCTTTCGCTCTGCCTCAAAGGTATACGTGTACAAGCCATCAACATCATTAAACACCAGATAATTATTGAGAGGAATATAAGCACTGACAAACAGAAAGGAATATTAGTGCCTTGTATAATGCATTCAATATTGTGTTCAAATAATATGCCTTAAATACCTTGTAGCAATCTTAAAAACTTCTGTAGCACAAGCAGCTGCAGAAATGAAAAACAAAAAACAATAATTGAACTTTTTACCATTTTGGTTCTACAATTCAACATTACTTTTAACATTACTGTCATCTGAAATAGCACTCTGGCCCTGGATGTTTACAAAATGTGAGAGGAATCACCCTAGTACCTCCAGTGCCAAGGCCTACATTTATTCTCCTATCTGGACAACAGACAGCTGTCTGGACAGTGCCAACTGCAAGTGACAAACCTGACAGGGCTACTAATCTCCCACTTGAAAGCTCTAGGACAGAAATTCAATTACAATAAGAGCCATTTGACAACTGAGCAGACTGTGCAGTTCTTAGGCATGAAGGCCATACAAGTCATTTTGACAGAAAACAGCTGTCTCGATTCTAAAGGCTGTCAGAAAACGATGACCTTCTGCCCATACGCTGACTTTCGAATGAATTCTCCAGCTGTACACTAACTGTCTCCTTCTAGCCTGAACACTGACAGCAGTGACCTCAGAGCACTTTATAGTTCATTTGGAAGATCTACTGTGGAGTGGAATACTAGTCTGAAAACAGAGAGAAATCATTACTCACTGTGGTTTATAGACACACAGACAGAGGCTTTAAACCAGGATGCACTGGCACGATTGGTCAAATGTACAACTGTTGCCTCCCTAATGCTGGCACTATTATTGATGAACCTGCAGCCAGTGTTCTGGACGAACAGGCCATAGTTTATCCTGCAGTTCACATTCACACCGGGGCTCATTGTTTTTGCACGATTTTAAAGACTGAACTTTGCTTCATCACATTCTATGCGCTTTGTGTTGATTTTTGAACGATCTACATCATTTTAAAGCCCTAAGCACTTCTTATCCTCAATAAAGTATAGCATTCAACAGTTTTTTTTGATTCACTGATTAAGCTAGACTGATATTCAGTACGACAGCCCTAATATATTTTACTGTTTGTATCACTGTGTTTGTCCAGATTCCAAATCTATCAACAGTTTGCAATCCTTTATCCAGCTGTTGCTTCTCTGGGAACAGTTTTTGTTGAAGAAGCAAAACAGCCAATCAAAGGAAGCGAAATGTAGAATGAGTCACATTCTCAATAAAGTACAGTGTTTGTTCTATTCATAAGCACTGTCTGTTATTGCCTGGTGTTGGGCGGCAGCAGGACAAATTACAAACCCCAGTGACAATGATACATGGCCACAAATAGTACTGAAAGAAATCATCACAGTAGCAGACGCAAAGTCCAACAGAAAGTTATACATGCAACAACTAGGCTCAGGCTTAAGAAGAACCACAGATGTAGCCAGGACCTTTTTCGAGTTTACCAGGTAGGGTTACGGGTGAATGACTGCAGCTGATGCTCACAATGATTATGTGGGAAAACACCACTATTTGCAAAGGAGACCACTTTAATAGTGCTCCACTCAGTCACAGAATCACTGTTACATACACTCACCTAAAGGCTTATTATGAACACCATTGACCCCCTTTCGCCTTCAGAACTGCCTTAATTCTATGTGGCATTGATTCAACCAGGTGCTGAAAGCATTCTTCAGAAATGTTGGCCCATATTGATAGGATACCATCTTGCAGTTGATGGAGATTTGTGGGACGCACATCCAGGGCACGAAGCTCCCGTTCCACCACATCTGAAAAGATGCTCTATGGGGTTGAGATCTGGTGACTGTGGGGGCCATTTTAGTACAGTGAACTCATTGTCATGTTCAAGAAACCAATTTGAAATGATTCAAGCTTTGTGACATGGTGCATTATCCTGCTGGAAGTAGCCATCAGAGGATGGGTACATGGTGGTCATTATGGGATGGACATGGTCAGAATCAATGCTCAGGTAGCCCGTGGCATTTAAACGATGCCCGATTGGCACTAAGGGATCTAAAGTGTGCCAAGAAAACACCACCACACCATTACACCACCACCAGCCTGGACAGCCTGTGGTAACAAGTCATGATGGATCCATGTTCTCATTCTGTTTATGCCAAATTCTGACTCTACCATTTAAATGTCTCAACAGAAATCGAGACTCATCAGACCAGGCAACATTTTTTCAGTCTTCAACTGTCCAATTTTGGTGATCTCGTTCAAATTGTAGCCTCTTTTTTCTTATTTGTAGTGGAGATGAGTGGTACCCGGTGGGGTCTTCTGCTGTTGTAGCCCATCCGCCTCAAGGTTGTGTGTGTTGTGGCTTCACAAATGCTTTGCTGCGTACCTCGGTTGTAACGAGTGGTTATTTCAGTCAAAGTTGCTCTTCTATCAGCTTGAATCAGTCGGCCCATTTTCCTTTGACCTCTAGCATCAACAAGGCATTTTCGCCCACAGGATTGCCGCATACTGGATGTTTTTCCCTTTTCACATCATTCTTTAAAGTTTGTAAACCCTAGAAATGGTTGTGCGTGAAAATCCCAGTAACTGAGCAGATTGTGAAATACTCAGACCGGCCCGTCTGGCACCAACAACCATGCCACGCTCAAAATTGCTTAAATCACCTTTCTTTCCCATTCTGACATTCAGTTTGGAGGTCAGGAGATTGTCTTGACCAGGACCACACCCTAAATGCATTGAAGCAACTGCCATGTGATTGGTTGATTAGATAATTGCATTAATGAGAAATTGAACAGGTGTTCCTAATAATCCTTTAGGTGAGTGTATGTAAGCTTTTATTCTTTTTCCATTTAATAAACTGAAGATCTCATTTCAGTTTTTGAAAACTCATTGATAGATTTGAAACCAAACAAGCAAAAAAAATATGTAATAGAACAAGCATCATGCATTTATAAATTATCTTCATTTTGTTAGAGTTCAAGCATTAATTATTATAATATTTCTAAACATGCTATACTTACAAAGTTTAAAATCACTGCATACATTATCTGACTTATTTATTTAATTAATTTAATTTAATTTAATTTAATTTATTTAGCGCTTTTAACAATGGTCATTGTCTCAAAGCAGCTTCAAAAATATCAAAGAAAATAATTTTACACACAGGCTACAGACAGGTCATGTGATCTAAAAATATATTAAAGGTCCCACTCCGAACTCCCTTTAGTAGAATCCTCCTTCAAATGTGCCTCTTCAGTGTCTATGTAAATAAGCAATCGCCAAAAAATGTCCCACCAGCAGAGCTGAGCAACAAGCTGGAGAGGGGATTCTTAATACATAACAATATACATCACATGGGGTAAAAATCTAACTGGTGTTTTTACCATAATGCAATTTTATTTATTTATTTATTTATTTTTAAAAGGTCTTTACTTGAAGGCACAATTTGACTATTTCTATCCTCAGGAGAGTTGTGTGTCTCATGCAGGTAAGACACACAACCACCTGAGATCTCCTACATATCCTACTGTTTCTGATAACATTCAACTGAGCATATAATTCTGATTAAATCCTGATTTAGGAAAACTGAGACTATTGCGTGCGAAATGGGGTCAAAGTATGTTCACAGCATTCTCAGGAGTAGATGTTTTTGGAATTCAAGTAGGGACAAAGAAACAGAGAGAAGCAGTGAGTGCAATTTGGGCTTGACATACCAGCGATGACTGCATTGGTGGATGCAACAGCAGGGATAATTCGTTTAACCACACCTGAAAGACCAGAGTGAGAAATCTAATGAATCAGAAATCGAACCTTGGACCAGAGGATTTATGATATAAATTATGTAATCAAAAACAGGTTAAAGACCTCAGTTTTCTTTCACTGTTACCTTGTGTGAGTCTATAATTGACTCCAGTGATGTTAAACTCAGCTGCTCTCTCCAGAGACTTCTGGTACACCCACTGAATGTGTTCTGGATTATCACCATCCAGAACTATACCATCTGCACAGAATAGGAAATTTCAAGAATCTCAATTTCAGAATCTCACTATACGGCTGTGTGCTTTTATCCCCTTCTTACACTGCTTAATTCATTAGCCTGGATGCTAAATAAACATTTTTAAAGAAAATAGCCTATAGGTGTTACATATGCAAGTACATCACATTGAAAAGGTTATGAAGCCATGGTGCATGGTCAGCCATGATACAGAACACCAAAAGAAAAGAGGTTTAAAGCCATTGTCCAAGGGCTCAATACTGGCAGTTTACACTCACAACCTTCTAAACAGTAGCCCAGAGCCTTTACCACAAGCGGTACCACATAAATCTTATAACTAAATTCACTGGCTATTACCATGCTATACAAATTGATACTATCATGTTTATTTACAAACCATTTAATGAGAATACATTTATTGTGAATACAATTGTAAAATATTAATCGAATGCATCTTTATGTAAAGCCATGACATTGACACGGTATTGCTGAAATATTGTATACCCTGACATAGAAATATACAGTAACAGATTTCTTACACACACCTACCAAGTTTTGGTTTATAGTTTGAGATGACAGCTTCTCTTCTGCAGTCCACATTGAAAAGCATGATGCTGTGCCTGATAGACTTGGACCAATGACTAAAATGGTTCATATCAAAAGATTCTAAAATGATTTCTTGGTTACTAAGTTGAAATTTTACATTTATAAATTACTTAAACCAGCCCACTAGGCAACATCATGGCACAAGCCCAAAGTCAAAGATCACACTTTCCCCTTCCTGATCTTTAATATAAATTGTTTAAGCTCTTGACCCGTATCTGCATGTTTTGGGGTTTTTTTTGTACTGCTGCCACATGACTGAATCAGATGTTCCTAATTTCCTAATGTGGAAAGTGAGTATCTTTGTACCGGGATCTATGCATAATAATAATTATCTATGCATAACAATAATTGTGGCCAAATAATGTGTGTGTCAAAGATGGAGGAAAAAGTCCTACCTCCAAATGGTTTCTCTTTGGGCCACTGCAGTATTCTCACATACTCAATACAGTGCTCAGGGAGGCGTGGCATCGATGCAATAGTGCACATTGGAAAATTAACCTGGAAATACACAAGGATTGTCAGACAGTCTTAAAGCACTGAATTATACATAGGTTACATATTTCATCTGAACAAAACCTATTCATACATTCATTAATATATGATTACAGAATGCTATGATAACACTCCTCTATATTAATAGTCCTCAAATGAAATGACCTAAATCAAGCATCATTGTTGTCAAAAACAATTTTCCACTTCAAACAATCATTATATTTACTAAAACAAAATGGCATGCAATGTCTAGATCATCCATATTTAAAAAAAAAAAAAAAAAAAAAAGTGTTAGCCTTAACAGAAAAATCGCTAAAACAAAGATCAGGGACTAATGACTGGGTATCTTCCAAGACTGGGTATTTTCTGACAGAAAGCAAAGCATGCCCACACCATAACACCATAACCATGTTTGCCTGTTGGTATGATTTTTATTTCGCAATTCTGTTAGCTTCATGTCTGATGTAAGGGAACTGAAGTCTCCAAAACTTCCACTTACCGGTGGATAAGTTACTTATCAGACCCAAACAATTATTTCAAAATGTTTTGCTTGTTTGTTTATTTTTTCAAAGGGGGAGACAAGCCTTTATGTTCCACTTTTGTAACAGTGATTTTCTGGTTTTCATCCTAATGAGTTGTTGATGTCAGATATTTTGATTTCTGGTAGAATTACCACTGCTCCAAGTTTTCAATAACTAAAAAAATATTACTCTAACTCTCTTCACACTAATAGATTTAAATAACTTTTCCCCATTTGTCCAAAACTCACTACAAATCCTAGCATAGTGTGTTGTGCATAGCCAAGTAACAAGTAACCTGTACTTTGGATACTTTTGGGCTTGACTTGTAATACATTCTGTTTAAGGATATGAAACAAGTATGTGTGACTAATATGTAGTAAAAAAAAGTGATTCTTGTCCACATCATTGTACCTGTGGAGGATACAGCTCCAATGTGCAGTCTATACAGGCCGTCATCCCTGGCAAGATGACCCTGAGGTTCCCTTTAAAGCCTTCTGTACCTCCATCGATTAGTGGAATAATGGAACTAGGATCTAAAACCCCATCTTCATAGATAAGCAGTGATAACTGGAAGAAGACACACACAAACAAATGTCCAGCAAGACCATACTGAAATTTCATTATCCAACTTCACAATTTTACTACATAAGCAGTAGCGATCGGGTATTAAATCAGTGGTACATATTTACACACCCAAGATAACATAAAAATAACTGTCATAACACATTCTAATTCAATATTTTTATATTAGCTACTGAGTTTGTATACACACACTTCTGAACATGTAAATAACAGGAGCTCTGGAGCATTTCTTACCAGCATTCCATTCATCCAGCGGCGAGCGATAATCGAGTCTAGTCCGCACACAATAATGTGGAATTCTGCACAAGTAAAAAAAGAAAAAGAAGAAAAAAAAAAGACAAAGAAACCATTTCTGAATATAAATATGTAACAGCCAAATTATAAGCCATAAACCTTCAAGTATATGACACTTACGTCTGTAAAAAGATTCATCAAAATCTTGAATTTTCTTAAAGTGTCTAAATTACACCAGTTAAGGAAGCAGAGTAGCAAAGCATATAAGAACATAATTTTTTTTTGATATACAACATGTATGTATATACACAGTACTGGACAAAAAGCCTCTCTCATTTCTTTATATTAAATTTAATTAGCACTGAAGAAAAGACGGGAGGCAGAGTTGGAGGTAGCAGAGATGAAGATGTTGAGGTTCTCTTTGGAAGTGACAAGGATAGATAGGATCAAAAATGAGTTAATCAGAAAGACAACTCATGTGAGATGTTTTAAAGATAAAGTCAGAGAAGCGAGATTGAGGTGGTTTCGACATGTTCAAAGGACAGATTGTGAGTATATTTGTAGAATGATGCTGAGGTTGGAACTGCCAGGCAGGAGGTCTAAAGGAAGACCAAAGAGGAGATTTATGGATGCAGTGAGAGGAGTGAGAGAAGAGGAAGCAGAGGATAGGATTAGATGGAGGCAGATTTGCTGTGGCGACCCCTGAAAGGGACTAGCCGAAAGACGAAAAAGAAGAATTTATTTGGATTATAAAAATGCACATTTGGATGGATTGTTTATGTAACAATAACCTTAGCAGCAACCTCATTTCCAAGCATTCAGTATTACCAGTGCAGAAATCACCATCATCTGTTCACCGCAGTCCATGCCTTAAGTTAGACGTGTTTTTGACTGATTGATAGGCCACTGTGTGGCTTAATGAGCAAAAACATTCCTCTGAAACAGGTGAGGTACAGGGACTGGACTGAAAATGACAGAAAAAAAATCCTTCAGGAATCCTGAAGAACAATTCCTCAAAACTGCATTTAAAAAAACAAGGGAGTTTGGCTATTTGGGCGCAAAATATGGAGAAATGAAGGTCGCCCAAAACGTTTGCACAGTACTGTACACCACACACGTAATCTCATATGCTATCTCTCATATCCTTGATTTCCAATTATAATTTATTAACAAAAAAATAAAAAGATAAACAGATAGATAAATAGATGGATCATATATACACTATACACACACACGTCCATTAAAACAGAATACACAAGCAACCCTTATACATGATGAAGGATACGGTACAACATGACATCCTGGAACTCGACTGTTGATGAAGTCAGCCGCTACCTCAGCCTTAGGACGCCCAACATCCTTCGGCCTTTAAACACAAAAAGCCCAACATTAAACATGCTTACAATCAGCTTTGATATAAAATGAAGTGTAGCAGTAAATTAGGTGTATAAACTGAATTCTTGCCTGAAGAGAAACTGTCTGTTTAGATTCGACACGTCAATAGTGTCCATATCTACCACATGGATGTTCCGAAACCCTGACAGCGCCTAAAGGAGAAAGATAACAACCAAACTGCAGACACATATGCTAATTATGTGTATACATTGTATACCCTTATTAGCAACACAGATGGTGTTTTTAATTCCCTAACCCATCTTTTTATTGTATATGAACTTACCAGGTTTTTTAGTAGTTCACAGCCAAGACCACCTGCTCCAATTACTAAAATTTTGCATGTTTCTAATAAAAACTGGAGAGTCTGGAAAGTAAAGAAAAGAAAAATAACAATGAAGCTAACTGCAAAAAGAGAACCATATGCTATTCAATTTTAAGTAAAAAGCTATTAGTTATTCACCTCCTCGCTTGGTTCAAAATCAGGGTGTGTGAAAGGTCCAGACCTCTCCAGAAACTTCTGCACATGGCTCCACCGGCCATCCCAATCACCGCTGCTGCTAACATCCACTGCCATTCTGAGAAGCAAAATCCATATGCTTAATTTGAAATCATTTTCTAAAATCATTCAGAAACTAAATCTTAAAAAAAAAAAAAAAAAAAAAAAAGGAAAAACAATAAGTCATCTAGCCTTCGCCAAAAATCAACATAGGCCCGCTAGATACAAGTCGCTACGTAAGGGGCATTCAAGTCAAACTGGGACTTGGGATAATTTCATGAAGGCATAAAATTGATTGACATTTACAGAACACTTCAAATACAGTATGGTGAGTAAGCTCTTAGACGCGATAAAATATCTGAATAGTGCAAACATTTCAAAAGAAGGAAATACGTCTGTGAATGATGATCCTACCCAAAGTAGTTCAGCCTGACCCTTTGAAAATCTATGGATAACTGACATAATGGATAAGAGACAATCATTTATGAATGCCACTTGCATCTTATGGTACCTTGGCTGGGAATAATAATGAATTAACATCTCCAGAAAATTCTAACCTAGCTCCAAGCCATTTCCATGTTTGGCTATTAAAGAAGTTCTTGGGAGGTCAGGGTGTCGGATGTTTTGATGGTATCCAAGCAATAGCAAGATGCTGGGATAAGTGCATTAGTGTAGCTGGTAATTATAGAGAAGCAAATTCAGTTTTTACTCCCCTTATAACTGTGTTATTCTTTCAATCATAAATCCTGGTTTGACTTGAAGCCCCCTTGTAACTGTCCAAAAGAAGCATTTTTTCTTCTACTTATGAATTCATATTTCTCAAAAAAACAAAAGTGAAATTAAGAACATCATCTTTTAGGCCTGCAAAACTGCCCCAAAGTGTGAGTGTGTAAATGTGTGTGTGCATGGCACCCTGAAATAGATGAGCAACCCATGCAATGTATACTGCACCATGACCCAGACCAGGATAACTGAGTAAATGTTTAATTGTGCAAGGTTTGAGGGGGCTTTGGACATGGGTCACTTTTGTTGTATTCTGCAACCCAAGGGCATCTTGGGGTTCAGTGCAGACATGCTGTTTAAAAAGGAAAATTTTTTAAAAATTTTGATCTGTCTTAGTTAAATCTATAGTTTGTGTTTTAAATAGTTTTCAAGATAGCTTCAAAGTAGTATTTTAAAGTGTGGGCGCACAAAGTATCTTAACCCTAAACTCGAAGGCTTTTTTGGGCAAACCCGCTCAGTCCAAGTGCTTAAGCTTATTTGATCGTTTCTATAAAAACCACGCGGCATCGTGACTTAAACAGTACTCAGACGCAGGCAATACTTCTTAACAAATTGCTTACAACTTGAAGCAAAGTTCTAATCATGAGAGATGTTTTTTATGACCAATGGGTAATTATTAGTTTTGTTTACGACAAATGTAAAACTTGATTTTATTTTAAAGAAAATCAGTCTGTTGCCTCTATTTAAAGAGCAGATTACTCGCCTTTACTAACGTGTACCTCAAGGTGTTTCCTTTTAATGCAATTGTGCGCTCAATACTCAGCATTGGAAAAAATGTAGCTTTTCTTTATGCACTTTATCTAACATTTTACTTTACTTTCTGCAGTTGTGTTTACACGCAGGAACTTACAGTACAACATCGAGGATTAAATTAGCAGCCTGGACTATACACCAAAAATTGAATTAGTGAAAACAGGTCTCAGGTCAACTTTTTACATCCAGACTTAAATAAATTAATCCTATCCTGGACTTTACATCCAGAATTAGCGGAAAAATCTCAACCTGTATACTGAGCATTTGGATCCTGACTCAGATTTTACATGTATTATCGGTGACATGGTTCATCTAGATTTTGAATTTTCTTTTTGTAGAGGAAAGAACCAAGTCTGCTGTGCTCTCTCTCTCCCTCTCTCTTATTTAAGACAGATTATGTTAATTTAATGTTATCTAAACACAATCCCCCACATACACACACACATTACACCAAAACACAGGTTAAAGAGTGGAGACTGATTTAATAGAATAGGACAAGATAGCTAACATTGGCCACAGTGCATTATGTGAAAATTCATCACCACTTCACAGAGCATTGCCTCGCTGATTATTTAATTATTTCTCCCTGGTCCCTTTACAGGCCCCATTTGTGTTGACAGCCGGGAAGCTAACGCTAGTTAGCCGTTAGCTGGTTGACGTTTTAAAATAAAACAATCCGGAACCAAAACAATCCACCGGTTAGCTTCCACCCTGGGGAATTACGGTAATACTTTCCCAAACTATATCCGTTATGTCAAACCTATCTGGATAAACTAAACTTGGATGAAAAAGGATGAATTTTCACACTCCCTATGCTGTGCAATACTCAAACCTGCAGCCAGCGTTTAGCATTTCATCACTAACTTCTCAGGCTGCTCCTCTATTCTCTGTCTTTTCTTCGCCCTAAAATGAAAGAATAAAAGAGGATACAAGCGTCTCCTGGTTATACCGACTACTGGGCAAAATATCAACAATATTTGTTCCTAAAACAGTTCGTTCATTCAACGCTACTTACGGCTCTTCCCCATCCGCCATACTTTAGAGCTTCACGGTTCCATGCCTTCCCACAATGCTCTGCGGTCGGGGCGAACTTGAAGGTTGAATATAAAAGCACTTAATACTATTTAATAATAATAATAATAAATAGTAGAAATAGCTAATAAAATATATAACTATGTTGGATATTTTACAGCACGGTATTTAGCGTCTAACCTTCCCTCTGTCAGGACTGTTAAGACGCGGCCAAAGTCCAAAAATGATCCGCACTTCGGTTATATTGAACCTTCAGTTAGCCGCACTGTCTTATTAGCGCTTTGTTCACGGCTACTGTCTCCACAGTCACTGCTGAGCGAGTGTGAATGCGTTACATCAAAATGGACGCCCGGGCTTGTGATTTGCACCAAAGATGCTGCACCAGTGATTCGTTTTTTTTTGTTGTTTTTTTTTATGTGGTTTGAGGGTTTAATCAAAAAAAAAAAATTGTGATTCTTAAGAGCCAGTATAGAACATTATCAGGCCAACGGTTAAAGAATTAACAGTGAGATGCTTATTAAAGAGCTGATGCCTAAACCTCGGCTTAAACACATAGGCCCGCTATCCAAGGGTGTTGTGATCTTGCATGATTTTGCACGTCCGCACACTTCTGCTCACACTGTCAACACTCAAAACTGCAAAAAACTTTATTCTTTATGTTTTAAAGCATCCTCCCTAAACTGTTGATCTTGCTCCATTAAACTTTCAGCTTGAAAGCAGCCCTATGAGGATGAAGATTCACTTCTGATGAAGAAGAGAAGACAGCTGTGCATTCATGGCTCGCAGCTCAGCCTAAAACGTCTTAATAAGGGTATATAAAAACTTGTTGACAGGTGGACGAAGTGTATTGGAAAGCAATGAGATTATGAGGAAAAATTATGCATTCTTCTTTTCTAAAAAATTATTAAATTAAATTCTACAGCCAGATTGTGGATAATTTTTGACTTACCATCAACATCTTTGCATGAGCCTAAAAAGTCCTATACAAACCCTTACTAGTTTCCTAGTAGTACAGTACCTACTGTACTTTCATAGTTTCTTGCAGTGCATGTGTTTCTTACATCTGTAAAACTGCTTGTGAGTGCACTTATAGCTTCAGGTACCATGTTCTCCAAAGTTGTAAATGGAATCCTGTCATCTCCCATCATCTTTTCCTGGCTGCAATGAGAATTTCCATATACCCAAAAATCTGGTGACCTGTGGGGCTGTCAATGTGTGGTACTAGCATAGTTGATCCGTTGCTCACTTTCAGGGTGAACATGTAGTGTAGGATGTAGTATAGCACACAAACAATTAAGACGAGAGATAGGCCCCCCCAAAAAAGTATAGTCACCACCTACCTAGTAGATGTGGCGTCACAAATCCGGGCAATGAGAATCACCAGTCATGATGTTATCATGATACGCAGATGCCAATTAGATTAAAATTGCAATTCTATACGTTTTACGATTTTATAAATATCCTGGTTCAAAATGAAATCTTTCTTTAATTTTGTTACAATTTTAAACCTTTCAAAAAAGTTTATTTATAATTATAATTAAATATTAATTATTGAGTAGCCAGTTTTTTTATATTATAACATAACACTTAAAAAACAAAGCATTTAAACAATACAAAAGAACTTTAAACAATTTCTAAAAAAAAGTTATTCACTCCTATCACAAATGTGTAAATAGTTTAGGATGTACCATCTGTAGGATTATAAATAAACTAGTCAGGTTTTGGCACGTTAAGTGCCTCCAATCTTGACAGTGAGCACACGGGCATATGTGGTTTTTAATGGAGGCACTCAGGGCTTTGCATTTGCACGTATTTTGAGACTTGTGTAAGCGTGTGTAATGAGTGAGCTTGAAACAAATTTGCTTAAAGAGTTTAAAGAAAAAGGCAGATTGGTGGCTTTTAACACATACCACTATAAAAATGCATTTCTGTTGCACCACTCGGAAGCATCTGTGCTTGGTAATCATTTATCCCTAAGGCTGATCAGCCAATCACCTGTTATGGCAGATCAAACTGAAAACTAGCCAGTTCTTCTCTATTGTCAATTCTTGTAGATTTTAGAGTCATTGTGGCGATATGTAAATCGTCACACAAAAGAAATGACAATTTATAACTAAATCAATCCCCCCCTCCACACACACACACACACCTCTAGTGACCTAGCAGTGCAGGAAATACAAGACAATCTAGTACACATACCTTGTATGCCTTTAGAGGAAGACAAGTAGTTTAACAACCAGTTTGCAGCCCACCATCTTAATCCAATAATGTGCTTCCTAGAGTACTGGCCTTCCTACAAGGACTCCTAGGCAATGAAATTTCCATTTATGTTAAGGTGCAAGTTGCACTCATTGCAGCACATAATGTGTGCAACATGTGTCTGTTTTGATAGCCAAATGACTTCGGAGCATGTTTGCGGTTGAGCCAGGGTTTGTGCGCACCAGCCTACTCACCTGCTTTTGTTAACCAAACAATTGAACTTTAAGCATTGTATGTGGATATTTCTGCCTGTACAGCATTATACACCACCTGTTACACTATTAGTAAGGGAAAGTTGGGATCTATTCATCAAATAAAATCCCCACTCATCTATTATGGTGGAATTACATGACAATCCTCTCCTGTGTTCACCATGGCCTAGAGGTGAGCCAGAAGGCCTGGGTCCCAGAGTAGCATATGACTTTGTGGAGATATTCTGCATACAGTATCATGAGCATTATTTAGAGTCATGCTGCTCCAGGAAATCTGTTCTGTGGCTATCTGGGCATAACTTAATCAATAATCTAAAAGAGACAAAAAAGTAGTGTCTGGTGAGTCTTAGGTGGATCAGGTACTGAGGTCACATTTACTGCCATGGTGGTTTGGAGGTGTGAAATAGATCACAAATTATGTATGTACAAGTTATTCTAAAAACTGAGAGGGAACTGGTCATAAAGCCTGCACAAAACCTATAGTAATGTACAGTGCATTCATTAGGCATGCATTTCTAACCTAAATGCTGTTTACATTTAATGAATATAGTGTGAGGGTAACTGACCTGATTTCATGGAGCAGTATCAGTCAGCATACTCATTAAAAATGAGCACAAGGTGCTGTGAATTGCACAAGCAAAGTCTAGACCCCTGGGCAAAGGGAGCATGTGTCTCAGAGATGTTATTTCATGTGCAACAGTTTCTCTGCACATGAAATCGCTCTTAACACTCATGCATACATAATGTGTGAGCAATTCACAGTACCTTTTGGTATTGACCACACTCACGGGTGCAACTCTCCATGCTCAGCTTGGCAACCCACACGCTCTCTATTACAGATACTGTTTAAACACTTACAATACTTAAAAATATGATGTAATAGCTTATGTTTGTATTAAATAATTTTTTCAACTATAAAATGTGCCAATAATTCTGGAGGTATCTGTCTATCATAGCTGGTTTTAAAATATGTTCTATAAACAAAATCCTAAACATACTTTGGTTATAAATCAGCAGGTTGTTGTATGCTGTACTGATTGAATGAATGCTAACCGCACTGCAGCAGTAATTCCCTTGGGCCTGTTGGAAGAGACTTTCAGAAGTGGGTTACCAGGCTGTAACTGAACCTCAAACACTGCAACAGAGACACGTCCTTGTCTCAGCATAAGTGGGACAAATGACCTACAATTGTGATCCCATTCAAATTATAGCCTCAAGTTCCTGTCCTGTCAAGTTCCTGTTCCTGTCCTCAGCTGACAGAAGTGGCACCTGGTGTGGTCTTCTGGTGCTGTAGCCAATCTGGTCCAAGGTTTATCAATTAGTGTATTTAAATATTTTTTTAGCATACCACATTTGCACTGTAACAAACCATCTATCAGTTGACCAGGCTGGCCATTCTCCTTTGACCTTAATAAGGCATTGTCACCCAGTGGACTGCCACTCACGGGATATCTTTTTTCTAAACTTCAGCAGATCATCCTAATCATGTCTACATGCCTATATGCATTTAGTTGCTGCCACGGTATTTTCAGATTAGATATTCTAGACATTGCAGTTATGTTTATAGTGGGGTAAAATTCCTTTTTAAGAAGGTTACCATTAAAAGAAAGGTTAACATTGGTTTTAAAACACACAATGTATGTAATCTCTAATATTGCAAATAAAATGTATAATAAGAGAAACTTCATATACATGAAACCCTATAATCCTAACGTCATAATTTTTGTCACATTTAATTTTATATACATAAGTAAATGTCCAATAGAAAGTGTAAAAGAGCCCCAGCGATAAGAGCTTGGAAAACTTGATTATCTGTTGAAATATTAAAACTGACTGAGTGAAAGTAAGACCACATGCTGAGTCATGAGTGAAAGTGTTTGTCAAGTCAATCAAACTTTCTTTACTTTAGATAAAAATATCCTTACTACATTGTCCTTTAAGTTCTTGAAAGAGCAGTGCTCTGTTTTTAACTATTCTTAATACTAAGTCTTAATAAGTGAAAAAAAAGGAATTCACTTTGCTTCTTATGCAGTATATTCAGTAGACCCTTAGCTGCTGAAAAAGTTTTTATAATTAACAAATTTTAACAACAATTATAAAACAGTTCTGACTGAATAACCTAGTGTAATTGGACGAGAGGCATTCCACTCCTCACTTTGTACCAGGAAGAATTTAAAACTACAGTACTTTCACCCAGTTAATTACACTATCTGTTGATCTCAAAGTGTTTATTGGCAGCTCCATCAGTCGTGGTTAGTTCAGTCTGCCAGTCGCTAGAGCAATAATAACTTGTTAAATAAAGAAACCAATTATAATATATTAATGTGAACCTGTTGTTTAAATACAATATAACACTCAGGCTGTGCCCTGCCACCTAACAAGGGTGATATACAGTCATTTTCCAATGACTGAAGAGATGAGTAAGATTTAATGCAAGATTTAAATACATCAGTAGTTGAAGCAGATCTTACACTAATGAATGACTAATTCTACAGGGTCTGTGCAGTTCCTGAGAATACACGGTCACTTGTGTTTTAAACATGACTGTGGGAAGGTTAGTAGTAGACTTATGTCCACTACCTGAAGTATAGGAATTAATCCTATCATTGATGTACTGTGGACTAGACCGAGGAGTTTGAAACCAAATAGTAAAATATTAAAATACATTCTATATTTGACTAGAAACCAGTGTCGTGACTGTTCAAATGCTGGCTCTTATTTTTGTGGCAGTTAGAAGTCTAGTGGTGGCATTATGATCAAGTTGCAGACTGAAAAGCCACAACTGACCACCTCCCAGGTAAAAGGTAGTGCAATAATCAAGCATAAAATATAATTTTATAATTACAATAATAAAAGCATACAAAAATATTTCCCTAAATGCTTAAATTGTGTCTCACCTGATAAAAATGCATTACAACAATGTTCATTCGTTTTGTTGAATTAAAGAGATTAATCAAAAATTACCAAATAATTTTTTTTAAAGCATGACTTGGAATCTTTAATGCAATCAAAGAGGGTCTTCAAAGAAATGGTATGTTAAGGTTTCAGCGAAAGGGACAATAAGATATCATCTGCATAACAATTTATGCAGAGAAATATTTTTAAAAAACATACATTTAAATTTTATATTGAAAATAACATTTTAGATGGTGAAAGCAATTATACAGAAAACAAAACAGGGCCCAAACTGGAGCCTTGGGGTAAACCACATGCAATAAGTGCAGGGTGAAAATTAACTAGGCAATATTAAATGGCTATGGACCTTTTAGTATTACGTACTGGCACACCATTCCATTTTGCTCTTACTGTGTATGTGTGGTTAAACCAGCATTTTCTAGGATGTTGGCTGGGACCACACAGACCATGAATGAGCTCCAAAAAGTCCAGATCTCACTCCATATGATTTTTTCCTGTGGAGATACACAAAGGAGGAGGTGCCTCACATACTGAAGGACTTGGAGGCATGGATTCAGGAGGGTTTCAGCAATATCTCCAATAATTTCCTTCAGAAGACTGTGCATTCCATCCACCAGTGCTTACATTAGAATGTTAAGATTAGCTCTTATTTTCCTGTGTAACAAAGTACATGTACAATTTGTTTCAATAATTTTGTATTAGAAATATGGACTATATTACCAATTATTAATTCCTAGTTACTTTTCACCCACCCTGCATATTTTTCCAACTGAATTGTAAATGTATGCTTTTTTTAGGCAGGATAATAAACAGCCTACTGCCTTTCCCTGAATATGCCGCAAGATTTAGATAATTTAAAAGGATCCTGTAGTTAGTTGTTTCAGATGCAGAGATAAGGTCAAGCATGATTAAAATGGCATTAAAACCTCTTGTATTAAGTGTAATAAGCCACTAGTCAGTTTTAGAAGAGTTTACTTGCTATGATTAAGCAATATCACACGAAAGGGAACCTTGCAGTAGTGCTGCATAGTTTCACAAATGCGATATTAGACTCAAGATTATGCTGTAGTTATTTCACAATGCCATTTATTATCAACAGATTATGGTTTGTTTGTTTCTTTTACCAGTTATTTTTCTTCGCCAATACATATGAAAGTAGTTTTAAATTCTTACTATTACTATGTAGCCAAAAGTTTAATATCAGCTAATGTCTGAGGTTCTGGGGTTGAATCCCAAAAAGCTAGTGTGCTATGCAGGGTGTAAGTAAGAATCCCTTGTTCCACACATAGTGTCTGTGATCTGATATTGACCATGAGCAGAGCGTGTGGGTTTTAGCAATTATTGTACAATTATATGAATATGTGAGTGACGTAGAGTAATACATTAAGTTAAACATCCCAGTGCCATTACGCTCTATATCAGCCCTCGTGAAATGCCTGTTGCCAGATCAAATTACTTAAGCAGCACTAACTGTATAATACATCCTAAAACATAAACAATACTTGTTCAAAATATTAATGTTTTAAAGTTTTGATTAAAGACAGCAATTTTGAGATTGTGTCTTTTGAGAGACTGCATCACAGAATGTTTAAAACAAGGTGAAACCAGTGAGTCTACAATTAATGATAAACCAGAACTAACAGCATTCAAAATTTTTGAAATGAAATGGAAGGAACTACATCCAAAAAGGAAGGGGAAGGTTACATACGAGTTACGATATCAGTTAACAGAGAAAGTGGCACAGGATCAAACTGAGTCAGAGGAGCAAAGCATTCGTGGATACAGATGGCTCATGAACTGGTGGACAAATGACGGATCTAACGGCCTTAACTACAAACAAACAAACAAACTCAAGAAATGTCTTACAGGTTTCAAGGGTCTCATGAAGGTATGGAGTCTCTGGCAGGTTTAAAAGCTGCATAACTAAAAGGGGCCTTCACTCTAAAAAATGATTCTGTGGCCTTGTAAATTTCACAGTTATAAAAAAGTTATGTTACCTTAATAAAATCTCTAAAAGTCACATACATGATTGTTTGAGTTAGACAAATCAAAATAAATGCTTAAAAAAACAACTATTAATTTTGTCTTAAATTTACACTATAATTTAAGTTTACTTCACTAGTAAAAATCAGTATTTGACTAACTTAATTATATTTTTAACATGCACTTAATATTTTTTGATACATTTCAGTCAAAATATCTGTTGATGGAGTAATTGTACTGATTAGTTTCAAGAACTACAATTATCACTCATTCCAACTCAATATTTTTTATGTTTAACAACAAAAACTTAAATAATTGAGTAAATTGCCCTGTGCAAGTGCTCATGGGAAGTCTGGTGTAACATCAGAGACAAGAAGGCTGTGAGGATGTGAGAATGGACATGAAGCACCTGGAACATTCTGGAACATTCCTTACAAATCCTGGTGAGTAAACAGCTAACACAAGTTACTGTAATAATGACTCTGTCTGCCTGCACACACAACTTTATAGTGTGTAAGTTACTGTTCTGAATCATGTCACAGCCGAGCTCCAGAGCTAACGATAGCTAGCAACAGGCCAGTCCTGGGGTTCATAGTGATTTAGCTTGTTTGTTCCAACCACCGAACTGCTCAGCTAAAGCGGCGTTAATATAGACACTTAAAATCTGGTGTAAAAGGAGAGATTTAACACCGAGCAGCAGCGCGTGCATGTCCGGGTTTCTCCGTGTTTAACCGGCCGCGGTTGTGCCGCAATATTTGAATTTCTCCCGCCAAATGCGGTGATTTTGCGCAGCCAACCGCCACTGTGAAGAGGATATAAAACTAACATGTTCAAATAATTACCGCATGTGTACCGGTCCACTCCGACACTTTAAGGAGGAAACGCGGACCAAATCCGGTTTAAACAGCAGGAAATGAGGTGCAGTGTCCGGGCTCTGGTACTGTTTTATCTGTTACTGTATATGATTATTTTTAACATGATTAAACACTGAGCATGCAGCGGCAGATGTTATAAAATAAATGTGCTAAGTACTGTACTAGTAACTAAAGCTATGAAATATAAAGATTTAGTGAAAATACAACATTTCTTTCAGAATTAGAATTGGTCTAGTCTATCAAAGTTTTCCACTCGAATATACTAGATTTTAGTATGTAGAATATACTAGTCATGTGTAGATAAAGTTGGGTATCATTTTTATACAAGGGACAGGAACATGTACAAGGGACGTTCAAGTCAAAGCGGGACCGTTGATTGTGCAGAATAACAGAACACTCTCTTTATTTCTCTCTCTATTTTTTTCTCTATGTATGAGGTTGTGCATTGTTCTGTAAGAGCAAAATGCCTTTGGTAATCAAAGCAGTCCGTTTTGTGTAAAAGCAATCCACTGGAATGTTCACTGGAATTTTACCAGCAATGCGCTACAGAAAATCAAATCAGTTTTACGTCTTCATTTTAAAGAATTTTCATCACAAGCATCTTTGACGTAAACACCTCTCGTAGATCAGTGTGATGATGTATATTAACATATATTCCATTTAAATACATACTTTTTGATGTATCCAAAAAGTATGTATTTGAACGGAAGTACTATTTTACCAGTCTGGTGGACTTTATAGTAACAGTCACACTTGTACTTACTTGTATACTATTGTTCCTTTTTTAGGTGCCAGCATTATGGGATGGCGGTGTAAACTGTGTGCATTTGTCGCATCATCAAAAGGAATTTCGATCATTATGGAGTGAAGCATGGTACTGTTGGTCATGGATATTTAGTGTCCTGTGTTCATTTAGACTGTCATTGCTTCTTTAAGATTTGAGAAGGTCTGCACACATATTTGTATGGAGCCCACAGTTTGCAGGAAACTGAAGTGTGAAGGTGTGCAATCTTTCAGATGTAAATACAAAAGTCTACTTTCCACATGTTAACTGTATAATACTTGTGGCAGAAGTATTGTTTCTGAGACTGTTTACTAATAAGATAAATCCAGCTGTCTGTTTATGATCTTGTTACATGTCATTTGCAAAGTAAACCAGGTTGAGTTTAGACTTCATGTCTTGTTAAATTTGGCAAATAAATGTTTAATTAAAATGGTAATTTGTGTATTGTTTCTTTCATTCAGTTAAAATATTAAGTAAATGTAGCACATTTGTTTGTTAAATAATAGTATAATTTTCAGTATCTTCTACCTTCCATTTCATTTATATCTACTCAATTATTTTACTCATTTTCACTTTGCATTAACTTCTGATTTTCATTACATTTACTGAATTTTGTACATCATTGTACTAAATATAGTTATTCAGGTCTACTTAATTTTTTTACTGACTTGTACTTAATTCACGAAGTATATTTTACATAGTTTTTATATTTTTTTATATTAACTCAATATTTTTAAGTGTAAAAATGTTTCACCAAAAAAATTGAGTACAGCACAGTTTTATTTTTTAGAGTGTTGGGACTATGGACCAATTTAGAGGTCATCTCTGGAAACCATTTAGATCTTGTTGCTCTAACTGAGTGCTGGTATTTTGTTAGACAACTTTGTAATGCTTCTTTGGAGTTGGAATTGATCTGTTTTTCATTTACAATCTGCCTTCATTCACCCCTACATTTTTCATTAGGCATTTTCCAAGGTTGAGGATTTTTTGAGGAACTTTTTGCTTTCTGGTTTCAGAATTGCGGATAGAAGATAAATAACTATGCATCTGAAAACAAACGAGCAGTAGATGAGTTCATGGGAATAATAGCAGATGGAAAGAAATAGAAAGAATACTGCAGGACACTACTGTAGGTTAAGTGTTTGCCTTTGTTTGTGTGCAGGACTTGAAGCTAGGTGAGGTTACTTCAAATGTTGGAATTCTGCAAACAGTGACTTGTATGGACAGCAAGGCTTATTTAGACACTGAATCACCGAGATTCATCTATAAATTAGTACTGGGTACAAAGAGGGAAAAGATAGAATGTCTGAGAATTTTCATATTCAGTCTCCATTTCATATTGGGTTGATAAAGTGCAAATGGACAGAGTGTTCAATTTTAAATAACTGGACCTTAAAGTGGTTTCATTCCAGAAATATGTGAAGTGTTTGCTGGGCATACTGTCAGAATCTATTATGAAACCAGGATGCACAAATAGCCCTGATGCGAGTCAAAATAGGATGCTTTGACTGGAATATTATTATAAGAAATTATATAGAATTTTAATAACAGTGTAGCTGACAATTTAATAACAATACATACAACAAACTTTTTTTAAATAAGAAACATTTACAATGAATACGTTAAAGTTTTGTTTACAATAAAGTTTATTAATTGGTTCCAAGTCTGAATAGAATGGGAGGGTTGCGGCATCCGGCAAAAAACCTGTGCCAAGCTTGTGTGTGAATCGCATGGTCAGCTGTGGCAACCCCTTGGTGGGAGCAGCCTAACAACAACAATAAAGATATTCAATCATTAGTCAAGATATAAATCAAGTTTATTTTGTGATGACCATGCACAGGACAACTCCTATTAATATCTGTGTAAATATGATACAATATAAAATATATTATAATATATAAATGACAGTAAAGGAATGCTCATGTAATGTAAAACACTTCTTGTCTTCTTTAAGTTCTCTTAGGGTATCTGTGCATTTGAACTTGACTGTCAGTAATAATTTTTGCTTTAGGATGTTGATCAGAAATTGATTTTTGAAAGCATGTATTTTAGTTTTTTAATGTCCTTGTAATTTCAAGATCACAGCTACAGTCAATTATTGCAATGGTGTAAGTACACATGGATTATAATAAATAGTACTTGGATTTATAGCCAGGTATTTTGGGCATCATTAGGGTCACTTATTATTTTAAATTTTTTTTGACTACTGTTTTTTAAATTTCACACGTGTCTTCTGTGTTTGTATATGTATACCCACAGATAATACGAGAGAAACCCATCCCGTTTTTTTGTCCATCTGTGTAGAAAGCTGCGCTTCAACATGCTAGTCAGTTTTTCCTCTCTTTATGACATCATAAAAATAAAAAAAATTGATTAGACCCTCCTCTGGACCGCCCAGGAGTCTACCATTTCGTTTTCCTTACAACAAACAAAGTGAATAGCAACTTGTCACGGGTAAGAGCAAGGCACAGTTAATTCTCCGTTGTTGACAGAGTGGATGTTTGTTTATTTATGCTGGACAGATGTCCCATATAAATCTTGTTTGTGTGCTAATTATTTCACATTGGACAAGTTTCAGTCCTGGGTTCACTTCAAGACTGAATCTTAAGAGTAATTGATTCTGACTGTACATAACTCAACTTCAGAACTGATAGCTTTAAGTGTTGCTATTTTAAAGTTATTTTACCACTTGTTATAACCTAATCAATTTAGCCACATTAACTCATAGGATATATCTGTGATATATTTATTTTTTGTGTCACAAAATTGTAATACAAAACATAAAGTAAAAGTAAAAAAAAGGGTAAAAGAATAGAGTGTTTCGGGGGTGAGCAGCACTCCTGAGCTCCTACTTCATTCTCTCCTTCTCACGCACACACCTCCGCATCGCACACATTGGGGAAGGGGCGGTAACTCTTAAAAAGGGCAACATACATACATGATGTGATATACAACATACAGTAGTAGTGGCTGTTACAATGACCAGGAGTTTGATTCATAAGAATTTGATGGCATTTCCCTTTCAGCTGGGTCTGCTTCACTGGCATCTGTTTTGTCCGTCTCCATCGTTCTTGTGAATTTAGCGTGTTTGTTCTCCAACCCCATCAATCAATCAGTGCAGTAGTTCCTGGGGTGCAATTTTTTACCTTCCCTGTTGCATTATTTTAATTATCTTTCATTTTCATTCATTTATTTTTTGCTCAGTAGCGAATATGATTCTGAAAATGTAGCAAAGTACAATACTTCAAACAAAACATACTTAAGTAAAAGTAAAATTACAGATTTTAAAAAATACTTTAAAAACTAGAAGTACACAAAAAATACTCAATTACAGTAATGCGAGTAAATGTAAATCATTACTTTTCACCTCTGGTAGTGACAGTTTAACTTCTTCTGCACAGGGGCATGAGGCAGCAGCAGCTCATTTGCATTTACAGCTACAGACACTGAAATAGGATGGTTTGGATCAGGAGTGAAACGGACAGATGTTCAGGCATGCCAGAATGCATGAGTGTTTTTTTCAGCTGGGAAACTAACAGACATTCTTTATTGACATGTAAGACCTACAGTATGTTAAAAACATGACCTTAAAGTGTCATTTACAATCCACTATCTACTGTAAATATTACCTCTGCAGTGTTTCAAGAGGTTCAGGGTCACCTGATGGTATTTAAAGAGCAGACAATGTGGCACACTCTCTGTACATGGCAACAATGGCAAAGGTAGTCCTGGCTTCAGGTAAATGACCACTAATCAAATCATGCTAAACTTAAAATAGTAAACTCATATTTTATTGTGTTTCATGCGTTTTTCTGACTGTTCACTTAGCATTAGCCCTGCTGATTCATATGCAGCTTGGTGAGTATGAAGGTATAGTTTTTTTATACTCATGCAAAAAACAGTGTTTACTGACTTAAATACGCTTCGGACAGGTTCAGCTTACATTTTATCATGCTACTTCACCAACTGGGCGCAGTATCGTCCCACTCCCGCCACCTACATGCCTGGTGACATCGACCCTTGTCTGTGTACCCATCTTCTCTATGCCTTCGCTACCATGACCAGTGACTACAAGATTGCTATATCTGAGTGGAATGATGTGGCGCTCTACAGCCAATTTAATGCCCTGAAAAACAAGTGAGTGCATTCTGTTTTGTTGAACCTTTTCTTCACATATTCAACGTGATAATCTCTCCTCGCTTGTGTCTTTCTCTCTCACATATATTTACAGAAACAGCAATTTGAAAACTCTGTTGTCAGTGGGTGGGTGGAACTTTGGCTCCTCAGAGTAAGGACACAAACATTAATTCCTTCCCTTTCTAAAGTACAAATGATATGGCACGTCAGACTGAACTAGCTTATCCATCTTCCTATTAGATTTTCTGCCATGGTAGCTGTTCCTGCTAACCGCCAGACTTTCATCAATTCTGTAATTGCCTTTCTGAGGAAGTATGATTTTGATGGATTGGACATTGACTGGGAGTATCCGGGTAACAGGGGAAGCCCAGCAGAAGATCAGCAACTGTTCTCTATTCTGTTAGTTGTGGGTATCGACACTGAAAATCATAAATATTAGCAATCTTGTATTTGATATGCATTTGCTTAAAAAAAAAAAAGGCATGTGGTACATAATTCTTTGGCACTGTGGTAAAGTTGTGACAATCATGAAGTCAAACTTATACTGTATATAAATATGCAAAAATGTATATCATCTCTAATAATTTTGTATTCATGTATGCATTTGTAAATAGGAAATGAGGGCTGCATTTGATGCAGAGGCAAAGCAGACAAGCAGAGACACACTCTTGATGTCTGCTGCTGTCTCACCAGTTCGAAGCACCATTAACACCGCTTATCAAATTTCTCAGCTTGGCCAGTAAGTAAAGATATTACCTCTAAGATATTGTGTTTAAATGCACTCAAAGGACATATTAGAAGTTCTACTATCCTTAAAAGATGCAATAAATATGATGTACTGTACTAAGATTGGTAGCTGATATTTTTTTTATGACCTAGGTATCTGGACATGATTAACGTCATGACCTACGACATGTACGGCTCATGGGATTCTTTCACAGGAGAGTGCAGCCCCCTGTACAGGGATTCTTTTGACAGTGGTGACTACATTTACTTAAATGTGGTGCGTTTGTTAAAATTCTTATCCGGGCAACATTCTCTCTTCTGTCATAGGAGTAATTAGTGTCAGCCACTGAGTGTGTGTTTAAATATTGAACATATTTTGCCGCTCATCTGTTCAACTTTATAAAATGCAAACTGTTGAAGCCTGTTTTATTAGTATTCCCTCTATAAGACTTGAACTAATCAAAATCTTTTGGCTATTTTTGTACACATTATTGTTTGCTATGTTTGAGCTTGTTATGACACTAAATTTCACTAATACTGTACTGATCTGATTGTGCTCCTTAGGACTATGCAATGAATTACTGGAAGAACAATGGTGCTCCTGCAGAGAAGCTTATTGTTGGGTTCCCCACCTATGGGAACACTTTTACTCTGAAAAACCCTGCCAACCATGGAATTGGAGCTCCAATCTCTGGAGCTGGAACACCAGGACAATACACTCAGGAAGCTGGGGCATTGGCTTATTTTGAGGTACCTGTATCCACTGGTGTGGTTATTTGTATTATTTGTTATATGTATTAATTGTTCATTAATTGTTCATTATGAGCACCAGAAGTATTTTCATCCATTTCAGTGTTACTCTCATTGCTTTAAACTTTTTTTTCTTTGGTAGATCTGTAGCTTCCTGCAAGGGGGTGCAACTGAGGTGTGGAACTCTCAACAAGATGTGCCCTATGCCTATCAGGGAAACCAGTGGGTTGGTTATGACAATATAGAGAGTTTCCAGTTTAAGGTAAACATTATTTAAACCTCAGTGCTTTGTATAGATACTACGTGTGATTATTTAACACATAAAAAAAAATAGTAAGATTTGAATGTTTTTTTAGGCTCAGTGGCTGATGGAGAGCCACTTTGGTGGTGCTATGGTGTGGACCATTGACATGGATGACTTTTCGGGCACTTTCTGTAACCAGGGCAAATACCCTCTAATTAATGTGCTTCACAAGGCCTTTAACCTGGATCAACAACGTAAGAAATACATTCTACAGGAGTAATAACGACAGGCACACTTATTTGTAAAATGTTTATTTTATTAACCATTCCTACATGTTGCAGTCTATAGGCAAATTAACAGTTGAATATGAGTACTAAAGCATTTAGTGTCAAATACTGGTCTATTAACATGATATATATATATATTTTTAAGCCTGCAATTCCCAGACAACTCCACCTCCCCCAACAACACGAGTGACCACAACAACCCCTAGTTCTAGTGGAAGAACTAGCGACAACAGTGGCACCAGCGGGATGAACAGCTCGTTCTGCATTAACAAAGCCAATGGTCTGTACCCATTCATCCCCAACCCGAACAAGTTCTATGTGTGTAACAGAGGCATAACTTATTTCCAGCACTGCCCATCTACCCTGGTGTTTGACACAAGCTGCACATGCTGCAACTGGAACTATGCTTAATACTTTTATTAAATCACTGATTTTGCCCTGTGTTTTGATTTCTGTAATATCTGGAAGGGTACTAGCTTAATAAAAAAATAACTGTATTCATGGGTATTTACCATAAGATGGTTGTTGCTTTATAAGCAGGAAACCCGAATTCATAGCCACAAGATGCTTAGGTTTAGGAAGCATCACTGTTCATTCCCTTTCTCAGGATTGTTTAATCATCTGTAATAAAGGTTATGAAATGGTTATGCTTGTTTTCTTTTGATTTCTTTAAAATAGGGTGGTAAGATCTTTTTACCATGTTAAATGCATACATAAAAAAAAAACAATAAAACTGTACCTGGGAACTGTAAGTGTGAGTGTTAAGAATTGTTTAAGGCACATAAATTTTGGTTCAAACAAACAAAAAACAAACAAAAAAACAAACCTTCTTTCGGGCCAGAAGATGTGAAGCTGCTCATTCTGTTGTTTATCATAATATGTCCTTAGCTGCATTGTAATATTTTCATTATTGGAACTATAGCCAAAATTTGTGGATGTAGACATGTTGGGGATCTGTTTATTGAAAATTTAACATTTTATTTTATTTCTGATTAAAAGAACGAAATTAACTAAATGACTAAAAAAAAAAAAAGGTTTGTTTATTTTGATTAACAGGATTCAAAGAACCGAGTTACTAAAATGTTCCAAACTTCCCATCATTAACTCACTCATCTTCTATACTGCTTCATCCTGTATGTCGGGTCATGGGTGGCCTGAAGCCTGTTCCAGGGGACTTAGGACATAATAGGTGAGGTACACCCAAAACTCAACCCATCGCAGGGCAGACACACACACAGGCTCATTTATCCACTACGGGCAATTTGGGAACACCAGTTAGGCTACTCTCCATGGCTTTGGACTGTTGCTAAAAGCCAGAGTACACTAAGCACAGGGAGAACATGCAAACTCCATGCACACAGACCTGAGGCAGGAATCAAACCCAGACCCGGGAGGTGCAAAGTGACAGTGCTAGCCACTAAGCAACTGTGCCATCAAAATAATGCCTTAAAAAAACAACAACTGTGAAACTGTAACTGTGAATTGTATATTTTAGCAAAACCTTTAGTATTTTTAAGGTATATGAACGGGTAATTTTAAAAGCAAGGCTTTAAAAAGACACATTTTTAAGTGATTTACCCATACCACCTGCATCTCTGAACCAGCAATGTACAGTTCAGTCCTTCTTTTCATGAGAGTCTGAATATTTCAGTGAAAATATTAAGTGATAACAGGATTCCAGTTTGGGATCTTCTAAAGAACAGTTTGGTCACCCAGTGCTGATTTTTAAGAGGCATTTTAAGCCTCTGAGTCCCATCCCACTTTTTACACACATTAAACGCCTCCTGGCTGTAACAGGCCAGGCGCAATGCTCTCGATAGTAACTGGCTAGCTAGTTAGCTACCATTCATCGATAAGCAGAACCAGGTCAATCCAGTCTGTACTTAGCCAAACCAGATTCTTTTTCAATTAAAAACGTAATTATACTGTGAGAAAGGTTGAGATTTTACGTTTCGCGGTTTCCTGCGTCAATATTATTAAGAGAACGTTTGGCAAGCGTGTTAGCTTAGCCTGCTGAAAACTACCTGGCGCGTACCGTAGCTACATACCGTAGCACGCTAGTGGTTGCTGTGTGTAACCAAACCTGCCGCCAAATACTCCTCCAAAACATTACTGGGGCACTGAAACGTAACGTTACGGAATCGAGATCTGCAGAATGGCGAGACCTTCGAGGTACGTTGGCGTTTTATTTTGCAGTGCATGTTTGCCTTGTTTTTTTCTTATTTATTAAGCTTTGCTGTCACGGGTGTAAATGTTTGATAATGCGACTGGGAAATACCGAGAGTTCGCACCTCTCCATGTTTGCTAGCTGCACCGATGCTAATCGGCACCAGCTATTGAAATCGCACACTGCTACTCTCTATAGAGGGTTAGTTTATTAGGTTAAATATTGGGTCCATTTCTTACTTTTGCAAAAAAAAAAAAAAAACAAAGCAATACAATTTTTTTACCCTCAAAAACAGGATCGTATTTAAACGCCAACGTTGTGTACACGCAGCTGTCCTTATGTACAGAATACATGACTAGAGCTGGCTTCCTATCTGGACAGCTTCCAGCTAGCTTCTAAATGACACGAACACTATATAATTAATTAAATATTATTAGGTAAATGCAATAAAGCCATAAAGTGTTTAGTATAACATGAGACTAATTTGTGAAGTTGAGCTGTGGAGAGACTTTAATGGCCTAGCTAAGTTTTGTGCGCGCTTTGCGTGAGCACGAATCGCTGCTAGCCTGTTAGCTCCCCGCCTACTCCAATGGCGAAACTACGGCTGCGTTATTAACGCATTCATACAGGAGCATCTGTTGCTAACTGTTAGCTGTGATGTACTTCAGGACTGTTCACTAACGTTACACTTAAGAACAGCTTGGTAGAGTCATTATAACAAGAAAAAAAGTTATAAGTGTTTGGGGTTGTAGTAGTTATAATAATAATAATAAACAAACAAACGTGTTTATTGTTGTTTTGTTTTCCTAAAACAAACAGCTAAAGAGTTTACGGTTTTGCATTCTTACGGTAATAATAGACCGTAGTCTGTAGTCTGATATTAATCGACCATTAAAACACAAAAGCTGAGAATGTATTGAAGTTAGAAAGTCATGATATAGTTTTTACAATTCTTGGTGTATTAAACATGAACAAAAATAGTTATTTTCCTCTTCCTCTAAGTTGCACTGCAGGCATTATTAATAGTAGTGATATTATTACTACTACTACTAATAATGATGTTGAGGTGTCGCCACAGCCGGCCATTTGATCTGCACAAGACTTGGTGTTGGATGCCCTTCCTCACGCCACCCTCCCATTCTATCTGTGCTTGGTCCTGCATGCAGTCACTGGGGTTTGGGAATTGAGCCCCGGCCTTTCATGGCATGGCAGGAGAGAAACCTAGCACTAAGTTACCAATGCCCCAATAATAATAATAATAATAATAATTTAAATGTGAACCAAGACACTGGAACAACGGTAGCTGAAAACATGTATGCATATACATGCAAGTTTGCAGTAGTTTATAAATTTGTGTTCTCATCAATGCTTCTGTTTGTCTTTGCAGGAATAAGAGGGTAGTTGATTATGCCCAGTTTCAAGAGTCTGATGATGCTGGTGAGTATGCCACGGACATATCAAAGCATGTACTGTATGCAAAGCTAAGGTTTAAATAAAATGTTATGCTTGTTTGTCATAGAATTATATTATTTTAAAGCATGCAAAGGGGCATTTTAATTGTCTTAAACATTTAAAAACAAATAAATAAACCTAAAATCCATTATTTGACACTGTAATTTCTCTTACAAACATGCTACAAATACAATCATAATATATCCTGTAACAGTTAGAGCTGTTTATTCTGGATTACTGGATTTAATTTAAAAGAAAAAGTGGCAACATACCTTAAATGACCAAACATAAGCATAAATAATTGTCTGTTGGAACTAAAATCTGACTGATATGCATTACAACTGAAAAATACATTTTTAAAACTTAGAATTCTTAGAAAAGGCTATGTGGAGGTTTAGAATGTAACACTCTGTGCTAGTGGTGCACATGACCGTACATGCACATGCAGGTATTCGTGCGCCAGCTCATTTCCTGTGGTTTCAACCATACAAGTGAATTTTTACTAAATGGCAACACCATTTTCAGGCCGCAAACCCTTCTCAACAGATCTTACTACAGCACGATAACTTAATAGTAAAGGGGTTAGTTCAGTGGTTAAGGTACTGGACTATGGTTTAAAAGGTCATCGGTTCAAATCCCACTACTATCAAGTTGCTGTGTTCGGCCCTTGAGCAAGGCCCCAAGGAAATTAACCCAGAAATGCTCAGATGCAAAACGAGATGTTTTTAACCCTATGTAAGTCGCTCTGGATAAGGGCGTTTGCTAAATGCCATAATAAGAATTTACCTGTATTTCGGTGCCCTGGAAAAGAGCAAATTGAAAAAATTGCATGCGTAGCACTTAAAGACATAAGAACCATCACTGGATGCATGTGCTGTGGTTAAATAGTGAGTGACAATGGCAATTATATTTTACCTTGTAACTTGTATGTTGTTATTATGTCTGATTAATCTCAATCACCTGAATAAATTTAGATGAGGAATATGAAGGAGATTCTGAAAGACCCAAGAAGGCAACGAAACAGAGGTTGGCTTTTCAAACAATTTAATTCTAATTCAACTTCGTGCTGCATGCTTTGTTTACCAGACATACACATAATGGTATTCTGTTTTGTTAATTTATTTTGATTGCATAAACACTATTACTAACACACACTTCAGCATTTTACTTGGTATGCTTTTCAAATGTATTTATGTAATTTGCCCAAATAACTATTGTCTGGTCTTTTGCAGTGATGAGCCCCGCATTAAAGACCATAAGAGTAAGTCATGTTCTTGTTGCTAGTATTTTCAGAGCGTATTTAATGATGTGGCAACTGCTCATTAATGATAAACCCTGTCCTCTTCTTTTCCAGAGGATTTCAGCGATGATGATAATGACTATGGTGAGGAGGAAGAGGACGACGACGGTGGGGACAGTGACTATGAGACTAAAAAAATAAGCAAGGGAAGGCAGGCAACTGCTAAAAGGAAAAGACCTGCAGGTATCATCAGATTTTAAGGCTTAATTTTCTAGCTTTTTCTAAATCTTGTATGAATCTGGTTAAAGGACATTAATATTATTATTAATAATTAATTGTATGTAGATGTAAATAAAGGAATGAGGGTGTGTAAAATCTCAATGTGTTTATTGTCAGATGACAGTGATGATGACGAGAAGGTTGTGAGGAAGAAGGGTCGGCAGGTGCGTCAGGCAGCAAGTAAAGCAGCATCCAAACAGAGAGAGATTCTTCTCGGGGATGGAGGCAGTGAAGAAGAGGAGGGGGAGGAAGAGGAAGATGAAGATGACAGTGATGTTTATACAGGAGGTGCCAATATTTTTTATGCATCGTGCAGTCAAATATACATGTCTGACCTTATACTGTATATTACACAGTATTGGTGTGATTCTATTTGAAATATTTCTGAATGTTTTTCTTTCCATAGAGGATTCAGGCAGCGATGAGGATTTTATGGTGGAAGATGATGATGATGACAGCGATTATGGGCGGCCCAAAAGAAGGAACTCAAAGGTCAGCAGGCGGAGCAAAGACAAGAAATCCCCGAAATCAAGAATAAGAACCTCAGGTAATAGCTGCTGTAATTTAAAATATGTTCTGCCGAACTGCACCAGCTTTATGTGTGAACAGAATATATATATATATATATATATATATATATATATATATATATATATAAAATGCATTATTCTTTTTTTAAAATAATATTTATTTATTTATCTATTTATTTTATGGTAGTGAGCAGGGGCCCAAAAAAGAAGAGAGGAAAACGTCAGACTAAGGCAAAGAAGGTTGTATCCAAAAAAGTCGTCCCTAAAGGCGAAGACGAAGACATCGAGAGCCCCAGGGAGGGAGAGGAGGAGGAAGAAGAGCAGAAGAAGAAAAAAGATGGGCAGGACAAGAAGAAAGCCGAGAAGAAAAAATCACCCCCACCCGAGAAGGCTGAAGACAGTGCTGGAGAAGGGGAGGACAACGATGGAGAGGAAAAAGACGGGAGAGAGAGCGAGAAGGAGAAAGAGGAAAAGGACGATGCCTCTGAGGAGGATGCTCCATCAGGTGAAGACTGATTGTCTTCCTTCTGATGGCAGAAAAATATTTTACCCGTTTTTCGTCATTTTCTTATTGTGGAACAGTGGAGTTTACTTTCCACACTGCTCCAGGTGTTTTGGATGTTTGTTTATTGCTTTCATTCTGTAAATACAATATTTCAGATGAACTCTGTGAAGTATCATCCACACTATTTGCAAACAGTATCGCTAAAGTATCTGCACCACTTTTCTCTATATCCAGCTTATGGTAATCTGTATTAATGTTGAGCATTGCTTAATGAACTTTTTGCTAATTTAGTCTTTATTCAGTTACAAATGAAAGTGGTGGAACATTTATTACACCACTAAGATATGTTTGATGTTGCTAATTGATGAACATTTTTATGGCAGATTTTATTTTGTTAAAGGTCCAGTGTTACAACCTCTCAAAGTGTGTAATTACACATCCCACAATTGGATGTTCAATTGCTTAAATGCTGGGAATTTAACGCCTGAAGCAAAATGCAGGAATCATCACTTAAGCAGAACTTTGTTAAATGATCTCACTCTGTTAAATGCTTTTCATACTTGTGGGCAGGTTCGTCTCTTGTTAAATGAATGTGTAAGACTTCGTCTTGTTATCAAGTTGCTCTGTGGATTTGTAGAGTACCAAAATAGCCACAGTTTCAGTTGAGTTTCAACATTTTTCATGAAAATGGAAAGTTTCATCATAGACCACCACTTTCTCTTATAATTCAGGCTTTTTCTCCGCTAGTTGAGTGTAAACAGAAATGTTTGTTTTTTTCACCAAGCCTCAATGTTTCTGATTTATTTTCTTAAAAATATAAATATGTGAAATCTTTTTGACTGCAAATAGAACCATATTTTATAACCAATTTCAAATAAGTTTTGCAAAAAGCTTGTGTGCTGGAAAAGAATAGAAGGTTATACATTACCCTGTACATTCTCTACCAGTAAAAAAAAAAAAAGACGTTAAAAGATGTTAACATTAAAAGATGCTTTTAAAAAATGTTTTGCTTCGAACATTTCTGCAGCCTAAACTTAGCCTCTTAGCCTATAATTGCATTGTAGTACCACAGTTCATGGAGTGGCATTATGTGTGTTGTGAGTTATGTTTAGATGGTGTGAAAGGAATGGTAGG
This sequence comes from Clarias gariepinus, assembly GCF_024256425.1. Classification (NCBI taxonomy): domain Eukaryota; kingdom Metazoa; phylum Chordata; class Actinopteri; order Siluriformes; family Clariidae; genus Clarias; species Clarias gariepinus. Next base: position 13,264,730 of record NC_071121.1, read on the forward strand.
GTGTATGATGATTTTGGTATATGAATGTCAGCAAGATGTCAGAAGCGAGTTAGTAACAACCTTATTATTGACTTTGTGATGCTTCATACATGTATTTTTTAAGTATTTTGATGCTTCTAGATGCCTTTCAGATAAATTATCTGTGGAGCCAGTTGGGTGGTGAAGCAGAATGTAGTTCAGTTTACACCATCCTGAGCTTTCTCTGCTGTTTGTCTATTTCCATGACTTCTATCTTTGTCCAGTTATGTAGCCTTTCAATCTATGATAATTTATCTAAAATAACACTAAAATAATAATAAAAAAAATTAATTGAGCTGATCTGATTTTTTTGAATATTTGTTTTACAAGGAAAAATAAAATGTATCTTGCCTTTAAAGAGTTGTATGAGTCTTAGATTCTAGTTTTTTATTTTTTAAAAATAAGAAATAAGTCTTCCTGATATTTTATCTAACGTAACGATGCCTCTTGTCTAGTTTATACTAGTTAATGTGTAAGGATATAAGACATATTTAAACTGAGTATGTCTTGGACTTGGATCAGACATTTTTTTTTAAATATAAACTCAGCAAAAAAAGAAACGTCCCTTTTTAAGGACTGTGTATTTCAACAATAATGTTGTAAAAATCCAAATAACTTTACAGATCTTCATTGTAAAGGGTTTAAACAATGTTTTCCATGCATGTTCAAGTAACCATAATCATTTCATTAACATGCACCTGTGGAATGGTCGTTAAGACCTTAACAGCTTACAGAAAGTAGGCATTTAAGGTCACAGTTCTAAAAACGCAGGACACTAAAGAGACTTGTCTACCGACTGTGAAAAACAACTGCCCGAGTCACACCAGGAACACACAATCCCTCCATCAGTGCTCAGACTGTCCCCAATAGGCAGTCCATGAGGAGGAGATGCACTGCAGTACTTCAAGCAGCTGGTGGCCACACCAGATACTGACTGGTACTTTTGATTTTGAGCCTCCCTTCATTCAGGGACACATTGTGAAACATTTTTAGTTTATGTCTTATGGTGTTGACTCTTTTAGTGTTCATACAAATATTTACAGATTAAGTTCACTGAAAGTAAAAACAGTTAAAAGTCAGAGGACGTTTCTTTTTTTGCTGAGTATATATTCCAGCACATCCCAGAGATTCTTAATCAGGCCTAGATCAGGGAAATGAACTCTCTTGTCATGTTCCTCAAAACACTCCTGAACAAATTTTGTGCTGTGGCAGGATGAATTATCCTGTTAAATAAGGCACTGTCAATAAGGAATACCATATGGTCCGATCCAGCAGAATAAAACGGCATTCCCATGAAAGGCACCAGGGCACTATATTTGGCACCCAAGACTGCTGACCCAGCATTCAAACTCCCCAGATCCTAATCCAATCGAGCACCCATGGGATGCACCGGATAAACTGACATGGAGGCCCCACCCCACTTCCAACAGCACTCAAAGGATCTGCTGCCAACGTCCCAGTGCTAGACACCACAGCACACCCCCAGAGTCATGCCCGAGGGGCCAGAGCTGCCCTGGTGGCACAAAGGGAACCTACACAATATTGGGCTTAATGTTTTGTGTTGAGTTGTTATGGCTCATTTGTGTAATTGGTCTTCAACAATGTTTCCTCAAGGAAATATCTACTCTTTAGCCAAGTGTAAATGGTTAACCAAACTATAGATTTAGAATTGCAAATTTAAATGATCTATAGCATGTGGACCTGCTTGGTCAACTAACAAATTAGCATTTCACAATGAGACTTTTTAAACATTCTCCAATCCATAACTCATCTGCCAGCCATTTCCAAATCCCTTTGTGTAACTTGGACAGGCAGTGTGTTTAACGTCAAAATTTAACCTTAACAAACTGAAGCAGTAGGAAGCATCTGAGTTGTAGGTTAAAAGTGTGTTGCATTAAGGCTCTATTTGTCATGAAGAGGAAGTGAGATGAGCTATAGTTGTTAATGAGTGTCAGTACTAAAAACACTCATCTATAGAAGACTTCCTTTTTTTTCCACCAATGGATGTATCTGCACTCAGGGTCACAACTGCTATTTGAAAAAATTTATTTTTGAGGCAAATTAAATAGCAATTTATTTTATTGGTATTAGTAATATATTGGTATTGTTCTTGATGTAAAATATGGAACCATGGCAACTTTTTTTCAGCAGTGAATTAAGAAGTGTTCGAAATTATTTTATTTCAAAAAGATCGAGCTATATGGCATGGTGGTGCAGTGGGTAGCAACTTGCAGCTCGAGGATCTGAGTCTACATGGAGTTCCTTCAGTTTTCCTTCCACCTCCCAAAAACATGTCATTCAGTCAACTGGCTATTCTAAATTGCCCCTATTTATGAACAATTGTCTAAATGTGCATGTGCATTGTGGTCTTGATAAAAGTGGATACTGTCTGAATGTTAATGTATGAATGAATCTTGATCTTATTAAAATAAAGCCAACATGTTTTCCATCGTATTAAGGCACCTTATATTTAGGCATTTGGCAGACGCTCTTATCCAGAGCAACTCACATTTTTATCTCATTACACATCTGAGCAGTTGAGGGTTAAGAGCCTTGCTCAAGGGCCCAACAGTGGCAACCTGGTGGTCGTGAGGTTTGGACCTGGGACCTTAGGAAACATAGTCCAATGCTTACATCACTGAGATTTCTTTATTTAATGTGATATTTTGTATAATTGCATTTGATCTGTGGAAACAGTAAAAAAAAAAACTCCACTTTAAAAATCTCACTTTTTAGGATCTTAATAGGCTTTCAGTCTCACACATCAATTAACCCCGTAAGAGACAGGATAGAGGGACTGAACCGTTAAATAATTTTTTTTCGCTGAAATCCGATTTCATTGTGAAACCATGGATGAAAATCATTGACAGCTCTGCTGTTGCATCCTCACTTTCAGATATTAACTTGTCTTTCTGTGACTCTAACAGAAGACCCAGTTAAAGACCCAGCTCTATAAATACTGAACATCATCCCACTTTTTGACCTGAGCAAAGACAGTGTGTGTTTGCACAAAAGCCTCAGAATCTTCAAGAACCCTGACATTCAGTAATTCGTTCATTCTGAGGACACAATGTTTGTTGAGGAGCGTCTTATCGCGCTTTTCAAACGGAACTGGCAGCACACACTGACATACTGGAGTGTGTTCTTTAGTTTTGGACTCTGTATAGCATTCCTGGGTCCAACTATATTAGATCTGAAATGTCAGACCAACTCAACACTACAGGAGATCACTTGGGTTTTCTTTTCACAGCAGGTCTGTTTACTTATTGGCAGTTTGATTGGTGGCGTTTTCAAGAAAACGTAAGTTTTTGGTTGCATTATGTATTTTCTTTACCAGAAAATTGTATTTAGTTTGCAAATTTATTTGCATTTAAAGGTGATGAATAGAAGAATCAAAGTTGTTTGATTGATAATATATTTAGAGTAAAAGGTCACCAACTTGGAACAGCTACTAGGGAGTTATCGGCCAGTTGGACAATCCTGATCTTCAGTCTTTTTTTGTTCTTTCACATGGTCTAACAAAACAGTGGTACTGTATGTAGCTTGTACTGATTCCATAGTGTGTTTTGATTTGGGTCTACTAGGACTTTATTTGGTATAGCGTTGTAGACCATAGTAGAAAAATCTAAATGCATCACCATTAATCAATGTACTGTATAGTAACCTACAGTAAATTACATCCATGCAAATCCTGGAGGCTAAATAGCAATTTATTAAATTTTTTACAAGTGTAGTTCTCTTTGTAAGGACTGTTATATTCCTAACAATGCAACAGTATCCTTTCACATGGTAATAATGTGGGATTTTATGCTTAATTTGAAGTATACTTGCGTGATGATCTCTTGAATAGTGTGCGTGGTTTCGTGTGTGTGGTTGGGTTGCCAGCTGGACATCTGATTGTATTTGAGCACTTGGGGGTGAAGGACCTTGTTCAAAGGTCCAACAGGGGCAGCCCGTTGACATCTGGGCTTGAATTGGGGACCGTTTGGTCAACAGTCCATCATCCTAACCACCGAGCTACCGCTGCCCCTGAGCTCTTGACTAAATGAATTACTAAATGAAATACAGTACAGATGTAACAGTGCTGTGAACAAATATTAAACCTGGTAAAAACCTGTGCTTTCTCTCGCTCTCTGTTTCTCAGGTTGTTCAGTGCCCTCTCTGCTCTCTTCCTGTCCTCTCTCCTCATTTCTTTGATCTTTGCCATCATTCCTCTCTGCTCCAGTGTGCTGCAACTAGCCATAGCCATGGCTGTGTCAGGATTGGCGATGGGGATCATTGATACAATTGCCAACATCCAGCTGGTGGTTCTTTATCAGAAAGACTCTGCAATCTTCCTGCAGGTGATTTGAGTGCATATCTACATACCTAGTTTTCCTCTGAGACCTCTTTATTAGCTTTCATTTAAATGATATATAAATACATCTTAGTGGAAAATACAGAAGTCATTTTAAATATTAAATATATTCATTACACTACTTGATTAGATGCTGCACTTCTTTAGTAGATGACATACAGTTCATTGTACACAGTATATATTCAAGGATTCAAGGAGCTTTATCGTCATACCAGCACACTTCCATGTTCTGGTACGAAATTAGGACCCAGAGCCACAGAGATAGCATAGTAATATAAATATGAGGGTGTAAATATGTATATACATGAATATAAATAAGAGCAGTCAGAGATATATGATTCGACTTATAGGGTTATATATATGTATTGCACCATAGAGTTATATATTACACTAAAAGTTTGATTGTGTTTAATGGGAGAGGACCTACAGAGCACGGCTAGAGTTCAGCAGTCTAATTGCTTCAGGGTAAAAGTTGTTTTTGAGCCTGGTGGTCTTGCACTGAAGGCTCCTCAGCCTTCTGCCCGAGGGAAGATGTTGAAATAGAGCATGTGCAGGGTGGGTGGAGTCCTTAATAATGCGGAGGGCTCTTCTTCTGCATCTTGCAGTGTACAGTTCGGTATATGTGTGTGTTTGGGTGTATGGGTGTTTGTTCATTATTCACGATAAAAAAAAATAATGTGTCCCAAAAAATGACGACATACAGTCCTGCTTAAATCAGCATTTTATATGTTGACAAAACTTTATGAGCATGCCTTAATGTATTCCTGTGTCTTTCTTTTCCGTAGGCATTGCACTTCTTCATTGGCTTTGGTGCTCTGGTGAGCCCCCTGATTGCAGATCCTTTTCTTTCAGAGCACTGTCCCAGTATGAACAGTACAGAGAATGAGTCCATAATGCACCATTTCAGGCACAGTCTAACAGGCCTCAGGAGTTCAATGATTCTCAACCATTCAGAACATTCTGGAGGAGTCATGGAGCAATCCAATGTGTCCTATGCATTTTGGATCATGGCTCTGATTAATGTAGGATATTAAACAATCTTCTGCTTTTCTTACTTTCAAAAGATTTAGGAATAACTACAGACAAGGTGCTCATGTTAGGGTTTAAATTAAGCTATAAATGGAAAATCATGAACAGATTAAATCATCATTTTTACAGTAATGTTTACAAAACAAAAACAAAAAAACAAAAAGCAACGTATGGAATTAAGTAGCCTATAGGTTCAGAATGCATGGTATGGTTCATTTTCATGGTATGGCTCATTATGTCTCTTACATTCTAGCTTCCAGTACCTATTGCAGTGCTCGTGCTAATGTACTGCGAAAAGCTGATTCCATGTTTCCCAGATGGCCCTTCACATCTCCCAAACAAAAATGAGCTGGCCATGAAGACCAACCAAACTGAGTGCACAGAGACACAAGAACAAGAAGCTGGAGGTACAGATAAAGAACAAAGCAGGTTGTCCTGCTGTTTAGAGTTCCTGAATGACTTTCTTTATTTTTCCAGGCCATGGAGACCCTTTTAGCTGCTGCATGAACAGTAACCTGTGTGAGCTTCCTGCCTCATTTTTTGGAGTCCATATTCTAGGAGGACTAGTCCTCTTCATGACTGATGGCATTGTGGTAAGCAGCAGTCAATAGTTACTATATGTTTATATATACATTATATGGCCAAAAATTATATCACACCCATGTCTGCTTTTGAGCATGCCAATCCAGATTCAGTCCATCTTTGCTGTTAATAATAACATCCATCCGTTTAGGAAGGGTTTTCAGGTAGATTTTGAAGTGTGGCTACAAGAGCATTAGTCTAATCAGGAGTTGATATAGGTTGAGGAGGAGTCCTTGGTGTTCCAGTCAATTAAAAAAAAAATCTCCCTGAGTTCAAAGTTCTGTGCAGACCACTTGAGTTTTTCCACACCAACCTGGGCATACCATGTCTTTATGAAGCTTGATTCCTGTATAGAGGCATTATCATGCTGAAAAGGATTAGACCCCTTAGTTATAGTGAAGGGAAATACATCCTATGCAATTATGTGCTTCCAACATTCTGGCAGCAGTCTTGAGAACCTCATATAGATGTGCTGATCAAATGTCCACAAACCTTTGACCTTACAATGTGTATAGCTTTATGAAGCATGTACTGACTTTTGGTTACAGGGTGCCTACGCTGGATTTGCATACACATATGCTGTGTCAGCTCCGATGTCATTGAATGCTAAAACAGCTGGCTATTTACCCTGTATCTTCTGGGCTGCTATCACCGGGGGAAGGTTGATCTCCATTCCTTTGGCCTGTCGCTTCAGACCAGTGTACCTGCTCATGTTTAGCCTGGTAAATGCCTTTATATAGTTCTATAATTTTAATTACTATGTACACTCTTGATACTAGCGGCATGGTGATGTAGTGGTTAGCTTTGTCGCCTTGCACCTCCAGGGTCCGAGTTCGATTCCTGTCTCTGTGTGCAAGTTTGCATGTTCTCCCCATCATTGGTGGGTTTCCTCCGGGTACTCCTTTTTTCTCTCACAGTCCAAAGATATGCAGGTTAGGCTAATTGGCGTTTCCAAATTGCCTGTAGTGTGTGTATGAGCGTGTGCCCTGCGATGGATTGGCACCCTGTCCAGGGTGTACCCTGCCTCATGCCCTAAGCCTCCTGGGATAGGCTCCAGGTCCCCGTGACTCTGAATACATGATAAAGCGGTATAAAAGATGAGTGAGATTGAGTGAGTGACCATTGATACTTAACCCTGTGTCTGGTTGTGTTCCTCAGGTTGGTGTAATAGTGACCGTCTTGCTACTGCTGATTTTCTACACTAGTAGCATGTTCCTGTTTGTAGGAACATGCTTGCTCGGTCTTTTCCTCAGCAGCATCTTTCCATGCATGCTTGCTTACACTGAGGACATCCTAGACTACAAGGGTATGTAAAATATGTTCATATGTAGACTTTATATATCACTTTATTTATTTGTAAAGACTGAAATTAGTGTAAAAATTAGGGCTTATTAATCATAAGACAACACTTAGTATCTAGTGTAATATCAAGGGCTAGGTCTAGATTTTAATACATTGTACTGCAGCTCGACCACCTAAGTAGGATTCTTCAATAGAACTTGTTAATTTGTTTATATATTTTGGCTTTTGATCTTTAAAATGGATATTCATCCCCTTGACTTGTTTTCACCCCTTTGAACTTTACAATTTAAAACTAAAAGGCTCTTAACTGCCGTTACACGTTGCAATTCTATAAGAAACTATATTTGTTAAGATAAAAAATTAAAGAACAATAGCTTGAAGTATCCACACACACTGATACTCTTACCGGCCGACTTTTGCATGCTGCATTTGAGAAAGACCCACACACACACACACACAGTGTCTGAATGTACTCTCTGGTTTGTTCACAGCAGAGACATATTATTGTATTAAGTTGTACATATTAAGTTTTGAGCCAAATGCTTTGTATCACGTATATCTGTTACATCAGAGAACAAAGTAAAAACAAAAAGAGAGAGAGAGAAAGTTGCATGAATATCCATCCAAACACAGGCTATAGCAAGTATTGTATTTTTTTATATAGTAAGGAATAAGGATTTAAATGATTTAACCTCTGGGGCTAACACTGTAGAAATAACAGTACAGAATTTCTAACAGTATAGAAGAGGAGAAATAAATTTGTATTCATCCCCATTGCAGAGAAACCCATTAATCTATACATTAAAACAAGTTTGGGGCAAAGCTCTCTATTAAATGCATTTTGGAAACGTAGATATAATATGGCATAATCTTAACTTGCCTCAATAATATTTATAATATATATTTTATTATTATCATTATTATTATTATTATTATTATTATTAATCTTTTGGTTACACTTTTAAATGTGTATTGTGTGCATAAAATTATACTTTTATAGTATACTTTTCCATTTCCATTCTGTCAAGTTGTAACATTACAAAATGGGGATAAAGTTCAAAAGGGTGAAGACTTATACAAAACACATCTCTTTAATAAATAGCATATCTTGCTTACAAAGCAACAAACTCACACTCCTCTCTTCACATCACTCATCATGTTTCAGGATGCGTCACTGCTGTCATAGTGACCTGTGCTGGAATGGGTGAAATGGTTCTCCAGGTCGTCGTTGGATCGGTATGAAGTGCTTAATCCTTAATCCCCAGCTTTTTTTCTTCCTTGACTTTTCAGATGATTTTGTAAATATTTACATCTATGATATTATCTTTAGATCATTCAGACTGAAGGCAGCTATAGTTTCCTCCTCTGTGGCATGATTGCTGGATGTATTGGATTTGCTCTCTTCTTCTGCCTCATGCTCTGTCACTACTTCCACAGAAACTACCTCAAAGGTAAACTGTCTTTCGTTGTCCTCTACAGGTACTGAAAGCTTTAGTGGTTTGGAAAATTAATTCTGTATCTACATATCATCTCTTCATGCAAACAGGAACATGTCAAAAGACAGCTATGGTGAAGCAACCAGAAAAAGTGGTGGCTACATGTGAAGCTCCAGAGAGAGAAGAGGAGAAAGGCACAGAGAAAACAGATGAGAAAATAAGTGAAAAAATAGAGATGGAAGTGGAAGACAACTATGAAAAAAGTACATTTTAATTTAGTTTTTTTAAGTTTGTAAATTTGAGTAATCTGATTCTAAGTAATTCATAAATATGAAACTACTTGAAACTACTGGGAACAAAGAGTACATCTCATTTTCTAATTGTAGCTGAGAGTAAGTCTACAGGGTCAGAGTAATAGCTGCAAACACGATGCTATGATCCATGGTGTTTCTCGTGTCATGGCATGAAAGCATAATCATTTAATATACTTGCATTATTTTACAAACATATTCTTCCCGGTTACAAGTTAATGGGTAAACCTATGTTCAGAAAATCCTCTTTTGGCAAACAACTAACATGGTAAAACTTACATGAAAGATGGAATTAACCATTACAATACATGATTGTTTATACAGTGTCTGTGAATTTTGTTAGTTGAAAATGTAGTATTGTAAGATGCACAACTGGGCCCGTATTCACAAAGCTTATTAAGCCTAAAAGTTGCTCCTAATGGCAAAAGTCTTAGAAAAATCTCAGAATTTTGACATTTTCTTAGTATTTCCCCTTAAATTTAAGACTAAATCTGAGTAAAGATAAAATGATTTACAAAACATCTTATCCCTTAAAACAGCCCCTAAGGTAAAAATTGTTAAGAGTAGAGAGGAGAGGGACTTTTAAGAGGCTTAAGAGTTTCTATAGCAGAGGACAAAATGGTGGAAGGAAGAAATATTCTCCAAACACTAAACATAAAGCTAAAAGTAAACACTGCTTTCTGTCTAAGTTGGTTTTCTTGTTCTTTTACTCCAATTCATCTCTCTTGGATTGTTGGCTACATACCATCCAAAAGTGCAACTTAAATAAACTGTCCTGCAATCATGTAAATTGGTAAAAAAGGTGAGCCATTTTGCTCCCATCAATCTAAAATGATATATTTATAAATAAAGTAAGAAGAAATGAAGAAATGTAATAACTACTATTGCATGGAAATTGGTTGTTTCAAAAAAAGGCACATTTTTAACAGTTGGGTGTTTTAATTAACTCTAAAATATTTAGCCTATTACAGAAACTTTGCATTAAGTAGCCTGCATCCATAATTATACAATTTCTTTATATACAAACATTATGATTTTATTGTCTGTTCTATTAACATATATACAATATATATATTACAAAGAGCGCATTTTAAGACCTTTACATGTCAGCCAATCACAGTCCTTGAATTGCCATATCATCCCTAGCAACGGGGTCAACCACACCTCCTGACTAAGATAAAAGTTTTTGTATTTTCCTTATTTAGAGTTGCTCTGAGAAGTTTCCTTAATCACTTTTAGTCTAGGACTCCTTGCTAGGACTTTTTAAACTAAGATAGGAGCCCTCTGGGAGAATTCTAAGATGCTTTGTGAATATGGGCCCTGATGTCTACTTGAGGCAACAGGCAAGAAAAATGTCAATTAGTGTTGGGTCATTTTTAAACTACAGTATATTGTATGTCATGTGTAGTTCTATTGCATCACTCAGTTCACTGTTCTTCCAGAATTATTTATCTTATTTATTGTTGTCAAATGTATTTTGTAAAATGTATATAACTCGTATCTCGTTAGTGAATTGGTCTACATATTGTCTCTAAAAGATTGATGAACATTTGAGAAATTGCAACATTTCCTTTTTTTTGGTATGTACAGTAGATAGAATACAGTGGCTTTAGTGCAATAAACTTTTTTTTAAAAGATATGACTTATATGTATGTCCTCCACATTTGCAGAGATGTGTCTTTCTTTAAATACTGATAACAGATGCACAAACATGTTGAATACTTTATGATTGGGCTTAGCAAGCAGAATTTTTTATTTTATTTAACTGCTCATGTTTTTGGAGGTTAAGGCTGGTTTTATGCTGGATGACCATCCCCAGTGGTTGGTTCCTTGACCAGGAAATGAACCCAGGCTGCAACTCCTTGTGCTAGTCACTAATCCACCCAGGAATCATTAGTGCAGAAATTCCAAAAATATAATAAAACATTCTCAACATTTCCCCTGTCAATTCCTAATTCAAATGTAGTGGAACTTACCTTCTGTTTATTTCTAATTAAATTAAAATGTATTTGTATGGTGCTTTTAAAAATAGATCTAGTCACATAGCAGGTTTATGGAAATTCCCGATGTAGATTTCAATCCTTAATAGGCAAGTTAGAGGTAAAAGTAGGAATTAAATACTTCTATAGGTTGATACTCTGTAAGGAACCAGACTCAAAAGGAAACTCATCTTCTTCTGGGTGATATACAGAAAAAGAAAGGAAACAGTATTACATGTATAAAAAAAATAACGATTAATGAGAAGAAAGACAATATTCAAAAAAATAAGGTAAAAAATCCAAATAAAAAATAATATTTGGTCTAATGAGACCAAAAAAAAACATTTTGGCTTTGGAACAAAGTGATCGGTTTTGCAGAAGACCTAAAGGGCCCATCAGCCTCATAATTGTATCCAGACATTTATGTATGGTGTGGTAGGATTATGTTGTGGGAATGCATTCCATCAGCTGGGACTGGAAAACTAGTCTATCTGAGGACAAAATAAATGGAGTCAATTACAGGGACAAAACAAGAAGAAACTCTGTTCCTGTTTGCAGGAAACATGAGACAGGGGTGGAGGTTCACATAACAACAGAACAACAACCCTGCCAAACTTCACTGGAGTATGTTGGAATGGCCAAGTCCAAAATTCTTGAGACTGATTGAGAATTTATGGCCAGATGTTCACACCCAGCCAATCCCACAGGACTTGTTCCAAAAAGGATGGGCAAAACTATCTGAATCTATATATGCAAAAGCATATATAGACATATCCTATATTGACATATTGAGACATATCCTAGAAGCCTTGCAGCTGTATTTGAAGCCAAAAAAATGACCCAGGGGTCTGTCTGTGCAAAGTGCAAATCACTTGCTCAAAACTACCATCTACACGGCTATGTTCATCCATTTAAGCAAGGGGGTGAGTCAGCAAAAGAGCAATGCAGAAAGTGAATGTCTCTGTAGTATCCAGGTGAGATTATCTATCGCGGCAGCAAGGTTAATCACTGAGTGACTCATCATCTCAGGAATTATGAACCAGTAACAGCAAATGTGGGAGCAGAGGAATCAGACTCCATCAGGCTGTTCAAAAGTTTGGAGGAGCCATATTACAGCATCACAGAAACCAACATAAAATCAGTCAGCAGGTGTGCACTATGAGATAAAGGATACATATTGGGATTAAGCATGGACTTTGGCAGAGCCAGCTATGAAGGCATACATAAGAGGGAGAACCAGTTACATGAGGGCATCCTGCTACATAAAGCATCCCACCAGGTTATGTAAAAGAACCTGGAATCATGCAAGACTCTCTATGGTCATGAAACCCTAGGTACAGTCACTTATTGTCTATACCACTTTATTCTATATAAAATGTCATGGGGCCTGGACGCATACACACACTCATACGCACATTCACACACTATGGGCAGTTAGCCTAACTCTTTCTTCTGACCATGGCAGGAAACCACAGTACCCAGGGGAAAACCACATGGGGAGAACATGCAAACTCCATGCACACAAACCGAAGGTGGAAATCAAACACAGCCCCTGGAAGTGCAAGGTGACAGTGCTAGCCTAGGTGTAAGCTATTTAACCGAAGTTTTGAATAAATAAATAAGCAGCCTGCAAGAAGGGCAGAGGTAAGTGGTTAAGGCATTGGACTACTGATCAGAAGGTCCCAGGTGTAAACTCCAGTACCTCCGAGTTGTTACTGCTGGGCCCTTGAACTGCTCAGATGCATAATGAGATCAATTCTAAGTCGGTCTTGAAAACAGTTAATGCTGAAAATATTCGATGATTAAGACTAAAGTGACTAAAATGTGGCAGCTATAATTCAATGTTTGTTGTCCCTTTTGCCCATTGTATTTTCTTCATTGTACAGTATTTGGGCATTAAAATGTGAGGTTGTTGTTACTCCTGTTCAGCACTAGATGTCAGGCCTTCAAAACCTACGGCTGTCTAGACAGCACAATTTATGTAATGGATTGTTTCAATACTGTTAGTTATAGGTTTGTAATTTTATTCAGACATAAATTACACTACTACACACTTTTACTTGTATTGTTTGTTTGTTTAGTTAGACATAAATGATACTTGAAAAGGCTTTTCTTGCCAAAGCTTTTACTCATTTGTTGTAAAAAAAAACAAAACAAAAAAACCCAACAACAACAGAATGATTAACAAAGCAAATCAATGTGAACACACATAGTTTTAACCCTAATCTCAGTTTCAGCAACCAAAAGATATTATTATTATTATTATTATTATTATTTTATAATGACAACAACAATAATTATTATTATGATTTTATAATGACAACAATAACAACAATAATAATAATTTTTATTATTATTATTATTATTATTATTATTATTATTATTATTATTATTTTTACATTTTAATTAATCAATATAAAGAATATTTCTTTTTTTTTTTTTAATACACAAGACAATGTCTCTACTGCTAAACTAAACTAAAGTAAACTGCAATCCTTGTGGGGCATCCATGCCTTTACCCAAGTGGACGCTTGAGGACATTCTGTGACTATTCATTGAAAATATGATTTGATCAGGGGAGCTCAGTCTCTGAATTATGCAATATTGAATAGAATGATTATGAGTACAAATGTGTGCATGGAAATCAGTTACCTTTTTAATGTCATGGTTTCCTAGCTATGTAGCACATATCAGCTATATTTTAATAACAGCATGACACCAATAAATTGAGTATAAAACCACAATGTCAGTTTGCTTCCAGAATCCTGTATCCCCAAGTCCACATCCACCACAAATCAATCTCTTACACCGTGACACACCAAGGCAGCCTATCTATCTCGCTGCCTCAAGGCAAATGCAAGTCTACATCCTCGGCTTTATCAGAAAGCCAATCTCACTGCTCTAAACAAGATAAATCAGGCCATGACAGGCGTGAGAATAGGCTTCGGTGGACTGTGAGCCAGCAGGGAGCCGTTCAGTCATTCAAGCTTTCTGGACTTTTCTCTCTCACTGCACTGTCTGCTGCTGCACTGGCTATCTGACCACTATTGTAAAAGCTGACGATGCCACTAATTCTTGCACCTTGACCGACAATGAAACTTCTTGCTATCTGCTTTCAAAACTTTACAATATGATACATCATTAATGGAATGCATCAGGTTATTGATTATAGATTCTTCCCAGTGATATGCGCTAAAATGCCCCCTCTGCCACAGATTGTTCCCCCACATAATCTCTATCAAATATTATATTATAAATTCATAGGTTTATGAAATACAAATTACACCAAATGAATTTAATTTTAAAATAAGCAATATTAAAAATACATGTTGTATATGATTTTTAAAAACTAAATTATAAATATTTTTTTGTATGCATGTATATTTTTATATTGCTTATTTATAATAAAAACCATTTTGTGTAATTTTTTATCATAAACAATATTTATTTAGTGTAAACATTTTTGATTTACATTACAAACCTCTGCAAAATAAATCTGCCACAAAATAAACATTATACAGTATGAGAATTTGTATTAGTGGTCTCAAAAGCGTTCGCGTGGCTAGGGTTCATTATAATAGTGATATCATATTTGATACTAATAAACCTTTAAAGATATATTTTAATATAATATTTGATAGAGATTATGCAGCGGGGTTAACTCATGACAGGGGAGCATTTAAAGCATGACACCGTAAAGTATACAAAGCTCACAACACTTCAGAAAGGCATTTAACATGCACTCTTAAAACCATGACTTCACACGCCAGAAATACCATTTACTATTACTCACTAGGGGAACATTAATAGTTCTAGTTAATAGTTTGTTTGTTTAAAAGGATCTAAGACTGTCCAATAGTAAGCAAATCTTAGTAATTGATGGGTTAGACTGTTATCGGTCATACTTGTGTTCAGCTTATGTTTTCTTTTATGGAGGAACCCATAATTTTTTTTTATCTTATTGTTTTTATTCAATCATTATTTCTTAACTAACAGAAAACTTCTTCTTAATCCTATCAGAGGTGTTTTATCTCACCTACCATCCGTCATATCCTTCAGGCATCATCATCATCGTCCATTTTCTCTATCTGCAACTCCTACTAATCCATTCATGGGAATTTGGTCAAACCTTCATCAAACCTTTTTTAGGCAGCATAGATGTGCATCATTTTCTGATAAATTGACACAGGGTGGGTCAGGGTGGCGACACATTGGTTTACCTTGAAGGACTTGCATCTGTTCTTTGTAATAGTGTAGCAGACCTCCCAACCCATGGACTCAATCACTTTAAATAGTTTCACTTTAACTGATTTAACCCTAGTTTTTCCAATAGTTTTACACCAAACAGTAAATGTAGGATTAAAAAAAAACATCCCACAAAAAGATCTACCAGAGTTCCTAAATAAATTGCCCTTTTTTGAGGAATTTCAAGGTTTATCAACAGGTTCCAATTTATGGAAGTTCCAAAGTAAGCCTTGATGATCAGACTGGTGACGTTTCTTTCCTTCAGAAACCTTACTGTTGTTGTTCTCTCTTAGTGAGAGACTCAGTTCTTCTTTCCAGACTGCATTAATTTTCCAGGTTGTCACTGTCAAGCATCATTTGCTCTCAATTAACTTACCACTGAACGGAATGGACGAAAGGTTTAATGATTTTTAACATGTCAAAACTGCAATCATTAGCACAATTTGCCTGGCAATCAATCTCAATTTTTGTCATTCGTTCACTTACATTTGTATTAAATGCAGTGGGTGAAGGAATGGAAATAAATATTGTCTCGTTCACCGATGGCAGACTTTGTCTGATGGCTTGAAATAGGGGGTGTGAATTAACTATCTATAAACATCTCCGGCAGTGACAGATGACCTTTAACACAAGAGCAAGCCTATGCTTTGATCAACCTGACACAGTGGCTGTCAATTGAACAGCCAGATTTATGTGGGATGCTCTAATGGTCTTGGATTGTGGTTAAACAGAGCAGGCTGGCAGAAGAGAGATAACGCAGCTGTAGCTCTACAGAGACAATGCCCTTGTTTCACTGATGAGGTTTCTTAGCTGTTTTCCTTTCAGTTCTAAATGAAAGACCAGGCATTGATAATCAGCTTACCAACACGTTGGCCAAAATCAGCTTACCAAGAATTGTAGAAAATAAAAAACAACAACATTCACTCAAAACGTAAAACCTTTAAATGTCCCCTAATCTCATGAATATATCACAATCAGATTAAGCACCAGTAACACAATAAGTTCACTCAAACAAGTAAATGATTAATCTTTATCATCTCACTTAATATGCAAAAAAAGAATGCAAATAGTGTCTCAGCTCCTGGACTGCTGGTTGTGTCTTTTCCCTGCTGATGAGTGTTTCATTACAATGCCACCTCACTTTGGGAGTCTCCATCTTTCATCCAAGCCCTGGCTTAAAATAGAGCACAGACACCCTGAACCAAAGTACACTGACAGCTGAGACACAAACACCCACACAGAGACATGCCACATTCTTGTATCGATATTAATGATTTAGAAGCTTATCTGAAAGAAACATGTGAAGTAGCTCATGAAAAAGTCCTGTAATTATATGGTATATAATGATTGTTTTATACGATGTACATCTACATACGTTTCCAGAAATTTACTTTACATAATAAAAATGAGATGTTCACCTCACCCTTAATTAAAGGTAAGACTGATGGCTCTTTTATACTGTGGAGAGAATTTTGAGGGAAATTTCGGTGTCTTGGATTAGGTCCACTTTTTCACTTAAAGTCAAGGATCACGACTAATCAACGTAAACCCATCCCCGTTACTCTATGATGAATCATTTTAATACGAGTTGACTCATCCAAGATGTTAGTGCCCCAATTCACAGTACTCAAAGGCTCACTTAGAACAAAAAAGAAACCGAGGTAAATAATACTGTATGCAAAGGCTTAAGAGTTGCATGTTGTCACCGTATAAAATACTATGGGAGATTATGCAACAGCAAAATCTCTACCATTATCAGGAGATCAAACCAGTGTAGCTGAAAATCTCCAAACACAGTTCTACAATTCTTTCATAAAGCACTGAAGAAGTTATTCACAGACTATTAGGGTCTACATCCTTGTCCTTTGGTTATGGAGAAATAGGTCCTTCCCAGAAAAGCATTTGATAGCTAATGTTAGCTGTGTTTGCCTTCTCAAACTCATCAACATTCTTCGTAGTCCGCTTATGGGTTTCATTTAGCAAGTTCACTCTCTTGCTATACTGCTTATCCTGTTCTGGAATCTGGAGTCTATCCCAGTGGACTCAGGGCATTAGGAGGGGTGCACCCTGGATGGAATGCCAATCTATCAAAGGGCACAAGGCAATTTAGAAGCACCAGTTAATTCAATCCAAGAAATCCACCAAGCACAAGGAGAACATTGAAACTCTGTGCACACAGACTTGAAGGCAGGACTCAAACCCTTGACCCTGCAGGTGTAAGGACACAGTGCAAACTACTACACCACTGTGCCACCATATATACAGAAAAGGGTTTGTGATATAAATTCTTTCTTTGTATTTACCTAGCTATAAGTACAATTGAAACAAAAGGTTTACATACACCTTGGCTAAAGATCCACATATTTCATGTTACTATATACTGTACACTGTCCAGCCAAAAAAAAAAAAATTGCACACTCTAATATTTCATTAGACCATAATTTTGCTTTGATTATGGTATTGTAAGCTTAAGCAATGTCACAACATTTATTTTCAGTCCAGCGTTGCATTCATTTTTCTCCAAGATCTTGTTTTGATGATGGAAGGGTCAGACCGCTGTGTAAAGCCTTCTCCAGAACATCCCAAACATTCTCAGTGGGCTTAAGGTCTTGACTCTGTGGTGGTCAATCCATGTGTGAAAAATTCTCTCTTAACCACTCTTTCACAATTTGAGCCTGATGAATCCTGGCATTATTATCTTAGAATATGCTTGTGCTACCAGAGAAGAAAAAAAATCTATTGATGGAAAAACATAATGTTGCTGAACCAAGGCTTGACCAACAGAAGCAACACTAGATCATATCACTGCCCCCATGGACTTGTATGGTAGGCACTAGGCATGATGGGTGCATCACTTTTTTTTGCCTCTCTTCTTACCCTGATGTGCCCATAACTTTGAAATGAAGTAAATCTGATCTTTTTCCAGTGCTCCACAGTCCTTTATGCTCCCTAGCAAATTTAAACCTTTTTTAATTAGCCATACTAACTTAAGGCTAGAAATCTGTTTAGTCCCAGTCTCTTAAGTTCTCTTTGCAATCCTTCCAAGTTCATAATGCGCTTTAACCCAATTTAAGTAGTTTGAGTTGTTTTCCTGTCTTGATGAAGGACAATGTTTTTGTTATGTAACTGACCCTTCTGAAACAGAGGAACATCTATGCTACAACCACAGGATATGTCTTCTGACATGGTTGTTTATAAAATGAGAAGCTACTCACTGCAGCAACCATATTAATTACTGCAGTAATTATTCAGTGAAAGGCTCTTACCTACAGAGGGGCCAAAAAATTTATACACACCTCAAGAGTTTCTATCTAAGCTCTTTTTAAAAATCTTGAATTGAATTATGGCAGCAATTTAGTATTATCTTTCCTCTAAAGATGTCAGTAGACATACTATTGTTAATGATATCATGTGACCATGATATATATATATATATTAAATATACTATATATGATATTGGTATATAAAACTAAGTCAGTTAATATACCTTAATTGTAAAAGAGCTCATTTTTAAAGAGCAAGTTAGAGACAATAAAGAGAGATTTATTTGAGGTTTTAATTCACTTTAGCAGAATCCAGTGGTTTTTTGATTGACCATCTGATTGGCATAATAAGACTAATGCCAGCCATGCACCCTGTGCTGTATTTAGGGCCAGAAGTTTAAAATCTTTAGAGGCTTTAGGGCCTTTTTAGTGTCTTTTGTGCGCTTCTGATCTTGATACTCTGAGAAAATTAAAATAACTCAACCAAGACCTCAGAAAAAATGAACCTGCACAAATACAGAATGAAATTTTTTTTGCTGTTTTTAAAGTTACTCATTACAGAAATTGTCTGACAAATAAAATAAATAAAATAAATAAAAAATGGTTAATTGATAATTATTCACCCCCAGAGGTAAATACTTAATGCACCAATTTTATTTTTATTAAATTATTTCTTCCATTTCTCAATGCAAATATAATCCAAAATTCCTAAATATAATGGTATTAATGTAATGTTATAGGTGCACACCAATTTTGTTTGGAATTTAGTGTAGTCTTTTACCTGGGATTAGACACAATCTTCTGGTTGACATCCTTAACAGTTGCTTTCCTCAAGATTTACTTTAACATCTGCTGAAAAGGAACCATGATGCCATCAACAAAATCCTCCATGGTAGGGATGGTGTGACCTGAAAATGAAGCTACATTTGCTCTGTGCTTTTGTTTGTTTTTTTACTTTAAACAAAATGTCTGGTTTTCTCACAGATCTCATATTGTTCACAGGCCAGACCTATGAAAAGCTGCTGATATGGTTGATGTCTGCATATGTTCTCCATGTTTCAACTTATGAGCTGACCTCTTGGCCACTTGGGTTTGACAATTACGCTTGTTGGCTGTTCTTTTTTTCTATTCAGAATGGCAACCTAACTGTGGTTGTGTGTGCATTGTGTCATATTTTTTCAAATTTTTTTGTGGATTTTACAGTGTTTAAAAGAAGTTCCAAAGTTTTGCTGATATATTTCTTTACCTTTTTCCGATTTTTTCCGATATAAAAGTTAATTTCAAAACTTCCTGACCAGTTCCTTTATCCTCATGAGATCAGGACCTATTTGATCCACGTTTTAGCTATTGCAACCTGCAAAGTCAAAGATAGTGATTATGCCACAATACGCGTGTGGATTTAAAATCAGATGTGTGTTGTTCAACATATTAGTTTAAAAAGTGAGAGTAGTAGCAGGAATAATAGTTCAGAAGTAGCAGGAATATACTTGAATTTGCTATTGTAAAATACTCACCTAAATAGCTAGAATTGTCATTGAGTAAATTAAATAGTCAAAAAAACCATACTCCAAGACTAGCATAATAATACCAACTTAATCTTAGCATTTTTGTATTTTTATGGAAGTGGCAGGGTCATCATGTTGAAAGACTGTTAGTGCACCTCAGTCATGCATGAGGAAGTAGAGCAATCTTCTTCTTTGTCTTTCGGCTGTTCCCTTTCAGGGGTCGCCACAGCGAATCATCTGCCTCCATCTAACCCTATCCTCTGCATCCTCTTCTCTCACACCAACTGACTTCATGTCCTCTCTCACTGCATCCATAAATCTCCTCTTTGGTCTTCCTCTAGACGATCCTCTTCCTCTAGTTTGTAAAACTATTTATATACTATAAAGTAAAAATATTTAAGTCAGTGACATGCACAGCAACTAATTCATTTAAACATTTAAACATTATTGCAGGTGGTAGTTAACTAGTTAAGGCAGGAAAATGATTTTAAGTCTTGAGGATAATACTTCCGATCTACAGCAAATCTTTGTGTTGGACTATCTTCAGTGGATCTGTAGATTCTGAGTGAAGACTTTTTACAAAAGCAGTTAGGTAATTCTTAAGTACTTTTATGCTTTTATTGGTATCTTGCAATCTGTTTTTAAAAGACGTGCATGGTAAATACCTTTATGTTAATTATATCTTTTAAGCATGGTTTTAAGCAAGGCCTTTTTTTTTGGCACAGCTATGCCTGTTTTTGACACATGAAGCTATGCAAAGCATTCAGACATATATTTAAAATAGTTAAACAAAAAGAATCCACATTAACTGCAATCAAATATAAACCATTTGAACTCTTTTTGGGATGACCTTTTTAAAAAGGTTTTACAAATTTAATTTGCTGAAAACTTTAAACACTATCATTAAGATTATGAACACTATCAATATTTTGATTCCATTCATACCTAAATGAATGAACATCACAAAATGTTCGGATTAGAGAAATAAACATTTATTTATGTGAGTGTCTTACGATCCGCCACGCCTACTTTGATCAAAGGATGCAGGCTGCTTGTCAGTACCGCGTATTAGTGATGCCTGCTTTTATGAAATTATTTGGCCCGACCCAGCCCGCCCCGCACCACTGTATCTATTTTTACAACCCACTCTGCCCCGCACCCGTGACCATTAAATAGACATACTAGGCATTGTAAAAACAGCCTTTATTTCAGCCTAAAAGTGCTTGGAAACATCGCTCTGTAAATTGGCAACAACATATGATTATGAATATGAACGATAAATCAGGTTATATTAATAACAAGATAATGATTTTTGCCTACGCTAAATAACCACTGACATTTTTTTTTTATTTATCACACGGAAATGTTCATTTAGCGTTTTTACGTTCACTGTGCAAAAAAAAGAATGGCATCCACTGTCTGCCATCTTCACTTTTATTTCTTTGTGTTTGTTGTGACTGACAGCGGTAGCTGCTTGGCGCTTTCGTGACTTGTAACGTGACGTAACCTTATCAAAGAACTTAATAAAATATGAAAATAGATATTCCCAAATATTTATAGGGAATTGCATGCAACATACAGTACATGGGTTTTTTATTTAATTTTGTTTTTAATGACCTGCCCCAACCCACCCCGCAAATGAAGTGACAATTTCTTTACCCGCTCCAACCCGAACCGGTTACCAGACGACCCACGCGTCACCGCGTATTATGAAAACTACAGCAGGGGGCAGAGCTTTTTCTTACAAAGCTTTAAAGTAGGCCTCCAAATAGTGTTCGGGACTAAGACACAGTCTCAGTGTTTAGGTCTAGGCTAAAAACCTATTCAGACTCCCTCTGACCTCTGGACTGTTCTAATTCATCCTGGTGTTCCACTTCTGGTTGGAGATCTGTCACATGGCCCGTGTGTCTCTTCGGTTCTGGCCTCGACTGATAGTTCAGGACTGAAATTTCCTACAAGTCTACCTGAGCCTCCAATAACTACCTGGACTCCATATTAACATCAACTGTTAAAGCTGAACTGCCTGCCATCTAACACACAGCATAAATGCAGATCAATTCTTGCTCTTTGTTTCACCCAAATGAGAATGGCTTCCCTGTTGAGTCTGGTTCCTCTCAAGGTTTCTTCCTATCACCATCTCAGGGAGTTTTTCCTTGCCACGTCGCCCTCGGCTTGCTCACCAGGGACTATCTGTCCATTTTGATTCATACACATTCACATTCCATACAAACTTAAATAATTCTTTTGATTTTGTAAAGCTGCTTTGCGACAATGACAATTGTTAAAAGCGCTATACAAATAAAATTGAATTGAATTGAATTGATCTATAGCTTTTACAATCAATTGTAGGGAACAGCAGCCTATCATACAGGAACTTTGCCTTTACTGTTTATTGTGCATTGCCAACTATAAACTCCCCAAATAAAATTAATCATTACAAATGTGCATTTCAACCAATTTGAATATTACAAATTATTATGAAAAAAAATCCCATCAGCCAAATTTGCCAAACCAATTTATATATAATGTTTTTTTCTGCTATTCCCAGAAGAGAGCCTGGAGGTATGAGGGAGCCTGAGGCAGCTGCTAGCTGCTGAAGTGTGAAGTTGAAGCGCGTTAGTGTGAAGGCTGTTAGCAGTGTGAAGGTGGACTAACCCCAGTTACAGTAGTGTCTCGCCTTAACTGCCACACTACCGTTACTTGTTGAGTACAGCAGACAGCCCGAGATGGTGAGAATAGGCAACAGAGTATGAGACGATCAGATTTTTCTGCTTGGCTGTATCCAGTGGGTTGTGACATGTTTCTGTGGAAGATGGAATAATAAATATGGGACAACTCAGGCTTTTACTAAATGTTTGGGTGGCAGGACACTGCCAATGTGTCGTATACCACCTAACACAGAAGGGGGAACAATTGCAACGTATTGCATCATAAAATCTTTTGTTTGTGTTAATGTTTGTCAGATATTTTTGAGCAACAGGAAAGAATACATCTCTTGATTGATTTTAATCATTGCAATGTAAGAGGTGGATATTTCTTCTACCAAATGGTCACAAACACTGGAATGTAAAAAAAATGTAAATGTCTCTTTTCTGTGCTCTCTCTCTCTCTTTCTCTCTCGCGGGTACCAGTATAAGCTGGTGCATAGTAATGAACTAAGCTGGTGTGTCTATTTGACAGAGAGAGAGAGAGAGAGCAAGAGAGAGGGGGGCAAGGACAAGTGTGTGTGTGTGTGTGTGTGTGTGTACTGATGCAGTGAAAGCTGTGAGGATAAAGCAGGAGCAGTGAAGGGATGCAGAGGAGAATGGAGGGAGCCAAATAATCCCTCTGTCTGTAGTCTTTCACTCTTTACTTTCATTTCTTTCTCCCTCCTGTTAGTAGCCGACAGTCCTGAAGATGACTCACTGTGGAATTTTTTACAACTTAAATTCTTTGCAATCTCTCTCTTTCTCTCTCTCTCTCTCTCTCTCTCTCTCTCTTTCTTTTAATCCAGTAATGCTACAGGGTGTCCTAGAGGGCTCTGGAGAATTTCTGTAGAGAAGCATTTGAGAAAGAACTGGAAAAAAAGAAAGAAGAAAAAAAAAAAACAGAAGAGTGGTACTGGGCAAGAGGCTGAAAGAAGAGAAGCACACAGAAGGAAAGGAATGTGGCTCTGAGGATGGAAAAGCACCTGCTGCCCTTCACAATCTATTTACTGGGCTAAAGAAATGATACCAAGGAACAGGCCACTGAAGAAAGGTAAAGGCTGCACAGAGAGAGGGAGAATCCCTTATCCAATCCTGACATCACGTACAGTACTTTTCCTCTCTGTGATGCCATATGGAAGTCAGTTTTGGCGGTACGTCACGAATTGTTTATATGTTAAAGGATATTAAAGGTTAAAGGATGTTAAAGTTTTCTTTCTTTCCATGTTAGTGACGGTCAGAAAACTGTAAAATTGGACTATAAAACCTTAGCACCTGATGGCTGTGCAGCTCAAATATTGGTTGAAGTTTAAGACAGAGGTGGGGGGGATGGTGGGGCATATAAAAGCACTCCCGTCTCCGTCTGTATTCTTTCCATCTAAGAGGCAGGGGCAAACAGCCAAAGCTAAAGCACAAGGGCTCATTGACGAAAACAAGAAGGACGCTTGAAGCTGGGGCCCAATCTCACCCTCTCTTTTCCTTTATTATGCTCTTAAGGAAAGTTTAAACTCCTCTTTTTACATTCCACTAACCGAGCCATGCTGCACGCTATGAGGTAAAAAAAAAAGAAATCTATAAATGTATACGTGAATAATTATTAAGAATTGCACCATGGGCATATCTGGACATATTTTGAAATATAACAGTTTTATTCTCTCTGGCAGTGTCACATATGATCACACACAGAAGATGAGGAAATGCAGGTAAGTGTGTTGTTTTTATCTGGCTTTCTATTTCTATATTAGTCTGCAACCATGTAACTTTTTAATGAAGCCTATTTATATGAATTTATGTATAATTAATTTAATTTCTTAGTATATGACAACTGTTAACAGTTAGACAAGCATGTAAGTGTAAATGGCTAAAGATTCATTCAAAATAGACAATGTATTGTATTTATGGATTAACACAAAATAAAAAAAAAACTTTTTGAAAGTACTATGGATTTTTTGAAAATTGGTTATGCACCAATTTCAGGAGCTGCAATTTGACGTAGATCTATTTTAGCCAAACACTTTTATAATCTTATTATTAATGACTTTCAAAAACTGTAAGAAAACCCAGAAAGCATTTTCACATAATTATAGAGATCATAACCAGGATGAATTTTTTCCTTATTTATTGTTGGATTGGTGACCACTGACCATAGATTTACCTTCATTTTGACTGCCATCAATTTGAATAAAACATTTAGCTGGTTCTATGTGAGACATAATACATTTTCATTATTGAAAAACACAACGGGTGTGTTGTTGGAGAAAAATAATCTCCATCAATAAAGGTTGATGCGATATGGTGGGATCCATTAGCACACTTAATTTGACTTTTTCCAGTAGTGTTAAAATATATATATTATATATATATACAAATACTATATTTAAATTATTAATTTATGGTTGTATGGAAAATGTCAATGACTCTTCTTCTTTAATGGTAAACAGCCTCCCTATAGAAAGCTTCATCGTTTCATTGACTATGCATTTTTTTATGAATTAATTTTTTAAGCGTATACAGTCAAGTTGAAAAGTTAGTACCCCCTCTTTTAATTCTATCATATCTTAGCAGTTCTTAATATTAGGCAAATGCAACCTATTAGGCAATTTTATACTTTATAAATGTTCTTTTAAACAGAAGAGGATTCTCCTGGCAACTTTTCCAAGCAAATCGCACTTGTTCAGTCTTCTTCTAATTGTTCTGTTATGGACTTCAAGACTTAACATGCTCAATAAGGACGGTAGGGTTTGAAATGATTGGAAACTGTCTTAAATCCTATAAAACTGATTTGACTGGCATTACTGTCAAAGCTGCTGTTAATCAAAAATCTTCTGATCAATTTGTTTACTGGAATTCGTTTGTTTAAAAACAGTGATCGCAAACTAACAATGTGCTTTTATGGCTATAGTCTACTGTCACCAAATGAAACATTAATGTTTACCATTATTTATGTTTAGAATTCTAATTTTGCATGTCATGCTTTGATTTTGAATAAACAACACAAAGGATCTTTAAAACAGTGTCCAACTTCTAAACCCTTTAAAGACATGAATTTAGAAAAGACCTTGATGTTTGCTACTTTACAAAAAGATTTTGTTTTTTACTTACTTTGCTATAAATCAGTCTTTGGTCTGGTCTTTATCAGTTACATAACACAGATCTGCAAATAACATGAAACATCTGCTGATCATTGCATTGGGTGCTTGCAAGGTGCTTATACATAAAATATATTATAATTATAATTATTATTATTATTATACCCTACAGACTGCAAGAATTTCTTAAATTGAGCAAAGGAAAACATTATTTCTCTCTCTCTTTTTTAAATGTCCATGTTAGACCAACTTCAATCAAGTTACTGATTCAAAATAATTACATTTATTTTTCTGCAAACGCTGGATTTTTCAGCGCTCTGACAAGAAAAGAACAATAAACCTAATGTTTAAATTTCTTCAGCATACTGCCTTTAAAACGGTGTATGCACGTAAATGGTCTGCGTGTTCTGCTCTGCCGTACTTGTTGAAATACTGAATAACATGTATTTCCCACAAGATATACCCTTACTGGCCACTTTTACATCACTGTCATAATCAGGAAAGTAGATGATTCCAGGTGCTTTGACCCTGGCATAATAAGAACCAGAATAAGAACAGGCAAGTTTCTCCATTCTTCATTTTTGCAATTTCTGTAATAATATGTTTATTGTAGCCTCAGATCAATGACCCTGGCTGACTGGAGTGGAACTTGTTATTTTGCTGCTGAAGCCCAGCCTCGAAGCATGTAACTGTCCAATCAGCCAAACATGTGATCAAGAGCTTTAGTCAATTCACCTCCAACATCAGAATGGGGGAAAATGTGACCTCAGTGACTGATCATTGTGAGGCTGACAGTCTCTAGCATTAACAAAACAAAAAACATAAAATAAACTGCAGAATACCGCACAACAACCTAAAGGTTTGGATACATCATGTATCCAAACCTTTAGGGTGTTGTGCTCTTGATCACATTGGACAGTTACATGCATTGCATATAAGTGGGCAGTTATATTAAATTATTGCATTTGTTCTTTAAGTGGCTACTGTTTTTTTACTTCTCATTATCAGTACTTACATATCCTAACAGTGTTTTGTGGTTCCTCTCTTTATCTGCTTATCCTACTTGATCTTCTGCTTTCCTACTTGACCTATGTTTTAAGCTTCTTTTATATTTTTAGACAGGATTCTCTTGTAAAAGTGAAGTTACAAGAGTTTTGTAAAAGAATGTTTTAGCATCATATCAGTGTGAATGTTCTGTTATATAATTTAGAAACCAAGCAAAGTTGAACTCAAAATGTTCCTCACAGTAGTCTCATTTTAAAGCTAATTCAACTCAATATATACTTTGCTTATACAAAAAAAAAATCTTTTTTTGCTACAGGAATTATAATAAATCTATTTTTTTTTATTAATAAAATAACACAGGAATGTATCAAATATCAACTGAAGACATAAATGATAAAAGTGAGCACAGAGTCTAACATACTGTAGCATTACAAGCTGTAAATACTTATGTCTTTTGACTGTTAAGCCTATTTTAACCTACTGTAGCAGTTGGATTGGTAAGAAAAAAATGACTGCATGACAACCATAAAAAATAGTGTAATAGGTTTGGTACATTCTGCCAACTTCACATTTGTATAGTGTGTGTGTGACATTAAATTACACATCACACTGTATCGACGCTGCAAGTACTGCATTAAGTGCAGTAAAACATTTTATAATGAATTCTTAAAAAGATGGTTCTTATTTACAAATCCTGTGATGTAATTTAAACAAAATCAAAAGGTTTTTTTTTTCATGGTAATCAATCACAACAAACCACAAGTTTGCTTTTAACTGTTAGCACAAGGCTGATTATGTGAATCTGTTGAGCTGCACTGGCAGCAGCAACGATCAGTGAAGTCATTTTCAAAGTCTTTTGTCTGAACCAGAAAAGAAAGCTAAAGAAAGCTATAGAGTTGAATTGAAAACGAATGTTTGTGTAATCCCCATAGCTTTCACAAGCCCATAGCAACTGCAAGAAAGAAAAAAAAAACCTTTCGATTAGCACTGTACCTTTTATCCTTTGGCTTGGGCACCATGTTGCATCAAAGAGTGTTTTGAATGGCCTGTGGGACCCAGTGACTTTCAGTCAGATCTCAGTACTGAAGCTGTAAGAGCAGCTCAGAGGTGGCTTGGAGTGATTAAAAAAAAAAAAAAAGAGTCAACCCTCTCTGTGGAGTTATTCTAAAAAGAATAATCAGACACAAACACTTCAAACCTTCCAGCACAGAAAGAAAGTTGAATAATTTTCATTCTTCTGTTTAATTATTCATATTCGTATGAGTTTTTTAATCTTCCGAGTTGCCTGCAACTTGGCTCAAGTGGTTTATACTGTATGTGCTTGCTGATAAAGCAGTGCAGTAAGATGCTCAAAGCAGAACAACTTATTGCCATTTTGATTTATTGTTGTTGTTCAATGAAATGCTGCATAAATCACTCCTGTGCTTTATGGCTTTCTATTCCTATGTGATTCTTTTAATAATGTCATGTAGGGTTCAAAGCCATTTGATACAGAGTGGCAAATCAGCTAGAGAAAAACCAAACTCAAATGAATTATTCATAGCTTTCTGTATCACAATAAAGTAAGTCAGAAAAGTATCACAATATTGTACAGAGTTTAATTACTGGTGGTGAGATTTGCTTTTACTATACAGTGACTATACTATACTAAGGCAAATGTAAAGAAATTATATAAAACAAATATGAATGAAACATCTTAATCTTTTGCTCTTAGAACTGCAACAATCCCTTTCAGGAACAGTTGTGCATTGTTATTATTTTAAGGGAAGTCGAATATTAGGATTTTAAAGCATAATGTGCTGGAATTTTAATAGGCTTTGGCTCTCAGTCAGATGATGTTAAATGTGAGACATAGGCTATTACATATCACCCACTGCTTGTGTGTGAATATGTGGGTTGCCTCCGGGTACTCTGGTTTCCTCCCACAGTCCAAAGACATGCAGGTTAGGCTTACTGGCATTCCCAAATTGCCTGTAGTATATAAGTGAATGTGTATGTACAGAATATATGTGTGGCCTGCAATCTATTGGGACCTCGTCCAGGGTTTACTCGCCAAGTGTCCTGGGATAGGCTCCAGGCCCTCTACAACAATGTAGGATAAAGTGGTTTAGACAATGAGTGAGTGAGTACTCATAAATGCTAGAGTAATCTTTCATATTCTTGATATATCTGGGCTGTGAGGTACTAGACACCTGTCATGAAAAAACAACATACAAGCAAGCCTAAATCCCCCAAACCAAGTGGCAATGAATCATGAGCTGGTGAAACCAAGGCTGAATATTTAAGTGTAATTCTAAAAACATGTTTAAGAACATCATCCCAGAGAACAATCAGAGATGGTCTAAGAACTTGAAAACCCTCTGTGCCATCACTTGTTTTCTGAAGAGTGGTTTTGAAGCTTAATTGTGGGAGCTCTGTTTGTCGCTATATTGTATATTATATATACAGGTAATCCAAAATTGGCAAATAGGCAGAACAAACAGAACCTGGATATTATATGGATCTTGCCTTATTATGTCAGTAGGCACAAGCTAGCTAGCTTGGCTAAAATGCTAAGGTGTCTAACGTTCATTTCTATGCTTCCTTTGATTGCACTCATTCATCCACACCATACATGTCATAAATCAGCTCCTGCATTTCTTGTGCTAACTTAAATCACTATGGTTTCAGCTAGCTAAAGTAATGCATAGCAGACACTCAGTTAAGTCACATTCCTAATTATTCATGAGTTTATGATATGATATAAATTTAACTGAAGGGTTACATCAAAATTCACCTCATTTATTTATTTTTTTAATTGGGTTTGGACATTTTAACATGGATTTCCATTGGGATTGACTCACTTTTGGATCCAGCTCCTAGTGGTCACTCAAGGAAACTTATTTTGGCACTTTCATGTTGGACTCACTATTCAGACTGGGGGTTGCTCCTTGAGAACAACCCAGAGAGCATGCTGCAGCTGGGGCTCTGGTAAAGATACAGGGAGTCAATGATAGCTTCAAATACCAAGTTATTTTGGCATAAAACCTGCAGGCCTCTGCTAGAAAGATGAAGATGAAAAAAGCATGATAACAAACAAAGACACAAATCCAATTTAACAAAGAACTGCCTTTAAAAGGTAAAGATAAATGTTTTAGAACGGCCTAGTTAGATCCCAGATCTAAATCTTAAAAGTAAATATCAAAAGTATGTGGAATAATGTGACAAGGGCTGTGCACAGAAGATTTCCTTGCAATTTAATATATCTGGAGCATTTTTCAGGGATGAGCCGCATACATTTGCCAAATCAAGATGTGTAAATATGGGAGACACTTATCCAAACAATGCAGTATGATCAGCAAGAGGGTGCACTAATGCACAAATTTTTGTAGGGTGCTGTATCACCTACACTCGCAAAGATCTGACATTATTTTGACTTTTTATGTCCACTAGGCATAAAAAAAATCTTTGTAACATGTAATTTGTTTTTGGAACAAAGATAAAATCTAAACTTTGCACATTTCTATCCTGACAAAAAATGCAGAAGATATTTTAGATAAACATCTTAGGGGGATTCTTAATCTTTTGCACAATTATGCCAGAATACCATAACAATAATGCACTGTATTATTATATCAAGGTATTTTGTGTGGACTGTGTTACCAGCAGTGTGTTTTAGCAGGAATTTCTTGAACTGTGCTGTGCTTTTTATTCTACTAAAGGTGTAGGCCTGCACACTAATCATGTCTTAAACCAGTGACAGTACTTTTTGCTCAGAGCTTTGTCATGTACATGGCCTTGACCAGTTTTGGAAACTTTTTTGTTGTTAACTTCTTTGAATGTAATTTTTTTCCATCAGCAATTTAACAGTTCTTTTGCATTGCACTTGCTTCTGCATTTAGCTAGAAAGGAAGCACATTCAAGTTTACCCTATTTGGCATCATGGTTTCCTAGGAGGATGAATTCATCCATTCAGTAAGAGAATAAATAAACCGTGAAAAGGGAGAAAACATGCACAGGCAATGCATGCTGATGAGCGTCACAGTGGCTCTCTAATCCGGTCAACAGGAGAAACGCTGCATTTCCAGAATGAGCATAAGTATGATATATTTGGGAAGCACCACAGAAGAGGAGCATGGGGCATCTGCGCCTCCACTCCCTGGCGACATGAGGGAGAACGGGTGCAGTTGTAATGCTCAGCACGTTCCATGCTGGCAGATCTCTCTGGACTGTTGGAGCCCATTAAAATGTCTTGTAGTACAGGATAATCCTTTTGCTCAGAGCTGGGCACGGCAATGCATCAGGAAGATATAAGCCTGATGAATAACCAAAAAATGCAGCTTAGTCCACATGGAATTCAATGCCTGGAGTTTGTGAAGAATAAGAATGAAAGGCAAACCTTTCACTTCTCTATGTAACACTGCAATTGTTAAGCTTCTGTTTTGAATCGGTTCTGGACACAAACCAGCTCTGCTTGCCCAAACCAGTTTTAAATATCTCAACCTTTCTGTCCAATTTTGTTCAATATAAATGCAAACACAAAATTATACATGCTGTGTGGTGGTGTGCAAAAGTATTCAGTCTTCCTTGCTCTTCTGAATAACAAATTTATCTGGATTGCACAGATTGTTTCAGTCAGTACTTGTATTAAAAAACTAAGTTTTCAATATTCATTATTTCTCAGCAACATTGCACACTGTTCGGGATTTTTTTTTTTTTTTTTTTTACAAATTCCTCCGCCATGTGCTCCAGGTTTTGACTGCAACAACAACAAACAAGATCCAGTCATCAAAAGACTGCATTATGCTGAATTTGAGCAGGGATTATACAGTAGCCCTATACACTTCAGACTTCATTCTGCTGCTTTTATCAGCAGTCAAGTCATTAATAAACACTAGACAAATGATGTGGGATGGATCATAAGCCCTCTCTTTCTTTCTCCATTTCTTTCTTCTCTGGTATGAGTACATTTTGGTTTCTTCAGTCCAAAGAATCTGGAAAAGTCTAATCGGACCCTTAAGTTTTGTAAGCATTACCAGTGGCTTGCTCATGGATGTGAAGTGTCTGTTTTTTACTTCATAAAGCTGTCTCTAGACTGTAGACTTTGACTATGATACACCTACCTACTCAAGAATTTTCTAGACTTGGCCAGATGTTGTGAAAGGGTTCTTCTTTACCATGGACAGGATTTTGGCTGTTTTCCATTGTCTTCCAGATCTTAATTTCTCCTTTCTATAAAGCTCCCAAACTATTGTATTGTCCCCTCCCAATGCTTTTCTTATCTCTCTGATCATTTTGTTGTGTGTTTTCCCCCCAATCTAATGATACATTGGACCTCATGCTGAGAGGTTGAGTAAACAGCTGCCAAATGCAAATGTGACACTCAGAACTACCTCCAGATCTTTTATCTGATTGATTAGCCATGGAGTAATGAGGGAACAGGCTACAACTGGCCCTGCAACTGCGACGTCAGCCAAATAGTTGATTCCTGAATGGTTAATGGCACACTTTTGTCAAACCTATTGAATTAAAGTTGAAAGCCTTGACTTCACTCAAATCGTAAGGGTTCATTTTAAATATTGTGATATTGTACAGAGGCCAAATGTCAGACAAACAAACAAAAACAAACAAAACATATTTGTTGACTGTATTTACACCCTTTAATCCCTTTGGATAATATATAGAGATAAACGTACAAAGACAAACATTTGTCTGAGTTAGACTAACAATATTTGGGCTTAGAATTCTTAATTTTGAAGTAATTATACGCTCACGGGAACAATAATTAAAAACGAACCTAAGCACAGAGATCTACGTCATTGCAAATTAGCTTTTCTGCAGGTGCCGCGTCTCTGCCCTTTACGAGGAGTTCATACCAAAACCTGAGGTGAGTTCATGTGAAAGCGGCTCTGGGGTGTATTTTGTTTAAAAATATAAAATATATTGCCATGTCTAACTAAGAGGCGAGACGAGACATAGCTTATGACTTGTTAGCTAAGCTAAAAATAGTAAGGAAGGATAGTGTGGGTCACAACGCCTAGGAAGAGCGCCTCAGTCCACCTGTTCTTAACACACACACACACACACACACTAGGGCATGTCTGCGGGCGAGCCGTATGAACTTTCAGTATGGATTTACTTGGAGTTATTTGGTTACCACTGGTTTAAAAAGGGCAGCAAGCTCAGTCCTCCTGCACCACAGAGAGAAAGAGACGGAGTGTAACTTATATATGTGTTAGTATTTACGGTTAAATAGTTTTTAAACGCGCCCATGCCGGTGTTGAAAAACGCCGCTCAGTTTTCTAAACGGCGCCTTAAGTCGGAATTAATTCCCCGTAGTGTGGAGTTACCGCCTGCAGAGAGTGAGAAAAAGGTTTATCTCGAGGTCTATATGAAGCGTGTGGGGAATAAAAACAGTGCTGATTTCTCTAGTGATGAAGAGGAGCTATTCCAAACAGGACATGTGAGTTCATATTAACCTTACTCCTACTGAGGAGGACATTTGTTTGCATTGTGTTTCCTGTCTGAGTGTTTACTGGCAAAAATGATCACACATGGACAGATTAATTGAACAAACATAATCAATTCCTCATTATTTACATGAGCATTATTATTATTATTATTATTATTTTTTTTGTGGGGGGGGGGGGGGGGTGCTTCACTGACATTTCTAACCTATTCAGTTAAGTTAACAGACAAACAGGATAATAGTTTTAAAAAAGAATTAATAATTGAATTAATGGCAGATTAATTTTTTCACCCTTGTAACAAATAAAACAAAATGCAAGTTTTATTATGTTTTTATTAATAATAGTGAATGAAAAATACCCTGTGTCCAGTAATTATAAATAATCATGCCTATCATGACATTTTTTCTTTCTTTCTTTCTTTTTTTTAAATTTTTTTTAACATCGTGGGCAATGGTTTCTTGCTTTAAGTTTCATATTTATTTATTTATTTATTTATTTATTTATTTGCTAATCCAAAATATGAGAGATGAGATTTGTGGGAAAAAGAATATTATCTGAACCGTACGTTTTGTAATCTGCTGCACCTCTACTGGCTAACAAAATGGAGAGTGTTTCCATTTTAGTTTTTATATGCGTTCTGAAGGTTGCTGCAGCTGTCTGTTATACATACACCAGCCACAGCATGTTATATCAATCCCTTCCTGTGTGTCTGTGTGCACATGCACGTGTGGCAGGGAGACCAAAAAGGCTGGGGAATCTCAGTCATTCTTCAGAAACTTCTTGGGTGTTGGATTTCATGATTTTGAACACTCTACTGCTGCTCTGAAAAACCAAATTTTAAATCTTTCGACTAGTTACACAACTACAGGGCTTACTGTATGGTCTGTGACTTTTTAAACAACTTGCAAAAATATTGAGTTAAAAATGGATGTTCATTCTTTTTGTCATAATTGTTGTATCATTTAGTTCTACTTTAGGGTATTTCGCTTGTTTAGGCAGCTTAAATGTATGAAGTATCCTGGTCAATATTGTGTGTGTGACTCTACAGGAAGAGAAGGAGGCGAGAAGAAAGCATTCAGACATGGTGGACCTGAGCTCACTGACTGATGATCAGTTAAGATGCAAACTGCTCCAATATGGAGTCAAACCTGGACCGATTGTGGGTCAGTATGTTTTGATGCTCTAATGTGAATGTTTTCACTAAATATCATTTGAAAATTATTTTAAATAGCTTAAACAGAGCTGTAATAAATTACTGATTTTTAACTGCACATCAATAATGGAGTAATTTTTACTGACTTTTAACATTTTCTTTTGAGTTAGTAAAGCTCAGGAAATACCAATTGAATTTGTCATGTACTGTAAATGCAAAATGCAAGTTTCTGAAAAAATGTTTCAATGGTCATAAAAATGCTAATGAAAAAAAAAACAACGCAACACGTCACTGAATTAATCAATGAAGTGATTTTCAGCACAACTGTAATGACAAATGCGAATGCTATAAGGTATTACAAATGGTATATAAGATAAAAATATTTATTTCAACCTTTTGATAAAATGTACTCTAATGATTTTCCATACATAGGCCATACATTTAGACATGCAGAGTAGTTACCAGTCCAACTGTCTATGTTGGTGAATCATATTACACATACAGTATGGATCCTGACATACAGTAAATACTAAAAAGTGTGTGTCTGTGTCTTTGTTGAGGTAGCTAGCACTCGAATGTTGTATGAAAGGAGGCTGCACAGGTTGATGGCCCAGCACTCACGGCACACTGTCAACAATAAACATGATTTTGGGAAATACTCTGATAGTGACGAGGAGGGAGGACAAGAGATGTCTGGTATGCATTCTTATTATTATAAGTTCCGGGACTGTGATAAGTTGCAAAAAAATAATTATTTTTTTACTTGTTTTAAACAGGATTAAAACAACCCACAAAACTTGGCTCACTGACCGTATCCCATACTGATCTTGGTGAAAGATCCAGTACGGTGTGTAACATCTTACATTCTCTCTGTCCAAATCAGTCTTTTAACCTTTGTATTTTATCTTGTATCTTTAGTACCCATTTTTTTTAGATCATGGGCAGCAACAAATGACAGCATTGTCATGACTGACTGGACTATTTAGAATTATATCAGTTAAATTGAGTCTAATAGGTCTAGAGCAGGTGGCTGAAAGAAATGTGGACATGTACCCTTTTGGTGCTTAACAAAACATGCTTATGCCACCAGGATGCAAAAAGACCAGTACCGTAGTGACTTTATCTTACTTGGTATTAATCTGACTAACTGAAAATTCTGTCAAGAATTTTATTTAGCTAAAATTATGTCTACTAAATATAATGGACGGCCAGTTAAATTTAGAGAGAGCTATTTGGTTAAATCAAATTTTTTTATGGGGTAATTCCAGAATTCAATTAAGATTTTGTGTCCTGTCAACTGTCTGTGGCTAAATCTTTAACTGTTTAAAAATATATATATTTATTTATAGTGTGTATACACACACACACACACAGAGCCCCCCCCGCCCCTTTATTTTTTAACTCAAATTGAATTGTGCCGGCAATGTCAGTAGACACACTATTACTGATGCTGTCATTACTGATTAAAAAAATTAGTATAAATTTATAATGTTGAAATGTGTGGATTTTTGAACCCATCTGTACTGTAAATTACCATTATACCACAAAGAGGATGCTTATCATTTCTTCATGTTAAATGTTTTCTTCATTAGTGATTTACTTGTACAAGTTGTATGATTAAAATCAATGCCATATTTAATAATTGATTGCTTGGAATATACAGGAAATCAACTAATTATCAATTGTAATTGATGATTGACCAATCAGTAGTTGTGCATTGTAAGTGAGTCTTGTTTGGCAGAGAGAGTATTAAGCTTCCTATTGGGGAAGAGTGCCATTTAACATGATTAGTTTCAGATTCATTTAGATCTTTTTATAGATAGAGGTTTTAATGTTCAATTGCTTATTTAAAATGCCATTGGCTGTTATTACAATCAATATAAGACCTCTGGGGGTGTGCTTGGTATCTGTCACCAGGACGTTAGCAGCGGACCCTTTGGATGCTGTGGGTTTTGGAATGGGCCTTTGTGGATTAGGCTTGTTTGTCTGGTACATACTATGGATGCGTTATTGGATTGAGATCTGGGCAGTTTGGAGGCCAGATCAACATCCTTGAACTCTTTGCCAGCTTGGGCTCATATGAGACAGGCTGTGATGCGCTTTTCTGTTGTGGCCAGTGTTGACATTTTTTGTGGTTTGTGCTGCATTGGCTTTTTTTATTGGATTGGGCCAACGTGTTAGCCCTTGGTCCCCGCAGGCGTGGATGGGCCTTAGGTGCCGATGATCTTGCCACCAGTTTACTTGTATATAATTGCTAATCAATGTAATATAACTTACCAGGTGGAGTTGTTAATGTTATGGCTGATACCATAACACACTGCCTGGCAAAAAGGCTCAGAATGCTAAAATTATTGGCCTGCATCAAGCAAAGAAAACATTAAAATTGTTTGGTTTAAAACCTTTACAACATAATAATATCTGGAAGGACAGTGCTAAATTGTCGACTGGGTGGATAAAAAATCATGCGTGATTATGATCAGATATTACTTGTATGCTTGGTGAAGTTACATCTTTCAGCATTTCCACATGCACAATTGTGTTGCTAAAAGGAAAATCACAGTGTGACTAAGAAGTAAATTATCTTAATTTTTATGTTGGGAGCATAAAGATTGGACTTCTGAGCAATGGAAAAAAAGTCACGTGGTCTGCTGAGTTCAGAACCTATTCCAAAGCGATGTGTGCATCAGGTAAAGAAGGAAAGTGCATAAAGTGATGCATCATCATGCATAGTGTCTACTGGAAGCAAGCCTCTAAAAGCAGTGTTGTAATGTGAAGTTGCTTCAGTTGGTCAGGTCTAAGCTCAGCAGAATTATGTGACAATAAATGGAAGTCAGCTGATGACCTAAATCACAACTTCCGTGATGGAATGGTCATATTGGCCGCCATATTTACAGCTAGTGTATTGGTGTGTGTTTGTGTATGTGATGTTTTATGGCCAGACAATTTTTTTTATATTGCATTAAAATTATTTTGTTTAATTTAAAAAGGCCTACTTTGAAGATAGAATTTTATTATTACAGTGCATATGTTGACCACTTTGTAGCTTGAGATATTTCATATATTTATATTGCTTAGATATGCTTTCTGCTAATTTTCTACATGTATAGGTGTGGCTGAATCATCAAAGCAAAGACAAAAATTATCCTCAGTGCTTTTTCCCTCCTGCAAAAGAGGTATAGTATCAGCACTAAAGGAAAATAATCCACTGCTTACTTTGTTCTTTGTCACTTTTTGCTAAGTTTGGAAAAATATTTCAAGTTCAAGTGTATTCAGTATTAAAAGGATCCACTTGCGTGCGCTCACAGACGCCCCTGATTGGCTGTAGAACCGCGACCGAGCACTAAGTACCTCTCATCCCTCCCCTCTGAGAGAGCTTGGCCAATCAGCTCTCTCTAGGCCTCCGGCTACGAGAGGTTACAGCATCACCCGGGAATCGAGCTTGCGATCTCCGGATAATAGGGCAAGCACTTTACCACTGAGCTATTCGGAGGCCTGCATACACAATTTCCAACAAAATTAAAAGCATCCAGGTCTATCGTAATAGCCATTAGCAAAGTACTGCAGTGACACCAGTGTGCCCCCAGGAGTAGTTGATTTGCCCTCATGGAGCATGTTATTGTATCTTATTGTGAGCTCCAAAAAAGACACTAAAGCCGGTCACACAGATTTACTGAGAGTGCAAGGCACACTTATAACACTTAAATTTGATACATTTTATTTTATAATGTTTGCCAATCAGTTTCAAACAGGCCACTGTGGCTACTATCTACATCTGATGTATGTACATGATCCTGCTAGGCATGCCGGAGCTTTAGGCATTCCAGAAGTAGCTCACCAGCTCAATGTCCATACAAAAAATAATAGACTATAAAATTTGTCCTTTTCTCAGAGTTTGGGATCCAAGTATTGGCTCCTAATATCGGAGGTCTAATAATAATAGAAGGAGTCCTGTTTGGAGTGGGGTCCCATTGCAGTCAGAATGAGAATTACTGCAGGCAATTGTTTAATCAGTTGGGAAGTAGGGTGTTAGCCCTACTGGCAGCATGTAGAACAGAAGAGTAAAATATCAAAATATCACCTAGCTGGAATTGAAATATTACATCTGTACCTGAAGCTTTTCTTGCCAGTCCTCAGTTCACAGAATCTATACAGTTGAGGTCATCAATTGCAGTTGCTTCATTGAGAGCAGTTTATCTACCAAGTTTTACAATTATGCAAGAAATGCTCTGTCAAGATGGTCTATATGATTAGCAGAGTAGCATTTGAATCCAGAGATGGGTAAGGTTTGGACCGCTTTGCCACTACCAAATAAACCTCATCTTGTAGGCTCTGATTCACCCTACATGCCCTTTTTGCCCTGACCAATGACTAGCTCCATTCCTCCTTTACCACTTATCCCCAACCCTGCCTCTAAGATGGCTGGCAAAAGTTGGTTCCCACTGCAGCACCATGACTGTTTTGGGGGACTGCTTAACAGTGGCAACTTTCCATCTACAGTGATGCGTGTCACTGTCTTGGCAGTAGTAAAAACACTTTTAAAATTATTTAGCAGAGCTGAGAAACTTGGCCACAGTTAGGCACCTTTATTTTTTTTATGTACAAGGGTGTAGCAAATTCTTTTATGAATTATTGTGTCATTAGCATTTATTTAAATTATGTGGCTGAAGGTAATTCATCAGACTTTGGATTACCTACAGGGTGAGAGTGATTAAATGAGAAACAGGAGCATTTTCATTGATCTTTGCCTTTTTAAGGCTTGTTTAAAGAGGCTGAATACAAAAAACAACTCAGAAGAACATTAAAGATTGTGTTTAGTCTCTCAACATCAAGCTTAAGATGGATGTCTCATGAGTCAACGGCTCTTGTCGCAAATAAAACCTTAAATGTCTACTAAAAGATGTATGATACTTCGAAGTGTTTTTAATCATAAACTAATCATTCATTAAAGATAAAAAATAATCATTCATGTTAGTTGCTTATCTGGAGCTTTGTAAGCACAAACATTTATTTATACAGATTTTATTGGAATAATCCTGTCCAACAGTGTTATTTGCACAACAGCAAATCTGATCTTAAGAACAATGGTTTATTTACTATAAAAGATGAAGCTTGGACATGTTACTTCATGCTGTGCCTTCTAATGGCCTTTGGAGCTGTGCTGCCCCAGGAAGTCTTTGCTGTTGCATCCTTGGCATCACTCTGTGCACTTTGTCCAAAATCTAGTAAAAAAAAAAAAAAAATTGCCATTAGTTGAGAAAGTTGACTGTCTGTTCTTTCAAGCCAATAGTTAGTGGACTGTGATTACACTTTTAATATCAGGTTAAAGAAATTGGGTAGGTTACAATAATGTTTGTTTTTGCTGAGCTGATTTTGCACCTTAACAAGAACTGGAACCTTATAATGCTCAAGTCACAAGGTGTTGTTTTTTTTGTTTGTTTTTTTCACTTGGGTTACAATATTTTTATTTTTTCTGTGTACCCAGTTACTGTGTTGCCTTGTGTTGATTGAGCTCATGCTGTGTGAATACAGAGCATAGAATTTGCCAATTTAATTATAGTTGTGACTGAGGTGAATATATGAATTACAGGGCAAGAATCAAGAGGAGTCACTGGAGAGCCTCGATAACAGCTCCCTGTCCTTCAGCATCACACAGCTCGTGGAGGAGGGGAGTGTCTGTCTGTCTGTCTGTCTGTGAGAAAGAGAATTGTAGATAGTGACTAGATAGTGATAGAACCTTTTTGTGCTTGTGTGTTTTATTGTCTTGCTATGGTGAACAAAGCATTTTTTAAAGAATGTGCAGTCTCCACATAACACTGAAATTGTTTTAATTCATTCTAATTGTTTCCTTAGGAGATATTTATTGGTATTTTGGCTACATGACTTGAATTCTTCTGCTGTTTAAATATATATACACCTGTAAATTTATTTTATAATTTATTTTTTTTTAGAATTGCTCACCATATGTTGATCTTTATAAATATCTATAAGCCCTGAGTTATTTGCTTTTTTTTATGAGTTTTTTTTTTTGTGAATGAGAATGATGATCTGTATGGCCTGCAGATTGAGAACAGGCTGAGTCCTCAGCCAAAGTCAGCAGAGACAGAGAGAAGCCATAGCTATACTCCAGTGGCAAGCAGGGCACAACGGGTTAGTAATCCTATTAAGTGTGTGGACACACACATACACACACACACACACTATAGTCTAAAATTATAGATTGCAGCTTGTTAAATATTTACGAACTATTCCAGACTGTGTGCATGTGTCAATTCAAGGTAAAAATGTGAATTGTCTGTTTATTAAAACCATGTTGTCTATTACAACTTCCAGCAACTCAATAAAAGCTCAATGAACGCATCTCTCTATCAGACTCCCGAGTTTTCACCGCTTCAGAAGCAAAGTACCACAATCAAACCAGCTATTGTAATTCAGTCCTTTGTTTGATGTAGCTCTTGCCTTGCATTCTGGTGTGCTAGTCTTGTACTTTACTTTCCGCAGCTTATCTATCTCTTTTGAGATTCTTTTTTTCCTTAGTTTTTTTAACACATTAACATGATTCTTCTTGAACAAGCCATTGTGGTTAGCGCACCATTTCCAACCACACAGATTTTACTCTCTCACTTTTCTTAGTTGGCCACTTGCAAGAGATTCCACTTTTCAATTTTATCCATGTCTCTGTTGTTATTGTTCTTAGAATTGTTCTTGCTTCATGTAATTTGTCTGTCTACCACCCCCCTCCCGCCCCCCCTCCATTGTAGGAAGCTGTGACTGATGTTCTAAAGGAGATGTTCCCAGACACTGCACTTACTCCAACTGGAATCAGGTGAGTCCTGCCAGTAGAAATTAAAACTTGGCAAAAGTTGCTTTATGATGTGTATGACTTTAAAACAGCAACGAATCAACAGGGAACAAAAATAAATAATCTTTAGGGTGTCCCAAAAGTCTGCATACTTAAGATACATTTTTTTAAGCAAAATTATACTTTTTTTTTTTTACCAATTTATTTACTTTACTCAATTGCCAATTCCTTTGAGTTGTCACTCCTGCTCATAGTATCATGGCTGTAATTGCAGCTCAAAATAGTTTACTTTATTTTTTATTTTGGGGATCAAAATAAAGATGGGTGGAAAACAAATTAAATCTCAAATGTGTTAGGAAATACTAGGTTACCAACGTCTCTGCCCGACTTAAAAGCTGATGTCTGCTGTTGAGGACTGCCTGTGACACACACACACACACACACGTTGCACAGAATTTCTGTTACAAGTGTAATTAAAAGTCAATAAACTGTACTTCAGCATAGTTGATGAAGTAATTGTAGAGTAATTACTGTATGTACTTTCCCCTAGATTCTTAATTCCATTTTAAGACAGAGAGACACATGCAGTAGTCTAGAAATATGTTACTGTTATTTGACTTATTGCAGTATGTTGTAAACTATTAATCAATAATCTCAGCCTTTCTTTTTTAATGTAAGGGTGTGTGTGTATTTCCAAATCTGGTGTACGGCATAGGAATGACAGCAATTTTTTGGTCCCATCTTTTCTGTGTTGTTTCCTAATATTTCAAATCAGATAAAAAGTGTAGAGTTGGTTTTTATGTGTGGCAATTGCATGTGTAATGAATTCAGTACAGTGAATTATTTCCCAAGTGAAGTTCAAAGACAAAACAACATCCAGAAGTAGGTGTCAAGGTCAATAATCAAGAAAGAAGTTTATTAAAATAAATTCAAAGCGTTTGACTCAAGATCTGACCTAAACCAGATGATCTAAATACACCCATACATCCTCTAGACCGATGAAACAGATCAGTTTTCTCAGAATCAGCCTAATTATTTAAAACCCATTGCATTGTGCTTTAGACTGTAAGACATGAGCAATGACCTGATGCCCAAGAAATTTAAAGGCATAGAAGTGGAAGGCAAAACTTAAGGCCAAAAAAAAAGCATGACGAACAAACAGGAATTGGAAATGGCTGCAGAGATGAAATCAAGTGTATTTAAAATTAAATATTGTGTACATTTGATCAAATTATACAAATATTTTAAGTCTCTTCAAAAGGACCCCTTTTTAAAAAAGTTATCTGGTTCTATTATTTCTCACCTAATTTTGATGTAAATACCTTAAAAATCAGAACCATTTTATATTCCCTATTTAATTTATTCTCCAGTGCATTGTGGTGAACGGCTAAAATAAATTTTTGGTGTCCAAATATATATGGACCTGTTTATGCACTCACTGTCCAATTTATTGGGAAAACCTGTGCAGCTGCTCATTCATGCATTTATTTTATAATGTATAAAATCATGCAGGTACTGTCCAGAAGCCATAGGTAATATTTACATTCATTTGCTATATGCCTTCATCCAGTAATAAATCTGAGTAGTTGAGGGTTAAGGTTTGCTTAAGGGCCCAACAGGGCTGGCTAAGTAGTGCTTAAGTTTGAACTGTGACCTTTGAGCTACCCCTGCCCCTGTGTATACATCAACCATCAACGGAGAAAAATGATGTTAGTAGTTTTTGATTAATTTTCGTGCAGTTTAAAGAGAACCTTCAATGTGTGGTAGGAATGCCTTGTTGTTAAGAGAGAGGTCATCAGAGATTAGCCAAAATATTTAAGATGTCAGAAAGGCTATAGTAAATCAGATCACCCATTTGTACAATGTATATCCATGTCTGTTTCCGATACTGTGCCTTGTGGAAACTATGCCATAAAGAACTCTGACTGTTATGAGAACAAAAATGGTAACCCTACCTAGTGTTGGTGTACTGCTTCTAATAAAGTGTTTGACTCTCTGGTTGTTCCATAATGCAGCTAATGGGGACCACCAGGTCACACTTTGACACTTGCATTATAATAATAATAATAATAATTATTATTATAATTAGAACTTTATTAATCCCAGAGGGAAATTGCTCAATTTTCGCATATCCCAATTAGGAAACTGGGGTCAGAGCGCAGGGTCAGCCAGTTTTTTACAGCGCCCCTGGAGCACATAGGGTTAAGGGCCTTGCTCAAGGGTTCAACAGTGGCAACTTGGCGATGCTGGGGTTCGAACCCCCGACCTTCCGATCAGTAACCCAGTAACCCACAGCCTTAACCGACTGAGCCACCACTGCCCCTTGACCTCCAGAGCACATGCTTTTTAATGAACAAAGAGGCATACGACGTGGACAGATAGTATATACAGTACAGTAAAATGTATGCTACGTATAAATTGTAACTCAGTTAATCAAATTACCCTGAATCATTAAAGATTTGATTTACCTCTGACCCAGAGCTAAAACACTACATATTAATGGTGGAGCATGCATTAGGCATTTTGTCCATATTAAAATGTCTATATATTAATGGTGGAGAATGCGACAGTCATTCTTTGTTATTATTATGAAACCCTACATTAGGAAGGCCATCAGTGACTAGTAGAATATGTTGGTGAGTTTCTCTGTACTTCAAATTTTATTTTATTGGTCAGGAGGTCATCTTAAGTCAGTACTCTAACCCTGGTTCTGGAGAACACCCTGCCCTACACATTTTTGTGCTTTCCCTGATTTGGTTCTTAACTAACTGACTAAAATGTTCAGGGCAATGGTAAGCCAGAGCATCTTTGATGGCAAGCATCTTTCCTCAAACGTAAGTTTATATTGTAGCTAACTAGCTAATGTAACAAATGCTAAGGATGTTTTATGATGATGCATGGGGGTACTCCTGTTTGTTTAGGCAGTCACAGTAAAAGTTATGGCTGATGGTAGCTTTACAATTCCTCCTTGTTAAGGTGTTTATTTGCAAAAAGTCATTATTTCCATAACTTTTTTGGAATACTGAGCAATCCCAAGATGCATTTTAAAATGTCGGTATACCATTGGTCTGCTTAATCCACTGATCTTGACTCCTACCTGTGTGCACATTGAGATTAAAGAAGGAAGAGCATGGCAAAGGCACATTTATAAAGTCTTCTTCTAAAAGTAGTAATATGTTTTCTACCAGACAGGTCCAAATTGCATTTATTACATTAAATCCTGTAGTTTTAATCGGTTGATTTTGTTTATCGTATGAAGTTTTAATCCATTTTTTTCTTGCTCTCTAGTGCCACCAAGAGACGGTCTATAAAGGGGGCAGCAGGTCGTCCTGTACAGTACAAATACCCAGAAACTCCACTGAGTCCTTCCACATTAGAAAGATTGGAGATTCAGCAGCGCCTGGTCCCTCTGTGGGTGCAGATTGCGGTTTTCGTTTTGGCAGCTACCGTCCTATACTTAATTTACATATCGATGGAAGAGCCGCTGGAGAATCCTTTCAACACATTTGTACACACCCCGAGG
Source organism: Clarias gariepinus (assembly GCF_024256425.1). Lineage (NCBI taxonomy): Eukaryota > Metazoa > Chordata > Actinopteri > Siluriformes > Clariidae > Clarias > Clarias gariepinus. Next base: position 13,309,459 of record NC_071121.1, read on the forward strand.
CAAGAGCTGAGCAGCGATGACCTTGCACTTGTCCCTGACTCTGAGAGCGTACACACCTGAGACAAGGTTTACTGTGTATTGGACTTGCTCACATTGAATTTCAAAATAACTGCAGCTCTTCCAGTTCTAGACAAATAAACCTAGATGTATTAGTGGGCATATTTACTTGTGTAGGCATTTACTTTGTTCCTTGTTGGAAGTAATCTGCTGTCTGCTCAGTTAAACAGGGCCAGCTAAATGAGCTGGTGAAATTTTGATTGGAGAAACACAGGGGGCCGTGTGCTTATCCACAGAAGTACTGTATGTTTATTTACTTTTATTCAAATGTGTTATGGTGTTAAATAAAGAAATGGTTAAACATGTCTGTGTACTGTTGTAAAATGTTGTGTACTGTCTAAAAAGAAACTACACTTGAAGCGAAGGTCATAAATGGACAAAATGCCTCCTTTTAAAGAACATTCGAATTACAATTTCTCATGACTTCTTTTAGGGTTAAAATTTTAATAGAATGACGCTTTATTTTTTTTTACTTTTTGGATAAACAGATGTACCATTTATTCCACAACAGCAGATGGCGTCCCAGAGTACGCTGTCCTGTAACAGTTGTGTTGCCAGGCCCGCGGTATTTGGGCATTTACAATTAACAATACAATTCATTAACACATTAATTGGTGTAGAAAAAAATATACATTTCATAGGAATCAAAATTGAGTACTCTTGTTTTAATGTGGACTTTGCGCATGGGAGAACTGTGCTCATTAACATGGCTATTAAAGAGATATGTCATGATTAAAAGGAATTAGGTATTTATATTTTTTAGGTAGTTCCAACTTGGATACTTGACGGATATTAAATTTTAATAAATCAGATGTTTGATTTTAAAATGAAAGCATTTTAGAGGGATTGTATTTCGCTTAGGATTTAGGTTTGATGAGCTTTGGTGCACAAACCTGGCAACCCGCTTTCCGCTTTTTACGCTCTCTGGAAAATGACAGCTCGCAGCGCTCTGCCGAAAATATGCAAATTTCTCAAAGTGGTGGCGTTAATTATGTTCCTTGCGCTGCTCGGTTTGTTTCTCGTGGTTACAGTAAGGACTTTCACAATAGAGGTAAACGCAGGACTTCAGCATGCACAGTGGGAAAAAACAGCGTTCGTATCGGCTGATCTAAGCGCCGCGCAGAGGGACGTCCTGCTCGCTAATTTCAAAGGTGACCGAGTTGCTGAGTTTATTCATGTAGCAGGGATTCAGTATGTGTGCGTGAAAACCAGGACATGTGCAACGCTGCTCTGTGCATAGGAAAATGATTCTAGTTATTGCTAAGAAACAACGAATGAAGTAAGAATAATGACTTTCCGCAGAATAGAAATACACTATGTTTCTTAGAAAGTGTTATGGGGTGAAAAGTGATTTTGCATGATTTCTGCAGTTTTCTCTTATAACATGGAGCAGGAGGATCTCCACACCAGAGTGCCTTACTGTACATGCAGGGGCTACAGGTGAACAGGTGGAGGGGTGGAGGAAGAAACACGTGTTGCAACACCTCATGACACATTGTGATCTGAGATCATTAAAAAAAAATCCTTTGATTATTCTTCCTTGTTGTGTAACGGTTTTGGACTCCACTAGGCTGCATTACAGTCTCAGTCTCCTTAATCTGGGCAGTTATTTAAGGTCGATTTTTTTCAGTCCAGCCTTCCTGAGAAAAACAAACAAACGATAAATCCCTTTTCCCCTGATCTTGTCTCGACCTGTTGTTGTCTCGAACTCTTCATTTTGTCTAAAACATGTTATTAAAGCGCCTCACCTACAGTAGGTGAAAGTAAGTTTTTAGACAGGATCATAACGCCATTTTTAAGAAAAATAATACTTAATGTTTCTTATCTCCTGATTCATGTTTTGGTTTTTGTAAATATGCATACACATTTATATTTTTAATCAGAGAAACACGTTTGCAAAATTCAGCTTCATGCCCTTTTATGTAGTGTCTGTAACTTTTAAATTCAGATCTTTAATCATTTTAATTGTCGTTCAGAAACTTGGCCAATTTAGATTTTACATGAAAAGACAATACTGGAAAAGTGTATTATTCTAAAATGCTAAATTAAGATATTTTAACATGAATTTGACATGGTTATGGGCTATGGATTTTTTAGTTTTTAAGCTGTTACCAAAAAAACTATTTAAATAATTTTCAAAGGTCATAAAACTCAAACTTGCACCAATTTTAGTATTAATGCTTATAAAGAAATATCAATAAGTTTCATTTTTAATTATTAGTTCAAGTTCAAGTAGACTTTTATTGTCATTTCAACCATATACAGTTCAGTACACAGTGAAACGAAACAACGTTCCTCCAGGACCAAGGTGCTACATACAGTACATGCCACAACATAAATTAACAACACACTTACTGGAACCAGATAGCTAAGAGAGATCTAATTAGCTGGCTCAGATCGACAGATTTACATTTTTAAGTTAAGCTAAAAAAAACGATCTATTTCTATTATAAAAAAGAGAAAAATATACAAAAAAGGGACAACAATAGACAACAAACAACAAAGTGCACGTGCAGATGTGCAAACAAATAGCTACAATACAACGTAACACGTTAAAGTAAATTTTTTGTGATGAGGTATGAATTGAGGTAGTGGTAAGAGTAAACAGTAAATAATTGACATTTCTAAATAGCAGCAATGATTTAAAAAAATATTGTGTGCAAATAAAAAAATATTGTGCAAATATTGCGAAGAGCGGTTCAGGTAGGTAGGTATGAACAATTGTTAGATGGTTGTAGATCAGGGTGATTGTGCATGTGTGTGTGATGTTATTTAGTTTATCTGAATGATTTGTGTGTCAGTGTGTGTGTGTGTGTGTATGTTTATCAGTCCAGTCCCTTTGTGTTGAGGAGACGAATGGCTTGTCGGTAAAAACTGTTACATAGTTTGGATGTGAGTGCCCGAATGCTTCGGTACGTTTTTTCCAGATGGCAGGAGGGTAAAGATTGAGTAAGAGGGGTGTGTCCGGTCAGCCACAATGCTGGTGGCTTTGGGACATTATCTCTATTTGGACAGAATGATGAGTGGGAGTTGCCCCCCTTCTCAGCTGAAGAGATGTAGCGTATTATTGTTTAAAGCGAGATTAAAATAAAAATGCTGAAAATTTTTGTTGCACATATAAAATCATCTCTCCAAACCAGAGATCTGTTAGAAAAGTTGTGGAAAGTATGAGGGGTGTATAAGTCAAACCAGGACATTTGATTGCGTAGAATAAATGAACACAGTAACAAGAGTAAAATCTTCCTTTTTTTTCTCTATATAAACCCTTTGCTACATTCATCCCAGTGTTTCACTAGTGTTTGGATATCATCGAGGTAGAGAGAGGGGTCCTCAATACAGTAAAGTCGTGATCAGACTTCCTGCTTTATGTCTGAACCACTGGCCTCCCAGGAACTCCTTTAACAGCCCAAAAATGTGGAAGTGACTTGGAGCGAGATTGGGACTATACGGTGGATGTGGCAGTAACTTTCATTTGAGTTCCTGTGCAATTATTATTATTATTTTTTTTTTGTGAATTATTGTGTGTGCAGTTCCCACAGGCAGATGCAACTCTTCCACAGTTGGCAACAAGTTATTCATCGATGTTCCACTTGCTAAGTGGACATGCTGTATGCTGGACATATCACCTTTTTTTTTGTGTTTTCACCATTCCAATGTTTTTCCTGCGGCTGAGTCTTATCATCATAGTAAACCATGTAAATCTGTTTTTCTGTTGAACCTTTATTCACAAGACATTTCATCAGGAGTCCTAGTTTGACTTGAACGCCTCTTGTAATTAACAAAATAGTATTCTTTAATGTTGAATTTTATAAAAACTACCTTAACTACCTGTAAAATCCTGTTTCTTTTTTTTTAGAGGCCATTCGTATTCCTACCGTGTCATTCTCAGACTCTCACCAGAATATAAGTGCTCTGCAAGAGTTCGGTCATCTTCTAAAAAGAGGTTAGACCTTATTATGGTTTGGACACAGTGCCAATTTTAAACGTTTCAAAATTTCCTTTTTATTTGGGATCTCACTGCATCCATAAATTTTATTTCCTTCCTCTTTCAGTCTTCCCAACAATCTTCTCATCCAGTTTGGTTAAGCATGAGGTGGTGGAGAATTACAGCCACCTGTTCACTGTGTCAGGCACCGATCCTGAGCTGGTGCCCTACATGCTGCTGGCACATATTGACGTGGTGCCAGCCAGTGAGAATGATGGGTGGGAGTTGCCTCCCTTCTCAGCTGAAGAGATGAATGGATTTATTTATGGACGAGGGACCATTGACAATAAACAGGCTGTCATGGTATGAAGGGCCTAGAGGGCAACAATTTTCTTTGTGGGTTAAAACAGTGTTACATTTGTCTGTGCTAAACTGAATATGATTTTATCTACTGCTGAAGGGGATCCTTCAAGCTCTGGAGTACTTGTTGGAGCGAGGATATGTTCCACGGCGAGGGTTTTATGTTGGCCTGGGTCACGATGAGGAGGTGAGACTTTCACATACATTAACAGACATGCTCCAGCCCCTCCTTAGCAGTGAATTTATAATTATTATAATTTTTTATAATTATATAGGACAATATTCGTAAAATCTATTATAAATATCAAATTATTAATTAATGATTCTTATTCATATTTAAATGGGTAAACCACACCTATTTAAATGAATGGGGAGCCTTCTAAACTCAAAAATGCTGAAGGACCTAGCTCTATTTGTTTAAAATGTATAAGGAACTGTTTATTAATATCAAATTATATTTCATGCATATGATGGAATCCTAGCCATGCTATTGCTTTTTGGGAATAAAGGCGGCATTATCAACAGATTAACCCTTATAATTAATTTTAAATCCTTAATGCATTAAATGATTTAATACAAATTTGATACAGGGAGTGTCTGACTGGACATATTTTAGGACCTGGAAGTATTCAAACAAAATCAGTTCTGCGATATTAAACTGTTTTCGGAATTGTTTCTGTAGTGCTTCGGTAATTTCAGGGTTCTGGTACTAAAATCAGTTAGTACAGACCCGCTAATGACCCACATTTCATTGAAGTTTGCCTTGTACCGCTAGGGTTGGAGGGGGTTCGAATCTTGCTACAGAGTCCATGGTCTTTGTATGTTTCCCTGTCCTTGGAGGGTTTCCTTTGGGTATTTTGGTTCCCCCTCAGTCAAATGACATGTACAGTAGATTAATGAACATTTTCAATGTTTGATTGGTTGTGTGTGTGTGCGTGTGCGTGTGCTTGTGCCCTTCGATGAGCTGGCACCCCATCCAGTGTGTCCCCTGTGCTCTACACAGAATAAACACTATAGATAGTGGATAATGAATAATTGACATATGGCATTTTACTGTGAAAATAATAGAATACCTGGCCATATTCCTCAGTGACCATGACAACATTACACACATTCTACATGCATTTTTTTTGTATTTTAAGCAAACACATGGATAGCAGTTGTAATTATATTTGACCTTGTCTTGTCTGTACAGATCAGCGGCAATGCTGGAGCAGCAAACATCGTCAAAGTGCTAAGGAGTCGTGGGGTGAAATTACAGTTTCTTGTAGATGAAGGCCTTGCAGTACTGGATGGAATTATAAACGGTCTAAATGGACCAGCTGCACTGTGAGACCTTATTTATAAATTTATTCATAATAAATTTATTAAGCTAAATGCTTTTTAGAATGTTGGAAAGACTGCAATATACAAGTTACATGTTTTTATTTTCATTGTCGCGTACTATGTGTAGAATGATCAGAATGTGTCAGTATTTGACATCTGTTTATCTACCCTTCTATTTATTCCAATTCGGTATTTAAGTGTTTCAAGTAAAAGAAATCCTTTAATTAAGCGTAAAACATGAATATATTTTTTCTAGGCCTCTTTTTAACCCATCTTTACCAAGGGTGCCATCATTTTTTGAGCTGTAACATATAAAAATATCCCTGTTATTTTATGATTTTACCTAGGTGTTTTTCATAATTTGTATTTGTTTGTTGTAGGATTGGTGTCACTGAAAAAGGGCAAGCCACAATAAAGCTGAGTGTCAGTATGAAGCCAGGTCATTCCTCCATGCCTCCCAGGCAGAGCAGCATCGGCATCCTGGCTGCTGCTGTCACAAGGTAAAGTGTAAGCCGTGCACCCTGCCTTAAATTTTCTTCTTTTGAACATATCTGTGAGACAAAGTTTTATTGAAGCTGTTCCCATGTCCTCGCTAAAGCTGGTTCAATGTGTATAGTACATACCCACTTATTCTTAGTCTAAAAAAATTATCCCATCTAATCAAATGAATGATACAGATGCGGATCTATCTATTTGTCTGTTTAAAGAAATTTGTGAAAGCGTTCTACAAAGAATTTCTTCAGTAACTACTTTATCCTGGTCAAAATTGTGGAACATGTTATGGATTGTGTATTACCCATCACAGGGCACCCCACACATATTCTTGAATTGAATTGAATGGACATAGCATAGCGTACTGTAGCATGTTTTTGGGATGTGGAAGAAAAGCTACCACACTGCCTTACAGAGATAAATGTAACATTAATTGGATATTAAATTAGATTTCCATGATTATTGACTTTTCCCTTTGGTTTATGAAGATATGTGTTCAAATTCTTGCAGATAATAGCTTATTAAGATTTATACAATAAGATTTGATTAAGAAAGCTAAGATATTCATGAGTACTGTTCTGTGTGCAGGCTGGAGGATTACCCAATGCCTAGACTGTTTGGCTCCGGCCCTGAGCGAAGCACTTTTGAACACCTTGCACATAAGGTAACTCTTGAGAGCAGAAAACCACATTGTAAAACAGTGAGATTATGTGAATGCATTTAATTAATCCTCTGTGGTTTGTGTTGCAGTTTGCCCTGCCTTTTAGATTCATCATGTCCAATTTGTGGCTTTTCATCCCATTAATGAGCAGGTCATAGATATGTTACTCTGCACTGTACAACACATGGTGCTAACTATTCAATAATCTTGACACCGATTATTTATGTACCTGACCTAAACAGAAGTGTATTTTTCAGGGTAATGGAGAGGAAGCCTGATATGAATGCTTTTGTGCGGACTACTACAGCAGTCACCATGTTCAACTCTGGTGTGAAGGTAGAAAACTGTTCTTTCTTCTGTAATACAACCATAGACTAATTATTTAAAATTATGCAAGCTTTCTCATTCTCTCTCCATCAATAGGTCAACGTCCTCCCATCGTCTGCTGAGGCTTTTGTGAACCTGCGCATTCACTCTGCCCAAACACTGCAAGAGGTCAGAGATTATCCTGTTGCAGTCGACATGTGGACTTTGTGCGGTTCGCTTTGAATGCTTTATTGCTTTATTATTGTACAGATCCTTTAGTATGGTTTAACAGGTAAAGTGAATCTAAATCCCCTTTCTGTTATTTCAAGGATGGATTTCATGGTGCAAGTTGTTGAACATGAATTGCAGCCATTATATTACAGTGTTAAAAAAAAATGCCTGTCATCTGTTTTCCTGTCATTGTTCTTTTTCTTTTTCTCCTTTTCACTTGCTCTTCTGTAGGTATTGGAGTTGATTGAATACACCATATCAGATGATCGTGTAAAAGTGAATCTGACAAACGGCTTTGACCCCCTCCCTGTCAGTTCCTTTGACGAGCAGTCGTTTGGTTTTCAGATAATTAAGAAGACCATATTGGACATGTTTCCTGATGTCACTGTTGCTCCAGGTGAAATTTTTTTTTTTGCTCATGCAATTTACAGTAAGTGGCTCTCAATCTATATAATACATATTGTACAGTATACAGTATATATAGGTGATATAAAGACGGCCAATATATTATATCTTCATTCCAGTTATTAGCAGGATAAACAATGATCTCCCTGTTTGGGTTTTCTGTTGCTAGTTTCCTTTTTTTTTTTTAAGAGAAGCCAGTGTCTGTCATTAACGTTTACTGTACATCTGTGTGGGTTTTGTTTTAATTTGTTAATCTGACCTTCTTTTTAAAAATTCTTAGTCTTGACTTTTGGACGAAAATTTTGCACTTTGACAATTATTGCACCAATATTGTGTGGCCAAATGTTTCATCAAATGTTTGACATCTAACCATTATACTCATACATTATGTGAATTTCTGAAGTTGGTAATGTTCCACATTTGCAGTTATAACTGCCAGTCTTCCGGGAAGGCTCTCCACAAGATTTTGCAATGTGGCCTCAGGAATTGGCCCTTTCAGCCATAACAACATTAGTGAGGTCAGCCACAGAGATGTGTGTGTGTGAGGAGGCCTGGGGTGAAGTCTCTTTATTAGTTCATCCCAAACACTCACATTTTTCCACACCAGCCTTGACACACGTATTAATAGACCTCAGTTTGTGTCCTTTAGTTCTAGTAAAGTACAATGTAATGTTACAGCATACAGGTGGAAAGACATTCTATAAAACGGTGTGCTTTTACCTACACATACTTTTGGCCATACAGTATAGTTGTGTATATCTGTTGGCTTGATTGTGCACTACTGAAGCTATTAGCTAAGGGCAAAGGTTGATTTAAAAAAAAAAGAGGTGTAATTTAAACCAAAACAGGGTTAATCATTGTTTTTTTTGCTCCTGTTGCCCTGCAGGCGTCTGTGTTGGCAACACTGATAGTCGACATTATACACCTCTGACCAAGAACATTTATCGCTTCAACCCAACCTGGTTCAAACCAGGTGACCCCCAGAGGTAAGTTTATATCTAAGAAGGTTAAAGAAGAATTGTGTTGATGGAAACCATGGTTCTTTGGAACTCATGCATAAAAGAATTCTGTAGCCCAGATTAATTAACACGGTGCAGTTCCTTTATTGTGTACTATTGTATACTGTATATAACATCACAGTTACTTGAATACTGCCAGCCTTTAAGTTGCATTAATAAGTGCATTTGTTAGGGAATATTTTGCATAGTTTTTTTTTATATTGATTGACAAATCTTTCAGCAATGCACACAAACACTGCCTAAATGTAACATTGTAGGTTTTTTAAACTATACATAGTTGTAGAATATCTAGACCTCACTGCTGTCAATTGACCCATGGCACAAGGTCCAAAGATTAGTGCTACAGTACTACAGTATGTGGCCATGGCCAAGGATTCAGTAGTCTATATGTTTAACCACTTCCCGAAATGAAATATCCTAATATTTTTATATACTAGATTTTTGATTTTCATGAACTCTAAGCCGTAATCATCAAAAGGCTTGAAATGTTTTACTTTATGTACAGTATGATGAATCTGGAGTATATGAGTTTTACTTATTGAATTAAATTACACAAAAAAAGCTTTTTACAGTATTCAAATTCTTCAAGATGCACTGTGGTGTAGCGGTTAATACTATGGCCTCACTCCTCTACGGGTGAGGTTTTGATTCCCATCTTAGGTCTGTTCGTTTGGGTGGAGTTTGCATGTTCTCCCCATGCTTGATTGATTTTCTCTAGGAAATCTGTTTTTTTCCCACAGTTCAAAATCATGCAGAGTAGGCTAATTGACATTTTAAAATTTCTTCTAATGTGTGTGTGTGTGTGTGTGTGTGTGTACTGCAATGGGCTGCCATACCATCCAGGGTGTACCTTGCCTTGTGCCTTGAGTCCCCTGTCATAGGCTCCAGACCTCCCATGATCCCATACAGAATAAGTGCTACTATATAGTGAATGAGTGAGAGATTTATCAGTAGCCATTGTGTATAGCTATTCATATGCAAGTGTGATGAATAATGATTCACTTGCTAACGGATGGCTTTTGCATATAAATTTCAGTCTTTGTTCTTGATTCACTTTTATAAATTGTACCCCGATCTTGAAAAAGAGACACATGCTTAATGAGAGACAGACAGCAGCAATGCACAAAAGGAGAAAAGGCCTGATATGGGCTTTCTTGTGTGACATAGAAACACTTTGGTAATCTTTATTTACTTGTAATCTTGTGCTTACTGTTAAAATAAATTTTTGGAAGTGAAATGTACAGTACTGTATCCACAGTACAGTTCTGACCTGGCCAGGCCAGGAAATACCGTGTACACTCTCTAGCTGTGAGGTCGTTTAGGTAAGCAGTGGCTTTGTTAAATTGTTCGCATGCTACACAACAGCACTATACAGGGTCATGTATATATACTTACTCATACAAACAGTATCTCTTTAAAACCTCTTAAGCCGCCATATACCCCTGTGTCTTTAAATCCCAGCAGCATGGCAGAATAAAGTTCAGGATGGACTGTCAGCTATCATGATCTAAGATCATCTCTTTCTTTATTTTATATTCATCTTTAGATTCCACGGCATCAACGAAAGGATCTCCATCAAAAACTACGAAGAGCTTGTGCTTTTTTACTTTCGACTCATCCAGAACTGTGACATAAAAAAACTACCACAATTACACATCAGCGAACATGATCTCTGATTTATTCTTGCAGCATGTGTTTCAGACCGCTTTAATGCAATCGTTCATATTTTAAGATAGCATTGTAATGAAAACATGCAGAGGTTTTGATATGCAAGTCAATCTGCGAGTTGGGATTAAACACAGCATCTATTTTTACGCTCGGTTTATTTTACATTTTGTCTGAATTTCTTTATTAAACAATTTGACTTTGGAGTACAGTATTTTACTCAGGGGTATCCAATCTCAGGGATCATTTTAAATGCAGTGTGATGTACAAATGAATAATACTTGCAAACTTTCAAAACAAACATGACTAATGTTTTTAAGGCCAAAATATGACAATAATTCAAGTGCTGTATATGTGCAGATAAGCTGTGTTGCTGTAAACACTATAAATAAAGGATGTTAAAGAAAGCTTAGACTGTATGGCAAAAAGTTTGTGGACACCTAAACATCATTCCTAATTCACTGTCACTTTGCTTTTATAATAATCGCCACTCTTCTGGGAAATTTTTCTACTAGATTCTGTTGTTTGACTGTTGGGATTTACCTTTAGCATTCTAATTAGTTGCATTGAGGTGCAGACCACTGGAATTCCTCCACTGCAAAATTGGCCAGTCCTGACTTCATGGAGCTCGCTTTGTGGACATGGGCACTGTCAAGCTGGAACATGTTTGAACACCTGATGCCATTAATATAACACATAAATCTTGTACAAATTAGGTACCATATTTAGCTAGTTTGCAGCCTGGTAAGGCAAAAAGTGAAAAATCACACAATTACAATCACTTGCCACTTTATTCTGTACATCTTGCTAGTACTGGTTTGGACTCACTTTCGCCCTTAGAACTGCCTTTTTTGGCAAAGATTCAAGAAGGTTGTGGAAACATTCCTTGAAGATTCTGATCCATATTGCCATGATGGCATTGCAGCTGCTGCAGGTTTTTTGGCTGCACATTCACAATGTGACTGCCGTTCCATCATATCCCGTATTGGATTGAGATCTGGTGATGCTGGAGGCCATTTGAGTACAGTGCCATGTTCAAGAAATCAGTTTGGGATTATTTCAAAGTTTTTTTAATCACATTTCCCCCCATATTGATTCATGCCTAAATGTATTGAGTTGCTGCCACATGATTGGCTGATTAGGTATTTGCGTTAACAGCCAGTTATGTTAACAGTTGTATGAATACATGGCTAATATAATTTAAGGATACAGAATCATTGACAAAAGAGTTTGATAATAAGGAATACATAACTGCACAGTCTCACGCCCCACATAAAGTGTGGATTAAATTTAAATCTTTTGGTCTCTGTCTTCACTTTCTTGTCAACGTAATATAAAGGTCCCATGCCTGTGGTTACACACAGTTCAATGAATATCATCCCAAGACATTTAAGTAAGAAAGAACGAATTTCTGTGTCCTAAGACATAGAGAAGGCAGAGAAATTAACTTTCTTAAAAGTCAACAGTGTTTACAATTTACAATTTGAAACTAATGTAATTGGTTGTTCACCTTTGCAATCTACCGTAGCTTTGACAAATGCATCTGCAAGGGATTTTAAACACACCCTCAAGTGTGCGCACACCAAGAGATACCATGGTCACTTCAAGGACATGGCACATGTGGCAGGGCATTTAGGCCACCACCAACTACAGGACAATGACCCCTGCATGTGACAAGGATGTCTTTCTTACAGATGCACTGAATAGCTTCTATGCCCAGTTCAAGGTACAGAATGACATGCTGGTAAAAAAAAAAAAACACCCTTTCCTTAAACGACCAGGTACTCTGTCTTACTACAGCTGATGTGAGGAAAACTCAACCCAAGAATGGCTGCTGAGCGAGACACCATTCCTGGCAATTTTCTCACAGACATCTTCAACTTCTTCCTGAGCAGTGTTGCCATTCTGACATGCTTCAAGTCCATGACTATTGTTCTCATACCCAATAGTCTTCACTGTCCTGTTGCACTCTCATCCACCATTACGAACTGCTTCAAGAAGCTGGACATAGGCTGCATCATGATCCTTCTGCCACCCTCAGTTGAACTCCCTGCAGTTCGTGTATCATCCTAACAATTCAACAGATAATGCCATCGTCACCACCCTCCATCTTTTACTCACCTGGGAAATAAAGACAGGCATGTTCAAGTGCTGTTTATAAGCTTCATTTCAGCATTTTACACAATCATTGCTCAGCACCTGCTCAAAAATTTAAGTCTTTTGGAAATGAACACCTCCAGTCTGTCCAGCAGCACCACATTTAGCACTGGGGCCCGCTGGAATGGGTGCTCAGTCCACCACTGCTATTCAATCTGCTGACTCACAACTGTGTAGGAATGCACAGCCCGAAACACATCATCAAGTCCTGGGATTACCAGACTGTGGTGGGTTTCATCAGCAAGAATGGCGAGTCAACATACAGAGGTGAGGTGCAGCAGTTAAAGGACAAGCTGTGTATGAATATGGAGAAAAACTAAAAAGATTATGATTAATGACTTATCACCAGTTTCATAACCAAGGCATAACCTAGAGGTAAAAAAAAGCCCAACTACCTTCTCCTATCCTCACTACATTCTACAGAAGACTTTTGAGAGCATCTTAAGCAGGTGCATTACTGCCGGATTTGGGATCCGCGCCGTCATGGATCATAAGACACTGCAGCACAAATTGGAGACAACTGAGAAGATCATCGGGGTCTGTCTTTGCTCCATCATCTTCCTTAGTTAGTTTTTGTTAATTTATGTGTAATTTATGTTAGTACTATCTGTCTTGTCTCTGCTAGCCAGCTAACTAGGCCACTTAGTTAGCTAGTTGAGTTTCTCTGTTAATTTATGTTGTAAATTTATGTTGCATGTAGCACCTTGGTCCTGGAGGAACGTTGTTTCGTTTCACTGTGTACTAACTGTATATGGTTGAAATAAAGCCTACTTGGACTTGAACTTCATAGACATAGGCCACCAGCATCACCAGCAGGGCCACACACTCACCCCTTATACACTTTTTACTCTTCTTGGAAAAAGTTATATTTTTGGGATTGTTTTGGACACCATTCTATTTCAGTCTTTTTGTAATGATTTTATTTTTATTTAGTTATTTTTTTAGGATAAGCTGCTGGGATGCTACAGCTGTCGAAGAACGCTACAGTGGCCACACCTGAATCTTTGCAACATGCAGGTTGTCTCTGCCTATAATGCATTAACAATCTGGGTGACATTCAACCCAGACCGTGTACTTGCATTGTTAATTGTGTTCTAGTAGATACTGATTACAATCATTAAACAATCATTTATCATAAATAAATAGTTATGATCATTATGTTTATCGTTATGATCATTACATTTATTTTAAATAAATCAATACATCATTACTAATTACAATCATTAAACATACATGTTCTACATTGTTGGAAATTGAGATAAAAAAAATATGGGTAAATTGGAAAATGAAGTAAAATTTTATTTCAGAAGTGTGTTTGAAACCCCAAATATGTACCAGGTCAAATTGACCCGAGGGATGCCAGAGGGTCACAAAAGTAAAGACAAAACAAGGGTTAATTAACATCCCAAAGGTATATATATATAATATAAATGCAGTGAAACCGCAGTTTTTAAGACTTAAATATTAAAAATAGTTTTTTGCCCATAATGTATAGTGCACTGATTCAGATGTGTATGATCCTTTTCTAAATTACCTGTCAGAAATCAAACCTGTGTTTTACAACTGTGAGGTAAAATAAAAGGAATGCATGCATTGTTACAAAATTTTCAAGTGTTTTATATAGTTGATGACATGAGAAAAACAAGCTAAATCACTGAATAATGTACAGATGTCAGTTTGATTAGAGGAGTAAATTAATTATTTAGTTTGCAGTATTCAGAAATGTCTATTTTTGGAATAAAACTCACAACAAAGAGCATCTTAACTTGCTTGTATGCCTGGGTGATGCTATATATTGAGTCATGATTGAATTATGTAAAAAAAATATTTACATTTATAATTTTAAAGAACGTGCTTACAGAGAGATTAATAAAATGCTTGCACGGCTACCAGGCCAGGTGTGTATTCATGTACAAACAAATCTACATCATACAATCATTTCTACATAATCAAATTAAATAACAATTTGTGTCATATTAATGGCCAGTTACAGCACTGGCACGTCTTGTCATAAATGGTGCCAGCAGGGCAGTGTTTAACAAATTTTCTTCCAGCAGCACAATGGATGAAAGATTGAATGTTAGTAGGATGTGGGTAGATACCATCTTTCTTAGATGCACAATAATGTGGATGTTGACCTGCAACTGTGAGATGATCCTCAACAGGAGGAGCAGGGGGTGGATTGGGATGATCTATAACGTGAGAAGCAGTAGGACCTTCAGCAGAAGTACCTTCAGCATGAGGAACAGAAAGACATTTAGAGAACATAAACTCAGGGGAATTTGTATAAGCAATAACAGTTTTGTTGATAATGACACATTTTAATTTATATACCATTGTTCAGAAGGTTCTTCAGCAGGCTGATGAAAGGGTATTTACCCAGGCCACAGAACTGTCCAGTAAAATCATCTAAATCAAGAGCCCACACAAAGGCTCCTCCAAAATGATTTTCTTTTAGGTAGGCCATCTGAAACAGAAATGATACAGAAATTAACTGCTGTTGCTCCAAAAATAAAAATCCTTTTCTAATTTCCTGTTCCTATTTCTAATTTGTGAATAAGTTCAATGCTCCATAAGATCCCACTTCATTTAGTTTCTACTTGGACTACAATACCCTGATGGAATTATTAGATGTATGTTGATGTACACAGGCAATACGAATAAAAAAGATTTTTGCACCAGACGGAGTTTGACCTTATTCTTGAATTTTTCTTCGGACTCTTGATTAATCTTACCTTTATCTCATAGCTCTGCTTGTTACCAAAGCCAACCCACTGATTCCCCTTTGTGGCATAGGGTACTTTTTGATCCTCAATCCACTGTGTACTGGCTCCTTCAAGGAAGCTGCAGACCTAATATGAAATAATCCCTCAGTAGTCAAACCAAGTCAAGACATTTTATTTGTATAGCACTTTTAAAACAACACCAGTTGACCTTTACTATTAACATGAATTGATAGAAGTTGCCCCTCGTTACACCACTGAATTACTTAATAATCCAGAAATACACTAAGATTTTTTATTTTACTGTGCAAATATGAAGTCGAAGCTCCAACTTCAGTTTGTTTTTGTTTAGTTGTAAAAACTAAACTAAAGTACTTTAATTTAATTTTCTAATTAAACAACACAGTAAGTGTAAGTGGCTGATGCACAGTAAGTTGTGTACAAACCTCATAAAAAGACAGGATGCCTGACTCTCTGGTGTACTTGCCAGCAGAACCAGGACCACTCGATGGAGCTCCCAGGCCACTCTCTTTAGATGACAGTTGGAATGATCTGCCATATGTAGCAAAACCCATCCTCAGCTTCTCCACTGGAGCACCCTGATTCTTCCAGTATGTCATAGAATAATTCTGCAAAATCAGAAACAAAAAGTTGTTGTGTATATCTGTTTGCCGAGATCAGGTAAAAGTAAAAATTTTGAAAGTTTGTCTTTACAGTATTAAGGTAGATTTCGTCTCCTGTTTCCTGAGACCATTGATACAGAGGACTGTTGTGTCCAGTGAAACTCTCCCAAGACCCATGATAGTCATACGTCATCACGCAAATGAAGTCCAGGTACCTGTATGATAAATAGAATTACCGGTGACATTGTAAACCAAATGAAAATTTATTTCTATACGTATCTTAATGTTTTAAATAATTACAAATATATTTCATAAGGAGATTCTACAACTTTTACACTTTTAATATTTTTTTTAAAAAGCTGTTTGTCTGGCAGGGAATTTAGCTTTTTTAGAAATTCTAGAAAACTAATACCTGGCCAATAAAAAAAACTGCAGACACTAACAATTTCATTGGATCACCTTTATCTTTGATTATTGTCTGCATGTACATCATCACTGTTTCAACAATGTTATGAAATTTCCTGCCATTTATTACCCTCCTGAGTTACTGTACATCAATTTTTGGCTGGTGAGTCTAATCGGTCTGTAATCTCTTCTTAAGCACATCCTAAAGACTTTTGATGGAAGTCAATTCATATATGAAAATCATTCCTCATTCTCAATTGATAACAATCACTCTTTCAAAATTTGAGCCAATAAATCTTAGGATTGTTGTCCTGAATTATAGCCATGTCATCGGGAGGAAAAAATATTTGATGGGATAACTTGATCTTGACTTCATTTTAATGCCACATAACATAGCTAAGTCTAGACCTAACCAACTGAAGCAATTTATGCAGTGGACATTATGCATGACCAAAGAAAGCTAATCATTGTATGAGTTAGGGTAAAAAGAATTGTTGACAGTTTAAACATATTTATCACTGCAGTAATTATTCTGTTGAAGGCTCTTATTTGCTTACTTAATGGTAAGCTTTTTGGCACAGGTATTATATTTAACTACTAAATGTATACTAAATTTAATACAGTTTGATTTCTTTCAGCTTATCTAAAATAGACTACTTGGAAATCTCAGCAATTTCATATCCAGTATCCATAACTGATTTCCCAGCAGCCACCGCAGCTGTGAGCATAAGCTGAGAACGTCCAGTAGCACTGCTTTCTTCTTCATAGGCCTGTCTAAGCTCCTACAGGGAAAATGTGAGAGAACAAGGAAACAGACTCAGCATATAAGCAAGCTTGGAAATTGTACACAAATGTCATATGACCATATATTAGGCAGGAATTAAATTGAAAGTTTTGTTTTAAAAAAAAAAGAAAGAAATGTAATTTATGTAATTCTTTTTATTACATAAATGTAATTTATGTAATAAAATATTATTGTTACACTTGATTAAGACTTTTTCAACCACGGTAAAAAAAAAAAGTCACATGCTTATGTTAACAAAGCTCATGAAGTAAAACAAATTGAGTGCATTCATTAAAAACATTTATAAAGTATGTTCCTATTTAAAGCTTGTCAGTAGGTTGAGGACCGCAATATCATTGTAACCCATTAGAGTTTCCTCCAGCTGCATATCACCTTATCTAGGCCATATTTGTCAAAGAAGACTATAGTGATAAAAAAATGGCATATATAATACAAGAATATGACTTTGTAAGAGGATCTATGTTAATATATGATAACAAGTAACCAATCATGTTTTGTATTGTTTGTTTTCTGATTTATGATTGATTCTCATAAACGTTTGGCTAAAACATGTCGCTAAAAAGTGTCTTACCTAGGTGAAAAAGTGAATTTTCAGGTAGGATCATGTAACACCATTGTTTATAATACTTAATGCTTCTTATCTCCTATCCCATGCTTTGTTTATTATAAATATGCATACACATTTTTATCAGATAAAAAAAAACACATTTACTAAATATAATGTCATGCCCTTTTATGTAGTGTCTGCAACTTTTTTTCTATTCAAATGATCTAAGAATCCAATGATCCTAATTATCATTAGCTGGCTAATTTAGATTTTTACAAAGACATAAACCTGAAAAAAGTATATTATTCTAAAGTGCAAAATTGTTAGGAAATTGCATCATGAATTTGACATGATTACAGACAATACATATTATCTGTTTTTTAAGCTTTTACCAAACACTACAGCTTTTTAAAAAAGCAACAGTTTTACCACTTCCACAGTTAGTTTTTTTTATTTAAGTGTCAATACATCTCTCCAAAACAACGGAAGTTAGCAACTTGAAATTTTTAGGGAAGTAAGATTGGTCACTTCCATGTTGCATGAATTAGCTTTTTTTGGCAAACACATTTTCTATATTATATGTATAACAAAAAAAAATGTAATTAGCACCAATACTGTGTTTTGGAAGAGTAAGAGTCCCTGGTAGTACTCTAAGGTAGGGTATGTTAAATAAGATGAGACTGGCTAACTGGGCTTGTAAGCAATTGCTGACTAAATAAAAATATTAACTTGAGCACATTTAAGCGGTTGGAAGTAAGGTTTCTTTTTATAGGTGAATCTTTACTACACATACTGACCTGACAGAGCAAAGTGAATCTTTGCTTATCCTCTGGAGGACTGCCACGAGCCCCAGGATATTCCCAGTCTAGATCCAATCCATCAAATTCATATTTTCGGAGAAAGCTGATGGACGATTGTATGAATGTATTTCTGTTTTCTTTGGTGGACACCATAGTAGTGAATCTGGACATAAAATGTAGGTATTTCTCTGTCTTTCTTTTTACATTTGCAGAAATTCAACAAACTATTTTGCAGCAAAACTTTGAGAGCAAAACCTACTGAGCTGTTCCAAAATTCCATCCCCCAACAGCCAAAAGTGTCTTCAAGTCTGGATTACTAGTAAATTAATTAGTATTATTAAAATGTAATTTTTATATAGGTTATATAATTATTTACCCAAAAGAAGAAAAGCTCACATTTGCTTTAGACTGTTGAATGATTTGTAGAGAGTCTCATCGTTCCACTCGTAGGTGACCAGCTGATTAGAGTTAATGCTGGCGAATGCATAGATCAGATGTGTGCACAGGAAGGGATCAATGTCGGACGGTACATACTTTACAGGATCAGGTCTGTATTGGGACCAGTTGGTGAAGTAACATATAAGTTCATAGGCTGAACCTAATTTTTAAACAAAAATAGTTTAGTATGTTAACCTGATGAGTAAAAACAAGGTAAGGATTTTTGAAAATTTTCAGAGAAATCTCACCAAGATGAATAAATAATAAGCCTGTAGGTAAAACAAATATAATGTGCAGTGTTCAAACATACAGGATACAAATTCCAGAAAAGGTCAACAAACAAAAGTTAATGAATGAATACAAGATCAATACCTGCAAGTGGAATAAGTCCCTTCATTGTGGCTGCAGCTTCGCACTCCTACCTTCTGAGTGGAAGAAACAAACTAGAACTGTGTTGATTTATACTGTAGCAGTGTGAGTGAGCTTGTGAGCAGTAACCAATCAGCAGTGTGCGTTTTGCATAATGAGAACTGTTATTAACTGCCATTACTTTATGAATTTTTATTATTTTGAAAGAAGTTCCTTTTTTTTTTTACTATTTTGCAATCTTTTTTCACAATTAAACAATCAACAAAGCAGCTACAAATATGCCTGTTTTTCCGCTCCTGTTTCTGCCTACAACAGTATGTGAAGGATCTTGTGACAGTGACAAGCAGTGATTCATGTGTAGTCTCCCCTAAACACTGTCATATGTCCCTTCTTTGCAACATTTATTATTTCTAAACAATGACTTGCACTTTTTATGCCTTTAGCACAACATTAATAATTCCAAAACTGCTAACAAACTATACAGTATGTGGCAGAAAACCCTAATAATGCTACTGTTATTTAATGGTCCTTATGCCTTTAATCTTCTTCTGGAGAACAAAGCCCTCATTTTTAGGCAGATCATAAAAAAAGAAGTGAGAAAAGAAGTGGTGCATTAAAAAAAGAAGTGGTTTGTGAAATGTCACCTAAATCATGTTTCACAATATTTCTTTATAATCTATTTCCCTTTCATTAGAAAAAAAAATCTTTTTTGGGATGTCTACAATCTAATTAGATTGAATGCATAGAATGCATGTCTACAATCTAATTTTTCTGTATTTTTCTTCTAAACTAATTCGTTTTATTGTGACTTATTATTTTACACAACAGGTATGCAAACATGAAATCAACAGCCAAGAATTTCACTATCTTCATGCAGTCAAAAACTGATTTCTAGTTTATTAATAATTAAGTCACTTTTTCTCTTATTCTCTTTATTAATTATATAAATATATATAATTTCAACACAGTTGGATTCATGTAAGTATTCAATATAGATTCAATATTACCACACACCAAAATGTTTTACGCTATTCATTTATGTTTATGCTTAATGCTATTCATACTGTTGGTATGTTTAATAAATCTCCCCAAAAATCAAGCCCTATGCAGTCTACAGTGAAAAACTCCCACGAAATTAGTGTGGTTTACAGAAACATATATACAGTGCCGTGAGTATTTGCTGAATTTTTCTTTCTAAATTTTGCATACAGTATTTGTTACACTAAAATGATTGAAATCATCAAACTAATTTTCATATCACAAAAAGTAAATACAAAATGTAGTTTTTAATTTATGATTTCATTTATTAAGGAAAAACGCTGTCCAATTCTGCTTGTCCCTATGTAAAAAGGTAATTGCCACCTTGCTAAATCATAAATGAACTTTTGGAAAGCTAAGTTAAATTTCACTTGCTGTACCCAAATCTGCTAGTCCTGTTGAATCAATAAATCACTTAAATAGAGCCTGTATGACTAAGTCAGGCATGCTAAAAGTTCTTTAAAAAGTAACAATACGGGGGCGCTAGAGGGACCTCGCCGAAGATGGCTGCATAATCTGTTAGCTTCGCGCCAGTTCCCTTTTTTTTCTAATTTATCTTTCAGCTAATTTGACGCAAACTTGAGGTCTATCGCTCTTACATTAAACATCAATGTCTGAGATTAAAGAATCACCTGAGGATCATCATCCTCCCTGAGAAAGCGGAAGGATCTGACCCTATCGCGTAATATCTAACAAGGATGTTGCCGAAATGGCTGGACCTTACTCCTGAAACACGCTTTGAGATTGAAAGATCTCACAGGTCTCTTGGCCCGGTGCCGGAAGCAAACCATGCTTCACGAAGTGTTTTGGTGCGTTTTGTACGCTATGTGGACAAGATTTGATACTGATTTGAGTTGATACTGCAAGCAGTGCGGAAAAAATGGTACATCGGTCATAAAGGGATTCAACTGCGCTTCTTCCAAAATGAATCCACCAAGGTGCTGAAGAAACGCCGGGAGTTCGATGATGTCAAAAAAAAACTGTCTGCTCATGACATGTTCAGAGGCTTTGCTTATCCTGCCAAACTTTGTTGTCTTAACGGAACTCAGATGCATCTTTTTTCTCCCCAGCCAAAGGCATGAAGTTTATGAAAACATTGGAAGATAAGTAATGCCAGAAGGGTACAATAGATACAGGTATACCAAACTGAAAGTTGTTGGTTCTTTTATAGACTTTATTTATGGTGTTGACTTTTAACAATAATCTGAAGACAATTTATTTGAAAAATAGATATGTGGCCAGAATAAAGATAGTTTCACTATTTTTTTTCTTCTCTCTTTCCTTCTTTTTGTTTTTTATATTATAACCGTTGTGAAAGAAAAGAGATCCTTTTTTTGTGGAACGATCACTGGTCAAACGTCTAATCCTCAGGTATTGGGTTTACGCGAAGGGAACTGGTCTGTAGCGCTTGCGCACCTCCTATGGGTATAACTTCAGTATGTACAGTATTACTACTTGGTATGGGCTGTTGCTATCTTATGCTTGCTGCCGGTCGGGTACAGTAAAGTTTTGTCTCTCTGGGTGTGCCTCGTCGTTTGGGGACGAGGCCGGAGGGTAGGGAGAGGAGGTTTTGGGTTCAATATGTTATGTTTTGTGTTCTAAAATACAAAAATCTTTCTCGTCGGTTTTATATATGTCTTAGGTATGATGCAGTCTTAAACTTACAGCTTTTTTTGTGTTTACTTTTCTCTGTTTCATGACTACGTACAATACGACCAGGGTTATTACATGGAATGTTAAAGGGCTGGGACATGTGATTAAGAGGAAAAAAATATTAACCTATTTGAAAAAACAAAGAACTACTATCGCTAATGCGTTAATTACAGGTACAGTATATGGGCAACCTATCACTATAATGTTTACGCTCCAAACGAGGATTCCCCTGAATTTATATCTAAAGTTATACTTTTGATTAATCAGTACTGCAAGGGCTTGGGACTGTATGCTGGTGACTTTAACTGCGTCATGGATCAAAAAATGGATAAATCCACCTCAGAAACACTCACTCACCCTAGAGCATCCCTGGTCCTCAAGAAACTTTGTAACGAGTCTGAAATCTCTGATGTTTGGAGAGAATTTAATGGGGGAAGTAAAGAATACACTTTTTACTCTAATCCCCATAGCTCATATTCTAGATTAGATTACATTTTGATCCCCATTCAATATCTTCATGCAGTATCTGCATGCCAAATTGGCTCAATTGTTTTGTCTGATCATGCTCCAGTCTACATAGACATGATGCTAAACGTACACAGGACCACAAGGGTCTGGAGATTTAATTCTTCCATGTTAAATGATCTATCATTTTGTGATTCAATTCGGGAAGGGCTAAAAAATTATTGGACAGATAATGAAAATTCGCCAGTATCATCGGCAACTATTTGGGATGCTGCTAAAGCTACAATTAGAGGTCATATCATATCTTATACCTCTGTATACAAACGAATTTGGTCTAGAAAAAAGGCAGGAGTTAGAAGTATCGAGACTGGAATGTTTACATAGTACAGCCCCTACTCAAACAAACTGGGCTCAACTATGTCAAGCAAGAGCAGAACTTAATCTGGACCACACAACCCACATTAAAAAACTTTTTTTTTTTTTTAAACAAACGTACCATGAAATAAACCTAATAAATTATTGGCCCATCTAATTAAAAAAAACATAGAATAAGAGAACAATTAAATCAATGAAGACTTCAAATGCGTCAATTACATATGATGCTGCTTCAATTGACAAATTATTTAAAAACTTTTACAAAACATTTACTGCTGGACAATCTGATATTACTGAATTCTTAGATAGAATTCCTCTTTCAACTATTTCTGATAAAGATAGGACATTTTTAGATTCACCTTTGTCGCCAGAAGAAGTTTTTAACGCAATTCATTCTATGTCGTCAAATAAATCTCCAGGCCCGGACGGGTTCCCTTGTGAATTTTCTAAAAAGATACAGATTGGTCTGAAATATGTAACAATTTGTTCTCTAAATGTACTTCATTGAAAGTTTATTCATGAACTCAATTATAAATTCATTAACAGAACGTATCTCACACCTTTACGTCTGAGAAAGATTTATAGAAACTCCTCTGATCTTTTTTTAACTGTAAAAAATGCAAAGAAACATTCCTTCATTGTTTTTGGTATTGCGACAAAATAATTTCTTTTTGGAAGAAAGTACATAATTTTATACAAAGGCTCTTTAAGTTAAAATTGTGTTTTTTTTGGAATTCTATTTATTATATGGTGGAGTAGAGAATGTGTTGGACTTCCACACCAAGCACTTTGTGCACACCAAGTTTCAAATTTTGGTTTATTTGGCAAAGAAATTCATACTTCTATTGTCATCTCCTCAGGTACCATCTTTTAAAATGTGGTTGTCTCAAGCATGTACATTATTTCCTCTCGAGAAACTCACCTATGATATACATCAAAAGTCTGATGATTTTTGGCTGTTATGAACACCTTTTTGGTGCTACATTAATAATTTCTCTTGACTCTCTATTCTATGGCGCATATTGAGTCCCCAGCCTGATTGTGTTAACTTGTTTACTCGTTAGTATATTTCCCATCATTTCTTACTGTAAAGCTGAGACTGTATTTGTATGTGCATGTGTATTAAAATAACCGACGATTAATAATAATAAAAAAAAAGCAACAATTTTGCACCTAAAGAAATTCAAGAACCGCAGAGAAACAAGTTAATTGCTTTGGGATCCGAATGAACCAAAGTAAAGGTCATTATCCACAAATGGGAAAAAAAAGCAACAGACTTCAGGAGTACACAGAAACTGTCACTGCCTACATCAACAAGTGCATTGATGATGTAACAGTTGCAAATTATTACTGTCCAGGCAAACCAGAAACCGTGGCTAAGAGGGGAGGTCTACAGACTACTGAGTGAACGGAATGCTGCCTTTAAATCTGAAGACGCAGTGAGCTTGAAGACAACTAGGGCCAACTTAACCCGTGGCATCAAGCAGGCAAAGAGACGACAGCAGAGACACACAAAGCCTGTGGCACAAGATACAGACCATCATCGATTACAAGCCCCAGACATGTGACAGCTTTATCTCTTTGCTGAATGAGCTGAATGCATTCTTCGCTCATTTTGATAAACACAACAGCACCGCAGCACAGAAATGCCCACTTCCTCTCGGCGACACGGTGAAGGGGCTCTTCCCAGACAGCATAACGAGATCCTTCCGCAGGATCAACACCAAAAAAAAGCCCCGGGTCCTGACAACATTCCTGGCTGCGTACTGAGAGACTGTGCAGGGGAACTCACTGATGTCTTTACAGACATTTTCAACATATCTTTAAAATCAGGCTGTTATCCCCACATGCTTCAAAACTACCAACTCAAGTCTACCCTCCCCCTTTGCTAATGAGTCAACTCGGTCCAATCGAAAAATGATGCCATTTCTACTGCCCTCCACTCGCTTACCCACCTAGAAAACAAAAACTCATATGTTAAAATGCTGTTTGTTGACTTCAGCTCAACACAATCATCCCACAACAGCTCACTCACAAACTGATCCAGCTGGGGCTCAGCATCTTGTGCAACCGGCTTCTGGACTTCCTAACCGGCCGACGGGTCAGCAATAACACTACCAGCACAACTCTGAGCATGTCCCCCCCGCCCCCCCCGCCGCCCCCCCAAGGATGTGTGCTTAGCCCCCTCCTCTTTATGCTGTTGACTCATGACTGCACACCATCTCACAACTTCAACCTCTTGATCAAGTTTGCGGATGACACGACTGTGGTGGGTCTTATTAGCAACAAAGATGAGTCTAACCACAGGAGTAAAGTGAGCTGCCTGGCCAGGCGATGCACAGACAACAATTTCTTTCCTGAACATGGAAAAGACAAAGGAGTTTGTCGATTACAGGAAAGTGCACACCCAGCACTCTTCTCTGACCATCAATGGTGAGACTGTGGTGAGGGTGAGCAGTACCAAGTTCCTGGGTGGGCACATTACAGAAGATCTCTTCTGGACCAACAACACTGCAGCACTGGCCAAAAAAGCACAGCAGTGTCTCTACTTTCTCCAGTAAGTACACCTCTAAAAAGCCAAATAAATACAATACAAAATAAAGGTTTTGGAGTAGTCTTATGACTTAAATCTGATTGAGATGCTTTGGCATGACCTTAAATAGAATAAACCCTTTAATGTGGCTGAATTAAAACAATTCTGAAAAGAAAACTGGGTAAAAATTCCTCCACAGTGTACGTATGTGTGTTTGTATGTATGTATATGTACAAGTGCAACTCTCCTATTTTATCATGGCTGGGGTTTGAGCATTGGGTGGGAATTTAACCCAGGGCTTTCACATGGCAACCTAGCAAAGCCACTAATGCCCCTTACTATGTCATCAAATAGTTCAGCCTCAAATAAGTCAGAAACTAAATGATATACAGTGGGAGCCACATCAAACAGCCGCCTGGAGCATGACAGGTCCATGACAGGATCATGACAGAATGTGATCCCCCGCGATAACGTAGTTAACAATGCCCCGCCCCATAAACGCCCCCATGTGCTTTCTAAAAAGATGGTTGCAATGCTGTATAATCCCCCCAGATTAAGCACTGACTGCTTCAGTTAACTGCAGTGTCCAAGCAGCCGTATATAACATAACTCACGTCATCATAGTTTCATAAATAGATGATGTGGTAAAAATAGAGGGAAAAAACTATTAATAAAACAGATTTAAATCACTCAATACACAACCCATGATGCTTGTGCTATTTTAATTAATAAATTAATTAATAAAACTACTTATTGCAATATTTTTCATGACATCCTTAATAATCCTTAAAGACATGGTAACATCTGTGATTTATCTATACCGGTCGTTGTAGGTACGGAATACAAACGCGGGCTATGTATAGTATTTTACATTACGGTCTAATTTATCTATTTCCGTTTAATATTTTGCTGCAAAGTAAAGCTTAAAATTTAACTTCAGCTTGGGTTTGTTTTCGTTATATTTTTGATGTTTTCGCTGATGTTTTTTTCGCTGAGTCAAAAATTGGCATAACAAGTCGTATAATAGCACATAATATTATGAACAAATGTCTGTCCAGGGATCAGTATTTCTTTAGTCATTTAACCAGCATAACGTTTCCCCATCAAAGATCTGATGGGACAATAGATCACTTATCACAACTGTGAAAAGATCGTCAGCAGAGACAGATTAAATCCCCATAAACATTCACACTTGAAACCAATACTAAAAGAACTAAACAGTTCCAGAGGGTTAG